>NW_027327815.1:359317-718634 GCF_047675955.1 Chlorocebus sabaeus
TGCTTTGTGTTCTGTTAATTCATCTCACAGAGTTACAGGATTCCCCTCCAGAAGACTTTCGCTAGGACTGTTCTTGTGGGATTTGCAAAATGATGTTTGGAAGCCCAGAGAGAGCTATGGTGAAAAAGGAAATATCCTAAGATAAAAACGGAAAAGAAGCTTTCTGAGGAACTGCTTTGTGTTCTCTTAATTCGTATCCCAGAGTTACAAATTTGTCCTCAAGAAGACATTCGCTAAGACTGTTCTTGTGCAATTTGCAAAGTGATATTTGGAAGCCCATAGAGGGCCATGATGAAAAAGGAAATATCTTCAGTTAAAAACTGGAAAGAAACTTTCTGAGAAACTGCTTTGTGTTCTGGTAATTCATCTCAGAGACTTACAGCTTTCTTCTCAAGAAGCTTTTCGGTAAGTCTGTTTTGTGGAATTTGCAAAGTGATATTTGGAAGCCCATAGTGGGCTATGGAGAAAAAGGAAATATCTTCCTTTAAAAACTGGGAAGAAGATTTCTGAGACACTGCTTTGTGTTCTGTTAATTTATCTGACAGAGTTACAGCATTCCCCCAGAGAAGTCGTTCGCTAAGACTGTTTTTGTGGAATTTGCAAAGTGATATTTGGAAGCCCCTAGAGGGCTTCGGTGAAAAAGGAAATATCTTCAGTTAAAAACTGGAAAGAAGATTTCTGAGAAACTGTTTTGTGTTCTGATAATTCATCTCACAGGATTACAGCTTTCCCTTCAAGAAGCCTTTCGATAAGACTGTTCTTGTGGGATTTGCAAAGTGATATTTGGAAGCCCAAATATGGCTATGGTGAAAAAGGAAATTTCTTCAGTTAAAAACTGGAAAGAAGATTTCTGAGAAACTGCTTTGTGTTCTGTTAATTCATCTCACAGAGTTACAGCTTTCCCCTCAAGAAGCCTTTCGCTGAGACTGTTCTCGTGGAATTTGGAAAGTGATATTTGGAAGCCCATAGAGTTCTGCGGTGAAAAAGGAAATATCTTCAGTTAACACCTGGAAAGAAGCATTCTGAAAAACTGCGTTGTGTTCTGATCTTTCATCTCACAGAGCTACAGCTTTCACGTCAAGAAGCCTTACGCTACGACTGTTCTTGTGGAATTTGCAAAGTGATATTTGGAAGCCCATAGAGGGCTATGGTGAAAAAGGAAATATCTTCTTTAAAAACCGGAAAGAAGCTTTCTCAGAAACTGCTTTGTGTTCTGTTAATTGATCTCACAGAATTACAGCTTTCCCCTCAAGAAGCCTTTCGCTGAGGCTGTTTTTGTGGAATTTGCCAAGTGATATTTGGAAGCCCATAGAGGGTTATGGTGAAAAAGGAAATGTCTTCACTTAAAAACCGGAAAGGAGCCTTCTGAGAAACTGCTTTGTGTTCTGTTAATTCATCTCACAGAGTTACAGCTTGCCCCTCAAGAAGCCTTTTGCTAAGACTGTTCTATTGGAAGTTGCAAAGTGAGATTTCGAAGCCCATAGAGGGCTATGGTGGAAAAGGAAATATTTACCGTTAAAAACTGGAAGAACCTTTCTGAGAAACTGCGTTGTGTTCCGTTAATTCATCTCACACAGTTACATATTTTGCCTGAAGAAGGCGTTCGATAAGACTGTTCTTGTGGAATTTGTAAAGTGATATTTGGAAGCCCATAGAGGGCTATGGCGAAAAAGGAAGAATCTTCCGTTAAAAATTGGAAAGAAGCTTTCTGAGAAACTGCTTTGTGTTCTGTTAATTGATCTCACAGACTTACAGCTTTCCGCTCAAGAAGCCTTTCGCTAAGACTCTTCCTGGGCAATTTGGAAAGTGATATTTGGAGCCCATGGAGGGATATGGTGAAAAAGGAAATATCTTCAGTTAAAAGCTGGAAAGAAGCTTTCTGAGAAACTGCTTTGTGTTCTGTTAATTTATCTCAAAGGGATACAGCTTTCCCCTCAAGAAGCCTTTCGCTAAGACTGTTCTTGTGCTATTTTCAAGGTGATATTTGGAATCCAGAAGAGGGCTATGGTGAAATAGGAAATATCTTCAGTTAAAAAGTGGAAATAAGCTTTCTAAGAAGCTGTTTGTGTTCTGTGAATTCATCTCACAAAGTTACAGATTTCCCCTCAAAAAGCCTTTCACTAAGATTGTTCTTGTGGAATTTTCAAAGTGATATTTGGAATCCCATAGAAGGCTATGGTGAAAACGGAACTATCCTAAGATAAAAACTGAAAAGAGGGTTTCTGAGAAACTGCTTTGTGTTCTGTTAATTCACCTCACAGAGTTACAGCTTTCCCCTGAAGAAGCCTTTCGCTAAGACTGTTCTTGTGGAATTTGCAAAGTGATATTTGGAAGCCGATAGAGGGCTATGGTGAAAGAAAAAATATCTTCTGTTAAAAACTGGAAAGAAGCTTTCTGAGAAACTGCTTTGTGTTCTGTTAATTTATCTTACAGAGTTAAAGCTTTCCCCTCAAGAAACCTTTCTCTAAGGCTGTTCTTGTGTAATTTACAAAGTGATATTTGGAAGCCCATAGAGGGCTATGGTGATAAAGGAAATATCTTCAGTTAAAAACTGGAAAGAAGATTTCTGTAAAACTGCTTTGTGATCTGTTAATTCGTCTCACAGAGTTACAGCTTTCCCCTCAAGACGCCCTTCGGGAAGACTGTTCTTGTGGAATTTGCAAACTGATATTTGGAAGCCATTAGAGGGCTATGGTGAAAAAGGAAATATCCACAGTTAAAAACTGGAAAGAAGCTTTCTGAGAAACTGCTTTGTGTTCTGTGAATTCATCTCACAGAGTTACAGCTTTCCGCTCAAGAAGCCTTTCGCTAAGACTGTTCCTCTGGAATATGCAAAGTGTTATTTTGGAGCCCATAGGGGGCTACGGTGAAAAGGTAATATCTTCAGTTTAAAACTGGAAAGAAGCTTTTTGAGAATCTGCTTTGTGTTCTTTAAATTCATCTCACAGAGTAACAGCTTTCCCCTCTAGAATTCTTTCGTTAAGACTGTTCTTGTGGAATTTGCAAAGTGATATTGGGAAGCCCATAGAAGGCTATGGTGAAAAAGGAAAAATCTTCCGTTAAAACTCTGAAGAAGCATTCTGTGAAACTGCCGTGTGTTCTGATAATGCATCTCACCGAATTACAGCTTTCCCCTCAAGAAGCCTTTCGCAAAGTCTGTTCTTGTGGGATTTTCTAAGTGATATTTGGAAGCCCATAGAGGGCTGTGGGGAAAACGGAAATATCTTCGGCTGAAAACTGCAAAGAAGCTTTCTGAGAAACAGCTCTGTGTTCTGTTAATTCATTTCAGAGAGTTACAGTTTTCCGCTCCAGAAGCCTTTTGCTAAGACTGCTCTTTTGGAATTTGCAAAGTGATATTTGGAAGCCCTTAGAGGGCTATGGTGAAAAAGGAAATGTCTTCCATTAAAAACTGGAAAGAAGCCTTCTGAGATACTGCCGTGTGTTCTGTTAATACGTCTAACCGAGTTACAGCTTTCCCCTCAAGAAGCCTTTCGCTAAGACTGTTCTTGTGCTATTTGCAATGTGATATTTGGAAGCCCATATAGGGCTATGGTGAAAAAGGAAATATCTTCAGTTAAAAACTGGAAAGAAGCTTTCTGAGAAACTGCTTTGTGTTCTGTTAATTCATCTCACAGAGTTACAGGATTCCCCTCCAGAAGACTTTCGCTAGGACTGTTCTTGTGGAATTTGCAAAATGATGTTTCGAAGCCCAGAGAGAGCTATGGTGAAAAAGGAAATATCCTAAGATAAAAACGGAAAAGAAGCTTTCTGAGGAACTGCTTTGTGTTCTCTTAATTCGTATCCCAGAGTTACAAATTTGTCCTCAAGAAGACATTCGCTAAGACTGTTCTTGTGCAATTTGCAAAGTGATATTTGGAAGCCCATAGAGGGCCATGATGAAAAAGGAAATATCTTCAGTTAAAAACTGGAAAGAAACTTTCTGAGAAACTGCTTTGTGTTCTGGTAATTCATCTCAGAGACTTACAGCTTTCTTCTCAAGAAGCTTTTCGGTAAGTCTGTTTTGTGGAATTTGCAAAGTGATATTTGGAAGCCCATAGTGGGCTATGGAGAAAAAGGAAATATCTTCCTTTAAAAACTGGGAAGAAGATTTCTGAGACACTGCTTTGTGTTCTGTTAATTTATCTGACAGAGTTACAGCATTCCCCCAGAGAAGTCATTCGCTAAGACTGTTTTTGTGGAATTTGCAAAGTGATATTTGGAAGCCCCTAGAGGGCTTCGGTGAAAAAGGAAATATCTTCAGTTAAAAACTGGAAAGAAGATTTCTGAGAAACTGTTTTGTGTTCTGATAATTCATCTCACAGGATTACAGCTTTCCCTTCAAGAAGCCTTTCGATAAGACTGTTCTTGTGGGATTTGCAAAGTGATATTTGGAAGCCCAAATATGGCTATGGTGAAAAAGGAAATTTCTTCAGTTAAAAACTGGAAAGAAGATTTCTGAGAAACTGCTTTGTGTTCTGTTAATTCATCTCACAGAGTTACAGCTTTCCCCTCAAGAAGCCTTTCGCTGAGACTGTTCTCGTGGAATTTGGAAAGTGATATTTGGAAGCCCATAGAGTTCTGCGGTGAAAAAGGAAATATCTTCAGTTAACACCTGGAAAGAAGCATTCTGAAAAACTGCGTTGTGTTCTGATCTTTCATCTCACAGAGCTACAGCTTTCACGTCAAGAAGCCTTACGCTACGACTGTTCTTGTGGAATTTGCAAAGTGATATTTGGAAGCCCATAGAGGGCTATGGTGAAAAAGGAAATATCTTCTTTAAAAACCGGAAAGAAGCTTTCTCAGAAACTGCTTTGTGTTCTGTTAATTGATCTCACAGAATTACAGCTTTCCCCTCAAGAAGCCTTTCGCTGAGGCTGTTTTTGTGGAATTTGCCAAGTGATATTTGGAAGCCCATAGAGGGTTATGGTGAAAAAGGAAATGTCTTCACTTAAAAACCGGAAAGGAGCCTTCTGAGAAACTGCTTTGTGTTCTGTTAATTCATCTCACAGAGTTACAGCTTGCCCCTCAAGAAGCCTTTTGCTAAGACTGTTCTATTGGAAGTTGCAAAGTGAGATTTCGAAGCCCATAGAGGGCTATGGTGGAAAAGGAAATATTTACCGTTAAAAACTGGAAGAACCTTTCTGAGAAACTGCGTTGTGTTCCGTTAATTCATCTCACACAGTTACATATTTTGCCTGAAGAAGGCGTTCGATAAGACTGTTCTTGTGGAATTTGTAAAGTGATATTTGGAAGCCCATAGAGGGCTATGGTGAAAAAGGAAGAATCTTCCGTTAAAAATTGGAAAGAAGCTTTCTGAGAAACTGCTTTGTGTTCTGTTAATTGATCTCACAGACTTACAGCTTTCCGCTCAAGAAGCCTTTCGCTAAGACTCTTCCTGGGCAATTTGGAAAGTGATATTTGGAGCCCATGGAGGGATATGGTGAAAAAGGAAATACCTTCAGTTAAAAGCTGGAAAGAAGCTTTCTGAGAAACTGCTTTGTGTTCTGTTAATTTATCTCAAAGGGATACAGCTTTCCCCTCAAGAAGCCTTTCGCTAAGACTGTTCTTGTGCTATTTTCAAGGTGATATTTGGAATCCAGAAGAGGGCTATGGTGAAATAGGAAATATCTTCAGTTAAAAAGTGGAAATAAGCTTTCTAAGAAGCTGTTTGTGTTCTGTGAATTCATCTCACAAAGTTACAGATTTCCCCTCAAAAAGCCTTTCACTAAGATTGTTCTTGTGGAATTTTCAAAGTGATATTTGGAATCCCATAGAAGGCTATGGTGAAAACGGAACTATCCTAAGATAAAAACTGAAAAGAGGGTTTCTGAGAAACTGCTTTGTGTTCTGTTAATTCACCTCACAGAGTTACAGCTTTCCCCTGAAGAAGCCTTTCGCTAAGACTGTTCTTGTGGAATTTGCAAAGTGATATTTGGAAGCCGATAGAGGGCTATGGTGAAAGAAAAAATATCTTCTGTTAAAAACTGGAAAGAAGCTTTCTGAGAAACTGCTTTGTGTTCTGTTAATTTATCTTACAGAGTTAAAGCTTTCCCCTCAAGAAACCTTTCTCTAAGGCTGTTCTTGTGTAATTTACAAAGTGATATTTGGAAGCCCATAGAGGGCTATGGTGATAAAGGAAATATCTTCAGTTAAAAACTGGAAAGAAGATTTCTGTAAAACTGCTTTGTGATCTGTTAATTCGTCTCACAGAGTTACAGCTTTCCCCTCAAGACGCCCTTCGGGAAGACTGTTCTTGTGGAATTTGCAAACTGATATTTGGAAGCCATTAGAGGGCTATGGTGAAAAAGGAAATATCCACAGTTAAAAACTGGAAAGAAGCTTTCTGAGAAACTGCTTTGTGTTCTGTGAATTCATCTCACAGAGTTACAGCTTTCCGCTCAAGAAGCCTTTCGCTAAGACTGTTCCTCTGGAATATGCAAAGTGTTATTTTGGAGCCCATAGGGGGCTACGGTGAAAAGGTAATATCTTCAGTTTAAAACTGGAAAGAAGCTTTTTGAGAATCTGCTTTGTGTTCTTTAAATTCATCTCACAGAGTAACAGCTTTCCCCTCTAGAATTCTTTCGTTAAGACTGTTCTTGTGGAATTTGCAAAGTGATATTGGGAAGCCCATAGAAGGCTATGGTGAAAAAGGAGAAATCTTCCGTTAAAACTCTGAAGAAGCATTCTGTGAAACTGCCGTGTGTTCTGATAATGCATCTCACCGAATTACAGCTTTCCCCTCAAGAAGCCTTTCGCAAAGTCTGTTCTTGTGGGATTTTCTAAGTGATATTTGGAAGCCCATAGAGGGCTGTGGGGAAAACGGAAATATCTTCGGCTGAAAACTGCAAAGAAGCTTTCTGAGAAACAGCTCTGTGTTCTGTTAATTCATTTCAGAGAGTTACAGTTTTCCGCTCCAGAAGCCTTTTGCTAAGACTGCTCTTTTGGAATTTGCAAAGTGATATTTGGAAGCCCTTAGAGGGCTATGGTGAAAAAGGAAATGTCTTCCATTAAAAACTGGAAAGAAGCCTTCTGAGATACTGCCGTGTGTTCTGTTAATACGTCTAACCGAGTTACAGCTTTCCCCTCAAGAAGCCTTTCGCTAAGACTGTTCTTGTGCTATTTGCAATGTGATATTTGGAAGCCCATATAGGGCTATGGTGAAAAAGGAAATATCTTCAGTTAAAAACTGGAAAGAAGCTTTCTGAGAAACTGCTTTGTGTTCTGTTAATTCATCTCACAGAGTTACAGGATTCCCCTCCAGAAGACTTTCGCTAGGACTGTTCTTGTGGAATTTGCAAAATGATGTTTGGAAGCCCAGAGAGAGCTATGGTGAAAAAGGAAATATCCTAAGATAAAAACGGAAAAGAAGCTTTCTGAGGAACTGCTTTGTGTTCTCTTAATTCGTATCCCAGAGTTACAAATTTGTCCTCAAGAAGACATTCGCTAAGACTGTTCTTGTGCAATTTGCAAAGTGATATTTGGAAGCCCATAGAGGGCCATGATGAAAAAGGAAATATCTTCAGTTAAAAACTGGAAAGAAACTTTCTGAGAAACTGCTTTGTGTTCTGGTAATTCATCTCAGAGACTTACAGCTTTCTTCTCAAGAAGCTTTTCGGTAAGTCTGTTTTGTGGAATTTGCAAAGTGATATTTGGAAGGCCATAGTGGGCTATGGAGAAAAAGGAAATATCTTCCTTTAAAAACTGGGAAGAAGATTTCTGAGACACTGCTTTGTGTTCTGTTAATTTATCTGACAGAGTTACAGCATTCCCCCAGAGAAGTCATTCGCTAAGACTGTTTTTGTGGAATTTGCAAAGTGATATTTGGAAGCCCCTAGAGGGCTTCGGTGAAAAAGGAAATATCTTCAGTTAAAAACTGGAAAGAAGATTTCTGAGAAACTGTTTTGTGTTCTGATAATTCATCTCACAGGATTACAGCTTTCCCTTCAAGAAGCCTTTCGATAAGACTGTTCTTGTGGGATTTGCAAAGTGATATTTGGAAGCCCAAATATGGCTATGGTGAAAAAGGAAATTTCTTCAGTTAAAAACTGGAAAGAAGATTTCTGAGAAACTGCTTTGTGTTCTGTTAATTCATCTCACAGAGTTACAGCTTTCCCCTCAAGAAGCCTTTCGCTGAGACTGTTCTCGTTGAATTTGGAAAGTGATATTTGGAAGCCCATAGAGTTCTGCGGTGAAAAAGGAAATATCTTCAGTTAACACCTGGAAAGAAGCATTCTGAAAAACTGCGTTGTGTTCTGATCTTTCATCTCACAGAGCTACAGCTTTCACGTCAAGAAGCCTTACGCTACGACTGTTCTTGTGGAATTTGCAAAGTGATATTTGGAAGCCCATAGAGGGCTATGGTGAAAAAGGAAATATCTTCTTTAAAAACCGGAAAGAAGCTTTCTCAGAAACTGCTTTGTGTTCTGTTAATTGATCTCACAGAATTACAGCTTTCCCCTCAAGAAGCCTTTCGCTGAGGCTGTTTTTGTGGAATTTGCCAAGTGATATTTGGAAGCCCATAGAGGGTTATGGTGAAAAAGGAAATGTCTTCACTTAAAAACCGGAAAGGAGCCTTCTGAGAAACTGCTTTGTGTTCTGTTAATTCATCTCACAGAGTTACAGCTTGCCCCTCAAGAAGCCTTTTGCTAAGACTGTTCTATTGGAAGTTGCAAAGTGAGATTTCGAAGCCCATAGAGGGCTATGGTGAAAAAGGAAATATTTACCGTTAAAAACTGGAAGAACCTTTCTGAGAAACTGCGTTGTGTTCCGTTAATTCATCTCACACAGTTACATATTTTGCCTCAAGAAGGCGTTCGATAAGAATGTTCTTGTGGAATTTGTAAAGTGATATTTGGAAGCCCATAGAGGGCTATGGTGGAAAAGGAAGAATCTTCTGTTAAAAATTGGAAAGAAGCTTTCTGAGAAACTGCTTTGTGTTCTGTTAATTGATCTCACAGACTTACAGCTTTCTGCTCAAGAAGCCTTTCGCTAAGACTCTTCCTGGGCAATTTGGAAAGTGATATTTGGAGCCCATGGAGGGCTATGGTGAAAAAGGAAATATCTTCAGTTAAAAGCTGGAAAGAAGCTTTCGGAGAAACTGCTTTGTGTTCTGTTAATTTATCTCAAAGGGATACAGCTTTCCCCTCAAGAAGCCTTTCGCTAAGACTGTTCTTGTGCTATTTTCAAGGTGATATTTGGAATCCAGAAGAGGGCTATGGTGAAATAGGAAATATCTTCAGTTAAAAAGTGGAAATAAGCTTTCTAAGAAGCTGTTTGTGTTCTGTGAATTCATCTCACAAAGTTACAGATTTCCCCTCAAAAAGCCTTTCACTAAGATTGTTCTTGTGGAATTTTCAAAGTGATATTTGGAATCCCATAGAAGGCTATGGTGAAAACGGAAATATCCTAAGATAAAAACTGAAAAGAGGGTTTCTGAGAAACTGCTTTGTGTTCTGTTAATTCACCTCACAGAGTTACAGCTTTCCCCTGAAGAAGCCTTTCGCTAAGACTGTTCTTGTGGAATTTGCAAAGTGATATTTGGAAGCCGATAGAGGGCTATGGTGAAAGAAAAAATATCTTCTGTTAAAAACTGGAAAGAAGCTTTCTGAGAAACTGCTTTGTGTTCTGTTAATTTATCTTACAGAGTTAAAGCTTTCCCCTCAAGAAACCTTTCTCTAAGGCTGTTCTTGTGTAATTTACAAAGTGATATTTGGAAGCCCATAGAGGGCTATGGTGATAAAGGAAATATCTTCAGTTAAAAACTGGAAAGAAGATTTCTGTAAAACTGCTTTGTGATCTGTTAATTCGTCTCTCAGAGTTACAGCTTTCCCCTCAAGACGCCCTTCGGGAAGACTGTTCTTGTGGAATTTGCAAACTGATATTTGGAAGCCATTAGAGGGCTATGGTGAAAAAGGAAATATCCACAGTTAAAAACTGGAAAGAAGCTTTCTGAGAAACTGCTTTGTGTTCTGTGAATTCATCTCACAGAATTACAGCTTTCCGCTCAAGAAGCCTTTCGCTAAGACTGTTCCTCTGGAATATGCAAAGTGTTATTTTGGAGCCCATAGGGGGCTACGGTGAAAAGGTAATATCTTCAGTTTAAAACTGGAAAGAAGCTTTTTGAGAATCTGCTTTGTGTTCTTTAAATTCATCTCACAGAGTAACAGCTTTCCCCTCTAGAATTCTTTCGTTAAGACTGTTCTTGTGGAATTTGCAAAGTGATATTGGGAAGCCCATAGAAGGCTATGGTGAAAAAGGAGAAATCTTCCGTTAAAACTCTGAAGAAGCATTCTGTGAAACTGCCGTGTGTTCTGATAATGCATCTCACCGAATTACAGCTTTCCCCTCAAGAAGCCTTTCGCAAAGTCTGTTCTTGTGGGATTTTCTAAGTGATATTTGGAAGCCCATAGAGGGCTGTGGGGAAAACGGAAATATCTTCGGCTGAAAACTGCAAAGAAGCTTTCTGAGAAACAGCTCTGTGTTCTGTTAATTCATTTCAGAGAGTTACAGTTTTCCGCTCCAGAAGCCTTTTGCTAAGACTGCTCTTTTGGAATTTGCAAAGTGATATTTGGAAGACCTTAGAGGGCTATGGTGAAAAAGGAAATGTCTTCCATTAAAAACTGGAAAGAAGCCTTCTGAGATACTGCCGTGTGTTCTGTTAATACGTCTAACCGAGTTACAGCTTTCCCCTCAAGAAGCCTTTCGCTAAGACTGTTCTTGTGCTATTTGCAATGTGATATTTGGAAGCCCATATAGGGCTATGGTGAAAAAGGAAATATCTTCAGTTAAAAACTGGAAAGAAGCTTTCTGAGAAACTGCTTTGTGTTCTGTTAATTCATCTCACAGAGTTACAGGATTCCCCTCCAGAAGACTTTCGCTAGGACTGTTCTTGTGGAATTTGCAAAATGATGTTTGGAAGCCCAGAGAGAGCTATGGTGAAAAAGGAAATATCCTAAGATAAAAACGGAAAAGAAGCTTTCTGAGGAACTGCTTTGTGTTCTCTTAATTCGTATCCCAGAGTTACAAATTTGTCCTCAAGAAGACATTCGCTAAGACTGTTCTTGTGCAATTTGCAAAGTGATATTTGGAAGCCCATAGAGGGCCATGATGAAAAAGGAAATATCTTCAGTTAAAAACTGGAAAGAAACTTTCTGAGAAACTGCTTTGTGTTCTGGTAATTCATCTCACAGACTTACAGCTTTCTTCTCAAGAAGCTTTTCGGTAAGTCTGTTTTGTGGAATTTGCAAAGTGATATTTGGAAGCCCATAGTGGGCTATGGAGAAAAAGGAAATATCTTCCTTTAAAAACTGGCAAGAAGATTTCTGAGACACTGCTTTGTGTTCTGTTAATTTATCTGACAGAGTTACAGCATTCCCCCAGAGAAGTCATTCGCTAAGACTGTTTTTGTGGAATTTGCAAAGTGATATTTGGAAGCCCCTAGAGGGCTTCGGTGAAAAAGGAAATATCTTCAGTTAAAAACTGGAAAGAAGATTTCTGAGAAACTGTTTTGTGTTCTGATAATTCATCTCACAGGATTACAGCTTTCCCTTCAAGAAGCCTTTCGATAAGACTGTTCTTGTGGGATTTGCAAAGTGATATTTGGAAGCCCAAATATGGCTATGGTGAAAAAGGAAATTTCTTCAGTTAAAAACTGGAAAGAAGATTTCTGAGAAACTGCTTTGTGTTCTGTTAATTCATCTCACAGAGTTACAGCTTTCCCCTCAAGAAGCCTTTCGCTGAGACTGTTCTCGTGGAATTTGGAAAGTGATATTTGGAAGCCCATAGAGTTCTGCGGTGAAAAAGGAAATATCTTCAGTTAACACCTGGAAAGAAGCATTCTGAAAAACTGCGTTGTGTTCTGATCTTTCATCTCACAGAGCTACAGCTTTCACGTCAAGAAGCCTTACGCTACGACTGTTCTTGTGGAATTTGCAAAGTGATATTTGGAAGCCCATAGAGGGCTATGGTGAAAAAGGAAATATCTTCTTTAAAAACCGGAAAGAAGCTTTCTCAGAAACTGCTTTGTGTTCTGTTAATTGATCTCACAGAATTACAGCTTTCCCCTCAAGAAGCCTTTCGCTGAGGCTGTTTTTGTGGAATTTGCCAAGTGATATTTGGAAGCCCATAGAGGGTTATGGTGAAAAAGGAAATGTCTTCACTTAAAAACCGGAAAGGAGCCTTCTGAGAAACTGCTTTGTGTTCTGTTAATTCATCTCACAGAGTTACAGCTTGCCCCTCAAGAAGCCTTTTGCTAAGACTGTTCTATTGGAAGTTGCAAAGTGAGATTTCGAAGCCCATAGAGGGCTATGGTGAAAAAGGAAATATTTACCGTTAAAAACTGGAAGAACCTTTCTGAGAAACTGCGTTGTGTTCCGTTAATTCATCTCACACAGTTACATATTTTGCCTCAAGAAGGCGTTCGATAAGAATGTTCTTGTGGAATTTGTAAAGTGATATTTGGAAGCCCATAGAGGGCTATGGTGGAAAAGGAAGAATCTTCTGTTAAAAATTGGAAAGAAGCTTTCTGAGAAACTGCTTTGTGTTCTGTTAATTGATCTCACAGACTTACAGCTTTCCGCTCAAGAAGCCTTTCGCTAAGACTCTTCCTGGGCAATTTGGAAAGTGATATTTGGAGCCCATGGAGGGCTATGGTGAAAAAGGAAATATCTTCAGTTAAAAGCTGGAAAGAAGCTTTCGGAGAAACTGCTTTGTGTTCTGTTAATTTATCTCAAAGGGATACAGCTTTCCCCTCAAGAAGCCTTTCGCTAAGACTGTTCTTGTGCTATTTTCAAGGTGATATTTGGAATCCAGAAGAGGGCTATGGTGAAATAGGAAATATCTTCAGTTAAAAAGTGGAAATAAGCTTTCTAAGAAGCTGTTTGTGTTCTGTGAATTCATCTCACAAAGTTACAGATTTCCCCTCAAAAAGCCTTTCACTAAGATTGTTCTTGTGGAATTTTCAAAGTGATATTTGGAATCCCATAGAAGGCTATGGTGAAAACGGAAATATCCTAAGATAAAAACTGAAAAGAGGGTTTCTGAGAAACTGCTTTGTGTTCTGTTAATTCACCTCACAGAGTTACAGCTTTCCCCTGAAGAAGCCTTTCGCTAAGACTGTTGTTGTGGAATTTGCAAAGTGATATTTGGAAGCCGATAGAGGGCTATGGTGAAAGAAAAAATATCTTCTGTTAAAAACTGGAAAGAAGCTTTCTGAGAAACTGCTTTGTGTTCTGTTAATTTATCTTACAGAGTTAAAGCTTTCCCCTCAAGAAACCTTTCTCTAAGGCTGTTCTTGTGTAATTTACAAAGTGATATTTGGAAGCCCATAGAGGGCTATGGTGATAAAGGAAATATCTTCAGTTAAAAACTGGAAAGAAGATTTCTGTAAAACTGCTTTGTGATCTGTTAATTCGTCTCTCAGAGTTACAGCTTTCCCCTCAAGACGCCCTTCGGGAAGACTGTTCTTGTGGAATTTGCAAACTGATATTTGGAAGCCATTAGAGGGCTATGGTGAAAAAGGAAATATCCACAGTTAAAAACTGGAAAGAAGCTTTCTGAGAAACTGCTTTGTGTTCTGTGAATTCATCTCACAGAGTTACAGCTTTCCGCTCAAGAAGCCTTTCGCTAAGACTGTTCCTCTGGAATATGCAAAGTGTTATTTTGGAGCCCATAGGGGGCTACGGTGAAAAGGTAATATCTTCAGTTTAAAACTGGAAAGAAGCTTTTTGAGAATCTGCTTTGTGTTCTTTAAATTCATCTCACAGAGTAACAGCTTTCCCCTCTAGAATTCTTTCGTTAAGACTGTTCTTGTGGAATTTGCAAAGTGATATTGGGAAGCCCATAGAAGGCTATGGTGAAAAAGGAGAAATCTTCCGTTAAAACTCTGAAGAAGCATTCTGTGAAACTGCCGTGTGTTCTGATAATGCATCTCACCGAATTACAGCTTTCCCCTCAAGAAGCCTTTCGCAAAGTCTGTTCTTGTGGGATTTTCTAAGTGATATTTGGAAGCCCATAGAGGGCTGTGGGGAAAACGGAAATATCTTCGGCTGAAAACTGCAAAGAAGCTTTCTGAGAAACAGCTCTGTGTTCTGTTAATTCATTTCAGAGAGTTACAGTTTTCCGCTCCAGAAGCCTTTTGCTAAGACTGCTCTTTTGGAATTTGCAAAGTGATATTTGGAAGCCCTTAGAGGGCTATGGTGAAAAAGGAAATGTCTTCCATTAAAAACTGGAAAGAAGCCTTCTGAGATACTGCCGTGTGTTCTGTTAATACGTCTAACCGAGTTACAGCTTTCCCCTCAAGAAGCCTTTCGCTAAGACTGTTCTTGTGCTATTTGCAATGTGATATTTGGAAGCCCATATAGGGCTATGGTGAAAAAGGAAATATCTTCAGTTAAAAACTGGAAAGAAGCTTTCTGAGAAACTGCTTTGTGTTCTGTTAATTCATCTCACAGAGTTACAGGATTCCCCTCCAGAAGACTTTCGCTAGGACTGTTCTTGTGGAATTTGCAAAATGATGTTTGGAAGCCCAGAGAGAGCTATGGTGAAAAAGGAAATATCCTAAGATAAAAACGGAAAAGAAGCTTTCTGAGGAACTGCTTTGTGTTCTCTTAATTCGTATCCCAGAGTTACAAATTTGTCCTCAAGAAGACATTCGCTAAGACTGTTCTTGTGCAATTTGCAAAGTGATATTTGGAAGCCCATAGAGGGCCATGATGAAAAAGGAAATATCTTCAGTTAAAAACTGGAAAGAAACTTTCTGAGAAACTGCTTTGTGTTCTGGTAATTCATCTCACAGACTTACAGCTTTCTTCTCAAGAAGCTTTTCGGTAAGTCTGTTTTGTGGAATTTGCAAAGTGATATTTGGAAGCCCATAGTGGGCTAGGGAGAAAAAGGAAATATCTTCCTTTAAAAACTGGGAAGAAGATTTCTGAGACACTGCTTTGTGTTCTGTTAATTTATCTGACAGAGTTACAGCATTCCCCCAGAGAAGTCATTCGCTAAGACTGTTTTTGTGGAATTTGCAAAGTGATATTTGGAAGCCCCTAGAGGGCTTCGGTGAAAAAGGAAATATCTTCAGTTAAAAACTGGAAAGAAGATTTCTGAGAAACTGTTTTGTGTTCTGATAATTCATCTCACAGGATTACAGCTTTCCCTTCAAGAAGCCTTTCGATAAGACTGTTCTTGTGGGATTTGCAAAGTGATATTTGGAAGCCCAAATATGGCTATGGTGAAAAAGGAAATTTCTTCAGTTAAAAACTGGAAAGAAGATTTCTGAGAAACTGCTTTGTGTTCTGTTAATTCATCTCACAGAGTTACAGCTTTCCCCTCAAGAAGCCTTTCGCTGAGACTGTTCTCGTGGAATTTGGAAAGTGATATTTGGAAGCCCATAGAGTTCTGCGGTGAAAAAGGAAATATCTTCAGTTAACACCTGGAAAGAAGCATTCTGAAAAACTGCGTTGTGTTCTGATCTTTCATCTCACAGAGCTACAGCTTTCACGTCAAGAAGCCTTACGCTACGACTGTTCTTGTGGAATTTGCAAAGTGATATTTGGAAGCCCATAGAGGGCTATGGTGAAAAAGGAAATATCTTCTTTAAAAACCGGAAAGAAGCTTTCTGAGAAACTGCTTTGTGTTCTGTTAATTGATCTCACAGAATTACAGCTTTCCCCTCAAGAAGCCTTTCGCTGAGGCTGTTTTTGTGGAATTTGCCAAGTGATATTTGGAAGCCCATAGAGGGTTATGGTGAAAAAGGAAATGTCTTCACTTAAAAACCGGAAAGGAGCCTTCTGAGAAACTGCTTTGTGTTCTGTTAATTCATCTCACAGAGTTACAGCTTGCCCCTCAAGAAGCCTTTTGCTAAGACTGTTCTATTGGAAGTTGCAAAGTGAGATTTCGAAGCCCATAGAGGGCTATGGTGAAAAAGGAAATATTTACCGTTAAAAACTGGAAGAACCTTTCTGAGAAACTGCGTTGTGTTCCGTTAATTCATCTCACACAGTTACATATTTTGCCTCAAGAAGGCGTTCGATAAGAATGTTCTTGTGGAATTTGTAAAGTGATATTTGGAAGCCCATAGAGGGCTATGGTGGAAAAGGAAGAATCTTCTGTTAAAAATTGGAAAGAAGCTTTCTGAGAAACTGCTTTGTGTTCTGTTAATTGATCTCACAGACTTACAGCTTTCCGCTCAAGAAGCCTTTCGCTAAGACTCTTCCTGGGCAATTTGGAAAGTGATATTTGGAGCCCATGGAGGGCTATGGTGAAAAAGGAAATATCTTCAGTTAAAAGCTGGAAAGAAGCTTTCTGAGAAACTGCTTTGTGTTCTGTTAATTTATCTCAAAGGGATACAGCTTTCCCCTCAAGAAGCCTTTCGCTAAGACTGTTCTTGTGCTATTTTCAAGGTGATATTTGGAATCCAGAAGAGGGCTATGGTGAAATAGGAAATATCTTCAGTTAAAAAGTGGAAATAAGCTTTCTAAGAAGCTGTTTGTGTTCTGTGAATTCATCTCACAAAGTTACAGATTTCCCCTCAAAAAGCCTTTCACTAAGATTGTTCTTGTGGAATTTTCAAAGTGATATTTGGAATCCCATAGAAGGCTATGGTGAAAACGGAAATATCCTAAGATAAAAACTGAAAAGAAGGTTTCTGAGAAACTGCTTTGTGTTCTGTTAATTCACCTCACAGAGTTACAGCTTTCCCCTGAAGAAGCCTTTCGCTAAGAATGTTCTTGTGGAATTTGCAAAGTGATATTTGGAAGCCGATAGAGGGCTATGGTGAAAGAAAAAATATCTTCTGTTAAAAACTGGAAAGAAGCTTTCTGAGAAACTGCTTTGTGTTCTGTTAATTTATCTTACAGAGTTAAAGCTTTCCCCTCAAGAAACCTTTCTCTAAGGCTGTTCTTGTGTAATTTACAAAGTGATATTTGGAAGCCCATAGAGGGCTATGGTGATAAAGGAAATATCTTCAGTTAAAAACTGGAAAGAAGATTTCTGTAAAACTGCTTTGTGATCTGTTAATTCGTCTCACAGAGTTACAGCTTTCCCCTCAAGACGCCCTTCGGGAAGACTGTTCTTGTGGAATTTGCAAACTGATATTTGGAAGCCATTAGAGGGCTATGGTGAAAAAGGAAATATCCACAGTTAAAAAGTGGAAAGAAGCTTTCTGAGAAACTGCTTTGTGTTCTGTGAATTCATCTCACAGAGTTACAGCTTTCCGCTCAAGAAGCCTTTCGCTAAGACTGTTCCTCTGGAATATGCAAAGTGTTATTTTGGAGCCCATAGGGGGCTACGGTGAAAAGGTAATATCTTCAGTTTAAAACTGGAAAGAAGCTTTTTGAGAATCTGCTTTGTGTTCTTTAAATTCATCTCACAGAGTAACAGCTTTCCCCTCTAGAATTCTTTCGTTAAGACTGTTCTTGTGGAATTTGCAAAGTGATATTGGGAAGCCCATAGAAGGCTATGGTGAAAAAGGAGAAATCTTCCGTTAAAACTCTGAAGAAGCATTCTGTGAAACTGCCGTGTGTTCTGATAATGCATCTCACCGAATTACAGCTTTCCCCTCAAGAAGCCTTTCGCAAAGTCTGTTCTTGTGGGATTTTCTAAGTGATATTTGGAAGCCCATAGAGGGCTGTGGGGAAAACGGAAATATCTTCGGCTGAAAACTGCAAAGAAGCTTTCTGAGAAACAGCTCTGTGTTCTGTTAATTCATTTCAGAGAGTTACAGTTTTCCGCTCCAGAAGCCTTTTGCTAAGACTGCTCTTTTGGAATTTGCAAAGTGATATTTGGAAGCCCTTAGAGGGCTATGGTGAAAAAGGAAATGTCTTCCATTAAAAACTGGAAAGAAGCCTTCTGAGATACTGCCGTGTGTTCTGTTAATACGTCTAACCGAGTTACAGCTTTCCCCTCAAGAAGCCTTTCGCTAAGACTGTTCTTGTGCTATTTGCAATGTGATATTTGGAAGCCCATATAGGGCTATGGTGAAAAAGGAAATATCTTCAGTTAAAAACTGGAAAGAAGCTTTCTGAGAAACTGCTTTGTGTTCTGTTAATTCATCTCACAGAGTTACAGGATTCCCCTCCAGAAGACTTTCGCTAGGACTGTTCTTGTGGAATTTGCAAAATGATGTTTGGAAGCCCAGAGAGAGCTATGGTGAAAAAGGAAATATCCTAAGATAAAAACGGAAAAGAAGCTTTCTGAGGAACTGCTTTGTGTTCTCTTAATTCGTATCCCAGAGTTACAAATTTGTCCTCAAGAAGACATTCGCTAAGACTGTTCTTGTGCAATTTGCAAAGTGATATTTGGAAGCCCATAGAGGGCCATGATGAAAAAGGAAATATCTTCAGTTAAAAACTGGAAAGAAACTTTCTGAGAAACTGCTTTGTGTTCTGGTAATTCATCTCAGAGACTTACAGCTTTCTTCTCAAGAAGCTTTTCGGTAAGTCTGTTTTGTGGAATTTGCAAAGTGATATTTGGAAGCCCATAGTGGGCTATGGAGAAAAAGGAAATATCTTCCTTTAAAAACTGGGAAGAAGATTTCTGAGACACTGCTTTGTGTTCTGTTAATTTATCTAACAGGGTTACAGCATTCCCCCAGAGAAGTCATTCGCTAAGACTGTTTTTGTGGAATTTGCAAAGTGATATTTGGAAGCCCCTAGAGGGCTTCGGTGAAAAAGGAAATATCTTCAGTTAAAAACTGGAAAGAAGATTTCTGAGAAACTGTTTTGTGTTCTGATAATTCATCTCACAGGATTACAGCTTTCCCTTCAAGAAGCCTTTCGATAAGACTGTTCTTGTGGGATTTGCAAAGTGATATTTGGAAGCCCAAATATGGCTATGGTGAAAAAGGAAATTTCTTCAGTTAAAAACTGGAAAGAAGATTTCTGAGAAACTGCTTTGTGTTCTGTTAATTCATCTCACAGAGTTACAGCTTTCCCCTCAAGAAGCCTTTCGCTGAGACTGTTCTCGTGGAATTTGGAAAGTGATATTTGGAAGCCCATAGAGTTCTGCGGTGAAAAAGGAAATATCTTCAGTTAACACCTGGAAAGAAGCATTCTGAAAAACTGCGTTGTGTTCTGATCTTTCATCTCACAGAGCTACAGCTTTCACGTCAAGAAGCCTTACGCTACGACTGTTCTTGTGGAATTTGCAAAGTGATATTTGGAAGCCCATAGAGGGCTATGGTGAAAAAGGAAATATCTTCTTTAAAAACCGGAAAGAAGCTTTCTCAGAAACTGCTTTGTGTTCTGTTAATTGATCTCACAGAATTACAGCTTTCCCCTCAAGAAGCCTTTCGCTGAGGCTGTTTTTGTGGAATTTGCCAAGTGATATTTGGAAGCCCATAGAGGGTTATGGTGAAAAAGGAAATGTCTTCACTTAAAAACCGGAAAGGAGCCTTCTGAGAAACTGCTTTGTGTTCTGTTAATTCATCTCACAGAGTTACAGCTTGCCCCTCAAGAAGCCTTTTGCTAAGACTGTTCTATTGGAAGTTGCAAAGTGAGATTTCGAAGCCCATAGAGGGCTATGGTGAAAAAGGAAATATTTACCGTTAAAAACTGGAAGAACCTTTCTGAGAAACTGCGTTGTGTTCCGTTAATTCATCTCACACAGTTACATATTTTGCCTCAAGAAGGCGTTCGATAAGAATGTTCTTGTGGAATTTGTAAAGTGATATTTGGAAGCCCATAGAGGGCTATGGTGGAAAAGGAAGAATCTTCTGTTAAAAATTGGAAAGAAGCTTTCTGAGAAACTGCTTTGTGTTCTGTTAATTGATCTCACAGACTTACAGCTTTCCGCTCAAGAAGCCTTTCGCTAAGACTCTTCCTGGGCAATTTGGAAAGTGATATTTGGAGCCCATGGAGGGCTATGGTGAAAAAGGAAATATCTTCAGTTAAAAGCTGGAAAGAAGCTTTCGGAGAAACTGCTTTGTGTTCTGTTAATTTATCTCAAAGGGATACAGCTTTCCCCTCAAGAAGCCTTTCGCTAAGACTGTTCTTGTGCTATTTTCAAGGTGATATTTGGAATCCAGAAGAGGGCTATGGTGAAATAGGAAATATCTTCAGTTAAAAAGTGGAAATAAGCTTTCTAAGAAGCTGTTTGTGTTCTGTGAATTCATCTCACAAAGTTACAGATTTCCCCTCAAAAAGCCTTTCACTAAGATTGTTCTTGTGGAATTTTCAAAGTGATATTTGGAATCCCATAGAAGGCTATGGTGAAAACGGAAATATCCTAAGATAAAAACTGAAAAGAGGGTTTCTGAGAAACTGCTTTGTGTTCTGTTAATTCACCTCACAGAGTTACAGCTTTCCCCTGAAGAAGCCTTTCGCTAAGACTGTTGTTGTGGAATTTGCAAAGTGATATTTGGAAGCCGATAGAGGGCTATGGTGAAAGAAAAAATATCTTCTGTTAAAAACTGGAAAGAAGCTTTCTGAGAAACTGCTTTGTGTTCTGTTAATTTATCTTACAGAGTTAAAGCTTTCCCCTCAAGAAACCTTTCTCTAAGGCTGTTCTTGTGTAATTTACAAAGTGATATTTGGAAGCCCATAGAGGGCTATGGTGATAAAGGAAATATCTTCAGTTAAAAACTGGAAAGAAGATTTCTGTAAAACTGCTTTGTGATCTGTTAATTCGTCTCTCAGAGTTACAGCTTTCCCCTCAAGACGCCCTTCGGGAAGACTGTTCTTGTGGAATTTGCAAACTGATATTTGGAAGCCATTAGAGGGCTATGGTGAAAAAGGAAATATCCACAGTTAAAAACTGGAAAGAAGCTTTCTGAGAAACTGCTTTGTGTTCTGTGAATTCATCTCACAGAGTTACAGCTTTCCGCTCAAGAAGCCTTTCGCTAAGACTGTTCCTCTGGAATATGCAAAGTGTTATTTTGGAGCCCATAGGGGGCTACGGTGAAAAGGTAATATCTTCAGTTTAAAACTGGAAAGAAGCTTTTTGAGAATCTGCTTTGTGTTCTTTAAATTCATCTCACAGAGTAACAGCTTTCCCCTCTAGAATTCTTTCGTTAAGACTGTTCTTGTGGAATTTGCAAAGTGATATTGGGAAGCCCATAGAAGGCTATGGTGAAAAAGGAGAAATCTTCCGTTAAAACTCTGAAGAAGCATTCTGTGAAACTGCCGTGTGTTCTGATAATGCATCTCACCGAATTACAGCTTTCCCCTCAAGAAGCCTTTCGCAAAGTCTGTTCTTGTGGGATTTTCTAAGTGATATTTGGAAGCCCATAGAGGGCTGTGGGGAAAACGGAAATATCTTCGGCTGAAAACTGCAAAGAAGCTTTCTGAGAAACAGCTCTGTGTTCTGTTAATTCATTTCAGAGAGTTACAGTTTTCCGCTCCAGAAGCCTTTTGCTAAGACTGCTCTTTTGGAATTTGCAAAGTGATATTTGGAAGCCCTTAGAGGGCTATGGTGAAAAAGGAAATGTCTTCCATTAAAAACTGGAAAGAAGCCTTCTGAGATACTGCCGTGTGTTCTGTTAATACGTCTAACCGAGTTACAGCTTTCCCCTCAAGAAGCCTTTCGCTAAGACTGTTCTTGTGCTATTTGCAATGTGATATTTGGAAGCCCATATAGGGCTATGGTGAAAAAGGAAATATCTTCAGTTAAAAACTGGAAAGAAGCTTTCTGAGAAACTGCTTTGTGTTCTGTTAATTCATCTCACAGAGTTACAGGATTCCCCTCCAGAAGACTTTCGCTAGGACTGTTCTTGTGGAATTTGCAAAATGATGTTTGGAAGCCCAGAGAGAGCTATGGTGAAAAAGGAAATATCCTAAGATAAAAACGGAAAAGAAGCTTTCTGAGGAACTGCTTTGTGTTCTCTTAATTCGTATCCCAGAGTTACAAATTTGTCCTCAAGAAGACATTCGCTAAGACTGTTCTTGTGCAATTTGCAAAGTGATATTTGGAAGCCCATAGAGGGCCATGATGAAAAAGGAAATATCTTCAGTTAAAAACTGGAAAGAAACTTTCTGAGAAACTGCTTTGTGTTCTGGTAATTCATCTCACAGACTTACAGCTTTCTTCTCAAGAAGCTTTTCGGTAAGTCTGTTTTGTGGAATTTGCAAAGTGATATTTGGAAGCCCATAGTGGGCTAGGGAGAAAAAGGAAATATCTTCCTTTAAAAACTGGGAAGAAGATTTCTGAGACACTGCTTTGTGTTCTGTTAATTTATCTGACAGAGTTACAGCATTCCCCCAGAGAAGTCATTCGCTAAGACTGTTTTTGTGGAATTTGCAAAGTGATATTTGGAAGCCCCTAGAGGGCTTCGGTGAAAAAGGAAATATCTTCAGTTAAAAACTGGAAAGAAGATTTCTGAGAAACTGTTTTGTGTTCTGATAATTCATCTCACAGGATTACAGCTTTCCCTTCAAGAAGCCTTTCGATAAGACTGTTCTTGTGGGATTTGCAAAGTGATATTTGGAAGCCCAAATATGGCTATGGTGAAAAAGGAAATTTCTTCAGTTAAAAACTGGAAAGAAGATTTCTGAGAAACTGCTTTGTGTTCTGTTAATTCATCTCACAGAGTTACAGCTTTCCCCTCAAGAAGCCTTTCGCTGAGACTGTTCTCGTGGAATTTGGAAAGTGATATTTGGAAGCCCATAGAGTTCTGCGGTGAAAAAGGAAATATCTTCAGTTAACACCTGGAAAGAAGCATTCTGAAAAACTGCGTTGTGTTCTGATCTTTCATCTCACAGAGCTACAGCTTTCACGTCAAGAAGCCTTACGCTACGACTGTTCTTGTGGAATTTGCAAAGTGATATTTGGAAGCCCATAGAGGGCTATGGTGAAAAAGGAAATATCTTCTTTAAAAACCGGAAAGAAGCTTTCTGAGAAACTGCTTTGTGTTCTGTTAATTGATCTCACAGAATTACAGCTTTCCCCTCAAGAAGCCTTTCGCTGAGGCTGTTTTTGTGGAATTTGCCAAGTGATATTTGGAAGCCCATAGAGGGTTATGGTGAAAAAGGAAATGTCTTCACTTAAAAACCGGAAAGGAGCCTTCTGAGAAACTGCTTTGTGTTCTGTTAATTCATCTCACAGAGTTACAGCTTGCCCCTCAAGAAGCCTTTTGCTAAGACTGTTCTATTGGAAGTTGCAAAGTGAGATTTCGAAGCCCATAGAGGGCTATGGTGAAAAAGGAAATATTTACCGTTAAAAACTGGAAGAACCTTTCTGAGAAACTGCGTTGTGTTCCGTTAATTCATCTCACACAGTTACATATTTTGCCTCAAGAAGGCGTTCGATAAGAATGTTCTTGTGGAATTTGTAAAGTGATATTTGGAAGCCCATAGAGGGCTATGGTGGAAAAGGAAGAATCTTCTGTTAAAAATTGGAAAGAAGCTTTCTGAGAAACTGCTTTGTGTTCTGTTAATTGATCTCACAGACTTACAGCTTTCCGCTCAAGAAGCCTTTCGCTAAGACTCTTCCTGGGCAATTTGGAAAGTGATATTTGGAGCCCATGGAGGGCTATGGTGAAAAAGGAAATATCTTCAGTTAAAAGCTGGAAAGAAGCTTTCTGAGAAACTGCTTTGTGTTCTGTTAATTTATCTCAAAGGGATACAGCTTTCCCCTCAAGAAGCCTTTCGCTAAGACTGTTCTTGTGCTATTTTCAAGGTGATATTTGGAATCCAGAAGAGGGCTATGGTGAAATAGGAAATATCTTCAGTTAAAAAGTGGAAATAAGCTTTCTAAGAAGCTGTTTGTGTTCTGTGAATTCATCTCACAAAGTTACAGATTTCCCCTCAAAAAGCCTTTCACTAAGATTGTTCTTGTGGAATTTTCAAAGTGATATTTGGAATCCCATAGAAGGCTATGGTGAAAACGGAAATATCCTAAGATAAAAACTGAAAAGAAGGTTTCTGAGAAACTGCTTTGTGTTCTGTTAATTCACCTCACAGAGTTACAGCTTTCCCCTGAAGAAGCCTTTCGCTAAGAATGTTCTTGTGGAATTTGCAAAGTGATATTTGGAAGCCGATAGAGGGCTATGGTGAAAGAAAAAATATCTTCTGTTAAAAACTGGAAAGAAGCTTTCTGAGAAACTGCTTTGTGTTCTGTTAATTTATCTTACAGAGTTAAAGCTTTCCCCTCAAGAAACCTTTCTCTAAGGCTGTTCTTGTGTAATTTACAAAGTGATATTTGGAAGCCCATAGAGGGCTATGGTGATAAAGGAAATATCTTCAGTTAAAAACTGGAAAGAAGATTTCTGTAAAACTGCTTTGTGATCTGTTAATTCGTCTCACAGAGTTACAGCTTTCCCCTCAAGACGCCCTTCGGGAAGACTGTTCTTGTGGAATTTGCAAACTGATATTTGGAAGCCATTAGAGGGCTATGGTGAAAAAGGAAATATCCACAGTTAAAAAGTGGAAAGAAGCTTTCTGAGAAACTGCTTTGTGTTCTGTGAATTCATCTCACAGAGTTACAGCTTTCCGCTCAAGAAGCCTTTCGCTAAGACTGTTCCTCTGGAATATGCAAAGTGTTATTTTGGAGCCCATAGGGGGCTACGGTGAAAAGGTAATATCTTCAGTTTAAAACTGGAAAGAAGCTTTTTGAGAATCTGCTTTGTGTTCTTTAAATTCATCTCACAGAGTAACAGCTTTCCCCTCTAGAATTCTTTCGTTAAGACTGTTCTTGTGGAATTTGCAAAGTGATATTGGGAAGCCCATAGAAGGCTATGGTGAAAAAGGAGAAATCTTCCGTTAAAACTCTGAAGAAGCATTCTGTGAAACTGCCGTGTGTTCTGATAATGCATCTCACCGAATTACAGCTTTCCCCTCAAGAAGCCTTTCGCAAAGTCTGTTCTTGTGGGATTTTCTAAGTGATATTTGGAAGCCCATAGAGGGCTGTGGGGAAAACGGAAATATCTTCGGCTGAAAACTGCAAAGAAGCTTTCTGAGAAACAGCTCTGTGTTCTGTTAATTCATTTCAGAGAGTTACAGTTTTCCGCTCCAGAAGCCTTTTGCTAAGACTGCTCTTTTGGAATTTGCAAAGTGATATTTGGAAGCCCTTAGAGGGCTATGGTGAAAAAGGAAATGTCTTCCATTAAAAACTGGAAAGAAGCCTTCTGAGATACTGCCGTGTGTTCTGTTAATACGTCTAACCGAGTTACAGCTTTCCCCTCAAGAAGCCTTTCGCTAAGACTGTTCTTGTGCTATTTGCAATGTGATATTTGGAAGCCCATATAGGGCTATGGTGAAAAAGGAAATATCTTCAGTTAAAAACTGGAAAGAAGCTTTCTGAGAAACTGCTTTGTGTTCTGTTAATTCATCTCACAGAGTTACAGGATTCCCCTCCAGAAGACTTTCGCTAGGACTGTTCTTGTGGAATTTGCAAAATGATGTTTGGAAGCCCAGAGAGAGCTATGGTGAAAAAGGAAATATCCTAAGATAAAAACGGAAAAGAAGCTTTCTGAGGAACTGCTTTGTGTTCTCTTAATTCGTATCCCAGAGTTACAAATTTGTCCTCAAGAAGACATTCGCTAAGACTGTTCTTGTGCAATTTGCAAAGTGATATTTGGAAGCCCATAGAGGGCCATGATGAAAAAGGAAATATCTTCAGTTAAAAACTGGAAAGAAACTTTCTGAGAAACTGCTTTGTGTTCTGGTAATTCATCTCAGAGACTTACAGCTTTCTTCTCAAGAAGCTTTTCGGTAAGTCTGTTTTGTGGAATTTGCAAAGTGATATTTGGAAGCCCATAGTGGGCTATGGAGAAAAAGGAAATATCTTCCTTTAAAAACTGGGAAGAAGATTTCTGAGACACTGCTTTGTGTTCTGTTAATTTATCTGACAGGGTTACAGCATTCCCCCAGAGAAGTCATTCGCTAAGACTGTTTTTGTGGAATTTGCAAAGTGATATTTGGAAGCCCCTAGAGGGCTTCGGTGAAAAAGGAAATATCTTCAGTTAAAAACTGGAAAGAAGATTTCTGAGAAACTGTTTTGTGTTCTGATAATTCATCTCACAGGATTACAGCTTTCCCTTCAAGAAGCCTTTCGATAAGACTGTTCTTGTGGGATTTGCAAAGTGATATTTGGAAGCCCAAATATGGCTATGGTGAAAAAGGAAATTTCTTCAGTTAAAAACTGGAAAGAAGATTTCTGAGAAACTGCTTTGTGTTCTGTTAATTCATCTCACAGAGTTACAGCTTTCCCCTCAAGAAGCCTTTCGCTGAGACTGGTCTCGTGGAATTTGGAAAGTGATATTTGGAAGCCCATAGAGTTCTGCGGTGAAAAAGGAAATATCTTCAGTTAACACCTGGAAAGAAGCATTCTGAAAAACTGCGTTGTGTTCTGATCTTTCATCTCACAGAGCTACAGCTTTCACGTCAAGAAGCCTTACGCTACGACTGTTCTTGTGGAATTTGCAAAGTGATATTTGGAAGCCCATAGAGGGCTATGGTGAAAAAGGAAATATCTTCTTTAAAAACCGGAAAGAAGCTTTCTCAGAAACTGCTTTGTGTTCTGTTAATTGATCTCACAGAATTACAGCTTTCCCCTCAAGAAGCCTTTCGCTGAGGCTGTTTTTGTGGAATTTGCCAAGTGATATTTGGAAGCCCATAGAGGGTTATGGTGAAAAAGGAAATGTCTTCACTTAAAAACCGGAAAGGAGCCTTCTGAGAAACTGCTTTGTGTTCTGTTAATTCATCTCACAGAGTTACAGCTTGCCCCTCAAGAAGCCTTTTGCTAAGACTGTTCTATTGGAAGTTGCAAAGTGAGATTTCGAAGCCCATAGAGGGCTATGGTGAAAAAGGAAATATTTACCGTTAAAAACTGGAAGAACCTTTCTGAGAAACTGCGTTGTGTTCCGTTAATTCATCTCACACAGTTACATATTTTGCCTCAAGAAGGCGTTCGATAAGACTGTTCTTGTGGAATTTGTAAAGTGATATTTGGAAGCCCATAGAGGGCTATGGAGAAAAAGGAAGAATCTTCCGTTAAAAATTGGAAAGAAGCTTTCTGAGAAACTGCTTTGTGTTCTGTTAATTGATCTCACAGACTTACAGCTTTCCGCTCAAGAAGCCTTTCGCTAAGACTCTTCCTGGGCAATTTGGAAAGTGATATTTGGAGCCCATGGAGGGCTATGGTGAAAAAGGAAATATCTTCAGTTAAAGCTGGAAAGAAGCTTTCTGAGAAACTGCTTTGTGTTCTGTTAATTTATCTCAAAGGGATACAGCTTTCCCCTCAAGAAGCCTTTCGCTAAGACTGTTCTTGTGCTATTTTCAAGGTGATATTTGGAATCCAGAAGAGGGCTGTGGTGAAATAGGAAATATCTTCAGTTAAAAAGTGGAAATAAGCTTTCTAAGAAGCTGTTTGTGTTCTGTGAATTCATCTCACAAAGTTACAGATTTCCCCTCAAAAAGCCTTTCACTAAGATTGTTCTTGTGGAATTTTCAAAGTGATATTTGGAATCCCATAGAAGGCTATGGTGAAAACGGAAATATCCTAAGATAAAAACTGAAAAGAAGGTTTCTGAGAAACTGCTTTGTGTTCTGTTAATTCACCTCACAGAGTTACAGCTTTCCCCTGAAGAAGCCTTTCGCTAAGAATGTTCTTGTGGAATTTGCAAAGTGATATTTGGAAGCCGATAGAGGGCTATGGTGAAAGAAAAAATATCTTCTGTTAAAAACTGGAAAGAAGCTTTCTGAGAAACTGCTTTGTGTTCTGTTAATTTATCTTACAGAGTTAAAGCTTTCCCCTCAAGAAACCTTTCTCTAAGGCTGTTCTTGTGTAATTTACAAAGTGATATTTGGAAGCCCATAGAGGGCTATGGTGATAAAGGAAATATCTTCAGTTAAAAACTGGAAAGAAGATTTCTGTAAAACTGCTTTGTGATCTGTTAATTCGTCTCACAGAGTTACAGCTTTCCCCTCAAGACGCCCTTCGGGAAGACTGTTCTTGTGGAATTTGCAAACTGATATTTGGAAGCCATTAGAGGGCTATGGTGAAAAAGGAAATATCCACAGTTAAAAACTGGAAAGAAGCTTTCTGAGAAACTGCTTTGTGTTCTGTGAATTCATCTCACAGAGTTACAGCTTTCCGCTCAAGAAGCCTTTCGCTAAGACTGTTCCTCTGGAATATGCAAAGTGTTATTTTGGAGCCCATAGGGGGCTACGGTGAAAAGGTAATATCTTCAGTTTAAAACTGGAAAGAAGCTTTTTGAGAATCTGCTTTGTGTTCTTTAAATTCATCTCACAGAGTAACAGCTTTCCCCTCTAGAATTCTTTCGTTAAGACTGTTCTTGTGGAATTTGCAAAGTGATATTGGGAAGCCCATAGAAGGCTATGGTGAAAAAGGAAAAATCTTCCGTTAAAACTCTGAAGAAGCATTCTGTGAAACTGCCGTGTGTTCTGATAATGCATCTCACCGAATTACAGCTTTCCCCTCAAGAAGCCTTTCGCAAAGTCTGTTCTTGTGGGATTTTCTAAGTGATATTTGGAAGCCCATAGAGGGCTGTGGGGAAAACGGAAATATCTTCGGCTGAAAACTGCAAAGAAGCTTTCTGAGAAACAGCTCTGTGTTCTGTTAATTCATTTCAGAGAGTTACAGTTTTCCGCTCCAGAAGCCTTTTGCTAAGACTGCTCTTTTGGAATTTGCAAAGTGATATTTGGAAGCCCTTAGAGGGCTATGGTGAAAAAGGAAATGTCTTCCATTAAAAACTGGAAAGAAGCCTTCTGAGATACTGCCGTGTGTTCTGTTAATACGTCTAACCGAGTTACAGCTTTCCCCTCAAGAAGCCTTTCGCTAAGACTGTTCTTGTGCTATTTGCAATGTGATATTTGGAAGCCCATATAGGGCTATGGTGAAAAAGGAAATATCTTCAGTTAAAAACTGGAAAGAAGCTTTCTGAGAAACTGCTTTGTGTTCTGTTAATTCATCTCACAGAGTTACAGGATTCCCCTCCAGAAGACTTTCGCTAGGACTGTTCTTGTGGAATTTGCAAAATGATGTTTCGAAGCCCAGAGAGAGCTATGGTGAAAAAGGAAATATCCTAAGATAAAAACGGAAAAGAAGCTTTCTGAGGAACTGCTTTGTGTTCTCTTAATTCGTATCCCAGAGTTACAAATTTGTCCTCAAGAAGACATTCGCTAAGACTGTTCTTGTGCAATTTGCAAAGTGATATTTGGAAGCCCATAGAGGGCCATGATGAAAAAGGAAATATCTTCAGTTAAAAACTGGAAAGAAACTTTCTGAGAAACTGCTTTGTGTTCTGGTAATTCATCTCAGAGACTTACAGCTTTCTTCTCAAGAAGCTTTTCGGTAAGTCTGTTTTGTGGAATTTGCAAAGTGATATTTGGAAGGCCATAGTGGGCTATGGAGAAAAAGGAAATATCTTCCTTTAAAAACTGGGAAGAAGATTTCTGAGACACTGCTTTGTGTTCTGTTAATTTATCTGACAGAGTTACAGCATTCCCCCAGAGAAGTCATTCGCTAAGACTGTTTTTGTGGAATTTGCAAAGTGATATTTGGAAGCCCCTAGAGGGCTTCGGTGAAAAAGGAAATATCTTCAGTTAAAAACTGGAAAGAAGATTTCTGAGAAACTGTTTTGTGTTCTGATAATTCATCTCACAGGATTACAGCTTTCCCTTCAAGAAGCCTTTCGATAAGACTGTTCTTGTGGGATTTGCAAAGTGATATTTGGAAGCCCAAATATGGCTATGGTGAAAAAGGAAATTTCTTCAGTTAAAAACTGGAAAGAAGATTTCTGAGAAACTGCTTTGTGTTCTGTTAATTCATCTCACAGAGTTACAGCTTTCCCCTCAAGAAGCCTTTCGCTGAGACTGTTCTCGTGGAATTTGGAAAGTGATATTTGGAAGCCCATAGAGTTCTGCGGTGAAAAAGGAAATATCTTCAGTTAACACCTGGAAAGAAGCATTCTGAAAAACTGCGTTGTGTTCTGATCTTTCATCTCACAGAGCTACAGCTTTCACGTCAAGAAGCCTTACGCTACGACTGTTCTTGTGGAATTTGCAAAGTGATATTTGGAAGCCCATAGAGGGCTATGGTGAAAAAGGAAATATCTTCTTTAAAAACCGGAAAGAAGCTTTCTCAGAAACTGCTTTGTGTTCTGTTAATTGATCTCACAGAATTACAGCTTTCCCCTCAAGAAGCCTTTCGCTGAGGCTGTTTTTGTGGAATTTGCCAAGTGATATTTGGAAGCCCATAGAGGGTTATGGTGAAAAAGGAAATGTCTTCACTTAAAAACCGGAAAGGAGCCTTCTGAGAAACTGCTTTGTGTTCTGTTAATTCATCTCACAGAGTTACAGCTTGCCCCTCAAGAAGCCTTTTGCTAAGACTGTTCTATTGGAAGTTGCAAAGTGAGATTTCGAAGCCCATAGAGGGCTATGGTGAAAAAGGAAATATTTACCATTAAAAACTGGAAGAACCTTTCTGAGAAACTGCGTTGTGTTCCGTTAATTCATCTCACACAGTTACATATTTTGCCTCAAGAAGGCGTTCGATAAGACTGTTCTTGTGGAATTTGTAAAGTGATATTTGGAAGCCCATAGAGGGCTATGGAGAAAAAGGAAGAATCTTCCGTTAAAAATTGGAAAGAAGCTTTCTGAGAAACTGCTTTGTGTTCTGTTAATTGATCTCACAGACTTACAGCTTTCCGCTCAAGAAGCCTTTCGCTAAGACTCTTCCTGGGCAATTTGGAAAGTGATATTTGGAGCCCATGGAGGGCTATGGTGAAAAAGGAAATATCTTCAGTTAAAGCTGGAAAGAAGCTTTCTGAGAAACTGCTTTGTGTTCTGTTAATTTATCTCAAAGGGATACAGCTTTCCCCTCAAGAAGCCTTTCGCTAAGACTGTTCTTGTGCTATTTTCAAGGTGATATTTGGAATCCAGAAGAGGGCTATGGTGAAATAGGAAATATCTTCAGTTAAAAAGTGGAAATAAGCTTTCTAAGAAGCTGTTTGTGTTCTGTGAATTCATCTCACAAAGTTACAGATTTCCCCTCAAAAAGCCTTTCACTAAGATTGTTCTTGTGGAATTTTCAAAGTGATATTTGGAATCCCATAGAAGGCTATGGTGAAAACGGAAATATCCTAAGATAAAAACTGAAAAGAGGGTTTCTGAGAAACTGCTTTGTGTTCTGTTAATTCACCTCACAGAGTTACAGCTTTCCCCTGAAGAAGCCTTTCGCTAAGACTGTTGTTGTGGAATTTGCAAAGTGATATTTGGAAGCCGATAGAGGGCTATGGTGAAAGAAAAAATATCTTCTGTTAAAAACTGGAAAGAAGCTTTCTGAGAAACTGCTTTGTGTTCTGTTAATTTATCTTACAGAGTTAAAGCTTTCCCCTCAAGAAACCTTTCTCTAAGGCTGTTCTTGTGTAATTTACAAAGTGATATTTGGAAGCCCATAGAGGGCTATGGTGATAAAGGAAATATCTTCAGTTAAAAACTGGAAAGAAGATTTCTGTAAAACTGCTTTGTGATCTGTTAATTCGTCTCACAGAGTTACAGCTTTCCCCTCAAGACGCCCTTCGGGAAGACTGTTCTTGTGGAATTTGCAAACTGATATTTGGAAGCCATTAGAGGGCTATGGTGAAAAAGGAAATATCCACAGTTAAAAAGTGGAAAGAAGCTTTCTGTGAAACTGCTTTGTGTTCTGTGAATTCATCTCACAGAGTTACAGCTTTCCGCTCAAGAAGCCTTTCGCTAAGACTGTTCCTCTGGAATATGCAAAGTGTTATTTTGGAGCCCATAGGGGGCTACGGTGAAAAGGTAATATCTTCAGTTTAAAACTGGAAAGAAGCTTTTTGAGAATCTGCTTTGTGTTCTTTAAATTCATCTCACAGAGTAACAGCTTTCCCCTCTAGAATTCTTTCGTTAAGACTGTTCTTGTGGAATTTGCAAAGTGATATTGGGAAGCCCATAGAAGGCTATGGTGAAAAAGGAAAAATCTTCCGTTAAAACTCTGAAGAAGCATTCTGTGAAACTGCCGTGTGTTCTGATAATGCATCTCACCGAATTACAGCTTTCCCCTCAAGAAGCCTTTCGCAAAGTCTGTTCTTGTGGGATTTTCTAAGTGATATTTGGAAGCCCATAGAGGGCTGTGGGGAAAACGGAAATATCTTCGGCTGAAAACTGCAAAGAAGCTTTCTGAGAAACAGCTCTGTGTTCTGTTAATTCATTTCAGAGAGTTACAGTTTTCCGCTCCAGAAGCCTTTTGCTAAGACTGCTCTTTTGGAATTTGCAAAGTGATATTTGGAAGCCCTTAGAGGGCTATGGTGAAAAAGGAAATGTCTTCCATTAAAAACTGGAAAGAAGCCTTCTGAGATACTGCCGTGTGTTCTGTTAATACGTCTAACCGAGTTACAGCTTTCCCCTCAAGAAGCCTTTCGCTAAGACTGTTCTTGTGCTATTTGCAATGTGATATTTGGAAGCCCATATAGGGCTATGGTGAAAAAGGAAATATCTTCAGTTAAAAACTGGAAAGAAGCTTTCTGAGAAACTGCTTTGTGTTCTGTTAATTCATCTCACAGAGTTACAGGATTCCCCTCCAGAAGACTTTCGCTAGGACTGTTCTTGTGGAATTTGCAAAATGATGTTTGGAAGCCCAGAGAGAGCTATGGTGAAAAAGGAAATATCCTAAGATAAAAACGGAAAAGAAGCTTTCTGAGGAACTGCTTTGTGTTCTCTTAATTCGTATCCCAGAGTTACAAATTTGTCCTCAAGAAGACATTCGCTAAGACTGTTCTTGTGCAATTTGCAAAGTGATATTTGGAAGCCCATAGAGGGCCATGATGAAAAAGGAAATATCTTCAGTTAAAAACTGGAAAGAAACTTTCTGAGAAACTGCTTTGTGTTCTGGTAATTCATCTCAGAGACTTACAGCTTTCTTCTCAAGAAGCTTTTCGGTAAGTCTGTTTTGTGGAATTTGCAAAGTGATATTTGGAAGCCCATAGTGGGCTATGGAGAAAAAGGAAATATCTTCCTTTAAAAACTGGGAAGAAGATTTCTGAGACACTGCTTTGTGTTCTGTTAATTTATCTGACAGAGTTACAGCATTCCCCCAGAGAAGTCATTCGCTAAGACTGTTTTTGTGGAATTTGCAAAGTGATATTTGGAAGCCCCTAGAGGGCTTCGGTGAAAAAGGAAATATCTTCAGTTAAAAACTGGAAAGAAGATTTCTGAGAAACTGTTTTGTGTTCTGATAATTCATCTCACAGGATTACAGCTTTCCCTTCAAGAAGCCTTTCGATAAGACTGTTCTTGTGGGATTTGCAAAGTGATATTTGGAAGCCCAAATATGGCTATGGTGAAAAAGGAAATTTCTTCAGTTAAAAACTGGAAAGAAGATTTCTGAGAAACTGCTTTGTGTTCTGTTAGTTCATCTCACAGAGTTACAGCTTTCCCCTCAAGAAGCCTTTCGCTGAGACTGTTCTCGTGGAATTTGGAAAGTGATATTTGGAAGCCCATAGAGTTCTGCGGTGAAAAAGGAAATATCTTCAGTTAACACCTGGAAAGAAGCATTCTGAAAAACTGCGTTGTGTTCTGATCTTTCATCTCACAGAGCTACAGCTTTCACGTCAAGAAGCCTTACGCTACGACTGTTCTTGTGGAATTTGCAAAGTGATATTTGGAAGCCCATAGAGGGCTATGGTGAAAAAGGAAATATCTTCTTTAAAAACCGGAAAGAAGCTTTCTCAGAAACTGCTTTGTGTTCTGTTAATTGATCTCACAGAATTACAGCTTTCCCCTCAAGAAGCCTTTCGCTGAGGCTGTTTTTGTGGAATTTGCCAAGTGATATTTGGAAGCCCATAGAGGGTTATGGTGAAAAAGGAAATGTCTTCACTTAAAAACCGGAAAGGAGCCTTCTGAGAAACTGCTTTGTGTTCTGTTAATTCATCTCACAGAGTTACAGCTTGCCCCTCAAGAAGCCTTTTGCTAAGACTGTTCTATTGGAAGTTGCAAAGTGAGATTTCGAAGCCCATAGAGGGCTATGGTGAAAAAGGAAATATTTACCGTTAAAAACTGGAAGAACCTTTCTGAGAAACTGCGTTGTGTTCCGTTAATTCATCTCACACAGTTACATATTTTGCCTCAAGAAGGCGTTCGATAAGACTGTTCTTGTGGAATTTGTAAAGTGATATTTGGAAGCCCATAGAGGGCTATGGTGAAAAAGGAAGAATCTTCCGTTAAAAATTGGAAAGAAGCTTTCTGAGAAACTGCTTTGTGTTCTGTGAATTGATCTCACAGACTTACAGCTTTCCGCTCAAGAAGCCTTTCGCTAAGACTCTTCCTGGGCAATTTGGAAAGTGATATTTGGAGCCCATGGAGGGCTATGGTGAAAAAGGAAATATCTTCAGTTAAAAGCTGGAAAGAAGCTTTCTGAGAAACTGCTTTGTGTTCTGTTAATTTATCTCAAAGGGATACAGCTTTCCCCTCAAGAAGCCTTTCGCTAAGACTGTTCTTGTGCTATTTTCAAGGTGATATTTGGAATCCAGAAGAGGGCTATGGTGAAATAGGAAATATCTTCAGTTAAAAAGTGGAAATAAGCTTTCTAAGAAGCTGTTTGTGTTCTGTGAATTCATCTCACAAAGTTACAGATTTCCCCTCAAAAAGCCTTTCACTAAGATTGTTCTTGTGGAATTTTCAAAGTGATATTTGGAATCCCATAGAAGGCTATGGTGAAAACGGAAATATCCTAAGATAAAAACTGAAAAGAAGGTTTCTGAGAAACTGCTTTGTGTTCTGTTAATTCACCTCACAGAGTTACAGCTTTCCCCTGAAGAAGCCTTTCGCTAAGAATGTTCTTGTGGAATTTGCAAAGTGATATTTGGAAGCCGATAGAGGGCTATGGTGAAAGAAAAAATATCTTCTGTTAAAAACTGGAAAGAAGCTTTCTGAGAAACTGCTTTGTGTTCTGTTAATTTATCTTACAGAGTTAAAGCTTTCCCCTCAAGAAACCTTTCTCTAAGGCTGTTCTTGTGTAATTTACAAAGTGATATTTGGAAGCCCATAGAGGGCTATGGTGATAAAGGAAATATCTTCAGTTAAAAACTGGAAAGAAGATTTCTGTAAAACTGCTTTGTGATCTGTTAATTCGTCTCACAGAGTTACAGCTTTCCCCTCAAGACGCCCTTCGGGAAGACTGTTCTTGTGGAATTTGCAAACTGATATTTGGAAGCCATTAGAGGGCTATGGTGAAAAAGGAAATATCCACAGTTAAAAACTGGAAAGAAGCTTTCTGAGAAACTGCTTTGTGTTCTGTGAATTCATCTCACAGAGTTACAGCTTTCCGCTCAAGAAGCCTTTCGCTAAGACTGTTCCTCTGGAATATGCAAAGTGTTATTTTGGAGCCCATAGGGGGCTACGGTGAAAAGGTAATATCTTCAGTTTAAAACTGGAAAGAAGCTTTTTGAGAATCTGCTTTGTGTTCTTTAAATTCATCTCACAGAGTAACAGCTTTCCCCTCTAGAATTCTTTCGTTAAGACTGTTCTTGTGGAATTTGCAAAGTGATATTGGGAAGCCCATAGAAGGCTATGGTGAAAAAGGAAAAATCTTCCGTTAAAACTCTGAAGAAGCATTCTGTGAAACTGCCGTGTGTTCTGATAATGCATCTCACCGAATTACAGCTTTCCCCTCAAGAAGCCTTTCGCAAAGTCTGTTCTTGTGGGATTTTCTAAGTGATATTTGGAAGCCCATAGAGGGCTGTGGGGAAAACGGAAATATCTTCGGCTGAAAACTGCAAAGAAGCTTTCTGAGAAACAGCTCTGTGTTCTGTTAATTCATTTCAGAGAGTTACAGTTTTCCGCTCCAGAAGCCTTTTGCTAAGACTGCTCTTTTGGAATTTGCAAAGGGATATTTGGAAGCCCTTAGAGGGCTATGGTGAAAAAGGAAATGTCTTCCATTAAAAACTGGAAAGAAGCCTTCTGAGATACTGCCGTGTGTTCTGTTAATACGTCTAACCGAGTTACAGCTTTCCCCTCAAGAAGCCTTTCGCTGAGACTGTTCTTGTGGTATTTGCAATGTGATATTTGGAAGCCCATATAGGGCTATGGTGAAAAAGGAAATATCTTCAGTTAAAAACTGGAAAGAAGCTTTCTGAGAAACTGCTTTGTGTTCTGTTAATTCATCTCACAGAGTTACAGGATTCCCCTCCAGAAGACTTTCGCTAGGACTGTTCTTGTGGAATTTGCAAAATGATGTTTCGAAGCCCAGAGAGAGCTATGGTGAAAAAGGAAATATCCTAAGATAAAAACGGAAAAGAAGCTTTCTGAGGAACTGCTTTGTGTTCTCTTAATTCGTATCCCAGAGTTACAAATTTGTCCTCAAGAAGACATTCGCTAAGACTGTTCTTGTGCAATTTGCAAAGTGATATTTGGAAGCCCATAGAGGGCCATGATGAAAAAGGAAATATCTTCAGTTAAAAACTGGAAAGAAACTTTCTGAGAAACTGCTTTGTGTTCTGGTAATTCATCTCAGAGACTTACAGCTTTCTTCTCAAGAAGCTTTTCGGTAAGTCTGTTTTGTGGAATTTGCAAAGTGATATTTGGAAGCCCATAGTGGGCTATGGAGAAAAAGGAAATATCTTCCTTTAAAAACTGGGAAGAAGATTTCTGAGACACTGCTTTGTGTTCTGTTAATTTATCTGACAGAGTTACAGCATTCCCCCAGAGAAGTCATTCGCTAAGACTGTTTTTGTGGAATTTGCAAAGTGATATTTGGAAGCCCCTAGAGGGCTTCGGTGAAAAAGGAAATATCTTCAGTTAAAAACTGGAAAGAAGATTTCTGAGAAACTGTTTTGTGTTCTGATAATTCATCTCACAGGATTACAGCTTTCCCTTCAAGAAGCCTTTCGATAAGACTGTTCTTGTGGGATTTGCAAAGTGATATTTGGAAGCCCAAATATGGCTATGGTGAAAAAGGAAATTTCTTCAGTTAAAAACTGGAAAGAAGATTTCTGAGAAACTGCTTTGTGTTCTGTTAATTCATCTCACAGAGTTACAGCTTTCCCCTCAAGAAGCCTTTCGCTGAGACTGTTCTCGTGGAATTTGGAAAGTGATATTTGGAAGCCCATAGAGTTCTGCGGTGAAAAAGGAAATATCTTCAGTTAACACCTGGAAAGAAGCATTCTGAAAAACTGCGTTGTGTTCTGATCTTTCATCTCACAGAGCTACAGCTTTCACGTCAAGAAGCCTTACGCTACGACTGTTCTTGTGGAATTTGCAAAGTGATATTTGGAAGCCCATAGAGGGCTATGGTGAAAAAGGAAATATCTTCTTTAAAAACCGGAAAGAAGCTTTCTCAGAAACTGCTTTGTGTTCTGTTAATTGATCTCACAGAATTACAGCTTTCCCCTCAAGAAGCCTTTCGCTGAGGCTGTTTTTGTGGAATTTGCCAAGTGATATTTGGAAGCCCATAGAGGGTTATGGTGAAAAAGGAAATGTCTTCACTTAAAAACCGGAAAGGAGCCTTCTGAGAAACTGCTTTGTGTTCTGTTAATTCATCTCACAGAGTTACAGCTTGCCCCTCAAGAAGCCTTTTGCTAAGACTGTTCTATTGGAAGTTGCAAAGTGAGATTTCGAAGCCCATAGAGGGCTATGGTGAAAAAGGAAATATTTACCGTTAAAAACTGGAAGAACCTTTCTGAGAAACTGCGTTGTGTTCCGTTAATTCATCTCACACAGTTACATATTTTGCCTCAAGAAGGCGTTCGATAAGAATGTTCTTGTGGAATTTGTAAAGTGATATTTGGAAGCCCATAGAGGGCTATGGTGGAAAAGGAAGAATCTTCCGTTAAAAATTGGAAAGAAGCTTTCTGAGAAACTGCTTTGTGTTCTGTTAATTGATCTCACAGACTTACAGCTTTCCGCTCAAGAAGCCTTTCGCTAAGACTCTTCCTGGGCAATTTGGAAAGTGATATTTGGAGCCCATGGAGGGCTATGGTGAAAAAGGAAATATCTTCAGTTAAAAGCTGGAAAGAAGCTTTCTGAGAAACTGCTTTGTGTTCTGTTAATTTATCTCAAAGGGATACAGCTTTCCCCTCAAGAAGCCTTTCGCTAAGACTGTTCTTGTGCTATTTTCAAGGTGATATTTGGAATCCAGAAGAGGGCTATGGTGAAATAGGAAATATCTTCAGTTAAAAAGTGGAAATAAGCTTTCTAAGAAGCTGTTTGTGTTCTGTGAATTCATCTCACAAAGTTACAGATTTCCCCTCAAAAAGCCTTTCACTAAGATTGTTCTTGTGGAATTTTCAAAGTGATATTTGGAATCCCATAGAAGGCTATGGTGAAAACGGAAATATCCTAAGATAAAAACTGAAAAGAGGGTTTCTGAGAAACTGCTTTGTGTTCTGTTAATTCACCTCTCAGAGTTACAGCTTTCCCCTGAAGAAGCCTTTCGCTAAGACTGTTCTTGTGGAATTTGCAAAGTGATATTTGGAAGCCGATAGAGGGCTATGGTGAAAGAAAAAATATCTTCTGTTAAAAACTGGAAAGAAGCTTTCTGAGAAACTGCTTTGTGTTCTGTTAATTTATCTTACAGAGTTAAAGCTTTCCCCTCAAGAAACCTTTCTCTAAGGCTGTTCTTGTGTAATTTACAAAGTGATATTTGGAAGCCCATAGAGGGCTATGGTGATAAAGGAAATATCTTCAGTTAAAAACTGGAAAGAAGATTTCTGTAAAACTGCTTTGTGATCTGTTAATTCGTCTCACAGAGTTACAGCTTTCCCCTCAAGACGCCCTTCGGGAAGACTGTTCTTGTGGAATTTGCAAACTGATATTTGGAAGCCATTAGAGGGCTATGGTGAAAAAGGAAATATCCACAGTTAAAAACTGGAAAGAAGCTTTCTGAGAAACTGCTTTGTGTTCTGTGAATTCATCTCACAGAGTTACAGCTTTCCGCTCAAGAAGCCTTTCGCTAAGACTGTTCCTCTGGAATATGCAAAGTGTTATTTTGGAGCCCATAGGGGGCTACGGTGAAAAGGTAATATCTTCAGTTTAAAACTGGAAAGAAGCTTTTTGAGAATCTGCTTTGTGTTCTTTAAATTCATCTCACAGAGTAACAGCTTTCCCCTCTAGAATTCTTTCGTTAAGACTGTTCTTGTGGAATTTGCAAAGTGATATTGGGAAGCCCATAGAAGGCTATGGTGAAAAAGGAGAAATCTTCCGTTAAAACTCTGAAGAAGCATTCTGTGAAACTGCCGTGTGTTCTGATAATGCATCTCACCGAATTACAGCTTTCCCCTCAAGAAGCCTTTCGCAAAGTCTGTTCTTGTGGGATTTTCTAAGTGATATTTGGAAGCCCATAGAGGGCTGTGGGGAAAACGGAAATATCTTCGGCTGAAAACTGCAAAGAAGCTTTCTGAGAAACAGCTCTGTGTTCTGTTAATTCATTTCAGAGAGTTACAGTTTTCCGCTCCAGAAGCCTTTTGCTAAGACTGCTCTTTTGGAATTTGCAAAGTGATATTTGGAAGCGCTTAGAGGGCTATGGTGAAAAAGGAAATGTCTTCCATTAAAAACTGGAAAGAAGCCTTCTGAGATACTGCCGTGTGTTCTGTTAATACGTCTAACCGAGTTACAGCTTTCCCCTCAAGAAGCCTTTCGCTAAGACTGTTCTTGTGCTATTTGCAATGTGATATGTGGAAGGCCATATAGGGCTATGGTGAAAAAGGAAATATCTTCAGTTAAAAACTGGAAAGAAGCTTTCTGAGAAACTGCTTTGTGTTCTGTTAATTCATCTCACAGAGTTACAGGATTCCCCTCCAGAAGACTTTCGCTAGGACTGTTCTTGTGGAATTTGCAAAATGATGTTTGGAAGCCCAGAGAGAGCTATGGTGAAAAAGGAAATATCCTAAGATAAAAACGGAAAAGAAGCTTTCTGAGGAACTGCTTTGTGTTCTCTTAATTCGTATCCCAGAGTTACAAATTTGTCCTCAAGAAGACATTCGCTAAGACTGTTCTTGTGCAATTTGCAAAGTGATATTTGGAAGCCCATAGAGGGCCATGATGAAAAAGGAAATATCTTCAGTTAAAAACTGGAAAGAAACTTTCTGAGAAACTGCTTTGTTTTCTGGTAATTCATCTCACAGACTTACAGCTTTCTTCTCAAGAAGCTTTTCGGTAAGTCTGTTTTGTGGAATTTGCAAAGTGATATTTGGAAGGCCATAGTGGGCTATGGAGAAAAAGGAAATATCTTCCTTTAAAAACTGGGAAGAAGATTTCTGAGACACTGCTTTGTGTTCTGTTAATTTATCTGACAGAGTTACAGCATTCCCCCAGAGAAGTCATTCGCTAAGACTGTTTTTGTGGAATTTGCAAAGTGATATTTGGAAGCCCCTAGAGGGCTTCGGTGAAAAAGGAAATATCTTCAGTTAAAAACTGGAAAGAAGATTTCTGAGAAACTGTTTTGTGTTCTGATAATTCATCTCACAGGATTACAGTTTTCCCTTCAAGAAGCCTTTCGATAAGACTGTTCTTGTGGGATTTGCAAAGTGATATTTGGAAGCCCAAATATGGCTATGGTGAAAAAGGAAATTTCTTCAGTTAAAAACTGGAAAGAAGATTTCTGAGAAACTGCTTTGTGTTCTGTTAATTCATCTCACAGAGTTACAGCTTTCCCCTCAAGAAGCCTTTCGCTGAGACTGTTCTCGTGGAATTTGGAAAGTGATATTTGGAAGCCCATAGAGTTCTGCGGTGAAAAAGGAAATATCTTCAGTTAACACCTGGAAAGAAGCATTCTGAAAAACTGCGTTGTGTTCTGATCTTTCATCTCACAGAGCTACAGCTTTCACGTCAAGAAGCCTTACGCTACGACTGTTCTTGTGGAATTTGCAAAGTGATATTTGGAAGCCCATAGAGGGCTATGGTGAAAAAGGAAATATCTTCTTTAAAAACCGGAAAGAAGCTTTCTCAGAAACTGCTTTGTGTTCTGTTAATTGATCTCACAGAATTACAGCTTTCCCCTCAAGAAGCCTTTCGCTGAGGCTGTTTTTGTGGAATTTGCCAAGTGATATTTGGAAGCCCATAGAGGGTTATGGTGAAAAAGGAAATGTCTTCACTTAAAAACCGGAAAGGAGCCTTCTGAGAAACTGCTTTGTGTTCTGTTAATTCATCTCACAGAGTTACAGCTTGCCCCTCAAGAAGCCTTTTGCTAAGACTGTTCTATTGGAAGTTGCAAAGTGAGATTTCGAAGCCCATAGAGGGCTATGGTGAAAAAGGAAATATTTACCGTTAAAAACTGGAAGAACCTTTCTGAGAAACTGCGTTGTGTTCCGTTAATTCATCTCACACAGTTACATATTTTGCCTCAAGAAGGCGTTCGATAAGACTGTTCTTGTGGAATTTGTAAAGTGATATTTGGAAGCCCATAGAGGGCTATGGAGAAAAAGGAAGAAACTTCCGTTAAAAATTGGAAAGAAGCTTTCTGAGAAACTGCTTTGTGTTCTGTTAATTGATCTCACAGACTTACAGCTTTCCACTCAAGAAGCCTTTCGCTAAGACTCTTCCTGGGCAATTTGGAAAGTGATATTTGGAGCCCATGGAGGGCTATGGTGAAAAAGGAAATATCTTCAGTTAAAGCTGGAAAGAAGCTTTCTGAGAAACTGCTTTGTGTTCTGTTAATTTATCTCAAAGGGATACAGCTTTCCCCTCAAGAAGCCTTTCGCTAAGACTGTTCTTGTGCTATTTTCAAGGTGATATTTGGAATCCAGAAGAGGGCTATGGTGAAATAGGAAATATCTTCAGTTAAAAAGTGGAAATAAGCTTTCTAAGAAGCTGTTTGTGTTCTGTGAATTCATCTCACAAAGTTACAGATTTCCCCTCAAAAAGCCTTTCACTAAGATTGTTCTTGTGGAATTTTCAAAGTGATATTTGGAATCCCATAGAAGGCTATGGTGAAAACGGAAATATCCTAAGATAAAAACTGAAAAGAAGGTTTCTGAGAAACTGCTTTGTGTTCTGTTAATTCACCTCACAGAGTTACAGCTTTCCCCTGAAGAAGCCTTTCGCTAAGAATGTTCTTGTGGAATTTGCAAAGTGATATTTGGAAGCCGATAGAGGGCTATGGTGAAAGAAAAAATATCTTCTGTTAAAAACTGGAAAGAAGCTTTCTGAGAAACTGCTTTGTGTTCTGTTAATTTATCTTACAGAGTTAAAGCTTTCCCCTCAAGAAACCTTTCTCTAAGGCTGTTCTTGTGTAATTTACAAAGTGATATTTGGAAGCCCATAGAGGGCTATGGTGATAAAGGAAATATCTTCAGTTAAAAACTGGAAAGAAGATTTCTGTAAAACTGCTTTGTGATCTGTTAATTCGTCTCACAGAGTTACAGCTTTCCCCTCAAGACGCCCTTCGGGAAGACTGTTCTTGTGGAATTTGCAAACTGATATTTGGAAGCCATTAGAGGGCTATGGTGAAAAAGGAAATATCCACAGTTAAAAACTGGAAAGAAGCTTTCTGAGAAACTGCTTTGTGTTCTGTGAATTCATCTCACAGAGTTACAGCTTTCCGCTCAAGAAGCCTTTCGCTAAGACTGTTCCTCTGGAATATGCAAAGTGTTATTTTGGAGCCCATAGGGGGCTACGGTGAAAAGGTAATATCTTCAGTTTAAAACTGGAAAGAAGCTTTTTGAGAATCTGCTTTGTGTTCTTTAAATTCATCTCACAGAGTAACAGCTTTCCCCTCTAGAATTCTTTCGTTAAGACTGTTCTTGTGGAATTTGCAAAGTGATATTGGGAAGCCCATAGAAGGCTATGGTGAAAAAGGAAAAATCTTCCGTTAAAACTCTGAAGAAGCATTCTGTGAAACTGCCGTGTGTTCTGATAATGCATCTCACCGAATTACAGCTTTCCCCTCAAGAAGCCTTTCGCAAAGTCTGTTCTTGTGGGATTTTCTAAGTGATATTTGGAAGCCCATAGAGGGCTGTGGGGAAAACGGAAATATCTTCGGCTGAAAACTGCAAAGAAGCTTTCTGAGAAACAGCTCTGTGTTCTGTTAATTCATTTCAGAGAGTTACAGTTTTCCGCTCCAGAAGCCTTTTGCTAAGACTGCTCTTTTGGAATTTGCAAAGTGATATTTGGAAGCCCTTAGAGGGCTATGGTGAAAAAGGAAATGTCTTCCATTAAAAACTGGAAAGAAGCCTTCTGAGATACTGCCGTGTGTTCTGTTAATACGTCTAACCGAGTTACAGCTTTCCCCTCAAGAAGCCTTTCGCTAAGACTGTTCTTGTGGTATTTGCAATGTGATATGTGGAAGCCCATATAGGGCTATGGTGAAAAAGGAAATATCTTCAGTTAAAAACTGGAAAGAAGCTTTCTGAGAAACTGCTTTGTGTTCTGTTAATTCATCTCACAGAGTTACAGGATTCCCCTCGAGAAGACTTTCCCTAGGACTGTTCTTGTGGAATTTGCAAAATGATGTTTGGAAGCCCAGAGAGAGCTATGGTGAAAAAGGAAATATCCTAAGATAAAAACGGAAAAGAAGCTTTCTGAGGAACTGCTTTGTGTTCTCTTAATTCGTATCCCAGAGTTACAAATTTGTCCTCAAGAAGACATTCGCTAAGACTGTTCTTGTGCAATTTGCAAAGTGATATTTGGAAGCCCATAGAGGGCCATGATGAAAAAGGAAATATCTTCAGTTAAAAACTGGAAAGAAACTTTCTGAGAAACTGCTTTGTGTTCTGGTAATTCATCTCAGAGACTTACAGCTTTCTTCTCAAGAAGCTTTTCGGTAAGTCTGTTTTGTGGAATTTGCAAAGTGATATTTGGAAGGCCATAGTGGGCTATGGAGAAAAAGGAAATATCTTCCTTTAAAAACTGGGAAGAAGATTTCTGAGACACTGCTTTGTGTTCTGTTAATTTATCTGACAGAGTTACAGCATTCCCCCAGAGAAGTCATTCGCTAAGATTGTTTTTGTGGAATTTGCAAAGTGATATTTGGAAGCCCCTAGAGGGCTTCGGTGAAAAAGGAAATATCTTCAGTTAAAAACTGGAAAGAAGATTTCTGAGAAACTGTTTTGTGTTCTGATAATTCATCTCACAGGATTACAGCTTTCCCTTCAAGAAGCCTTTCGATAAGACTGTTCTTGTGGGATTTGCAAAGTGATATTTGGAAGCCCAAATATGGCTATGGTGAAAAAGGAAATTTCTTCAGTTAAAAACTGGAAAGAAGATTTCTGAGAAACTGCTTTGTGTTCTGTTAATTCATCTCACAGAGTTACAGCTTTCCCCTCAAGAAGCCTTTCGCTGAGACTGTTCTCGTGGAATTTGGAAAGTGATATTTGGAAGCCCATAGAGTTCTGCGGTGAAAAAGGAAATATCTTCAGTTAACACCTGGAAAGAAGCATTCTGAAAAACTGCGTTGTGTTCTGATCTTTCATCTCACAGAGCTACAGCTTTCACGTCAAGAAGCCTTACGCTACGACTGTTCTTGTGGAATTTGCAAAGTGATATTTGGAAGCCCATAGAGGGCTATGGTGAAAAAGGAAATATCTTCTTTAAAAACCGGAAAGAAGCTTTCTCAGAAACTGCTTTGTGTTCTGTTAATTGATCTCACAGAATTACAGCTTTCCCCTCAAGAAGCCTTTCGCTGAGGCTGTTTTTGTGGAATTTGCCAAGTGATATTTGGAAGCCCATAGAGGGTTATGGTGAAAAAGGAAATGTCTTCACTTAAAAACCGGAAAGGAGCCTTCTGAGAAACTGCTTTGTGTTCTGTTAATTCATCTCACAGAGTTACAGCTTGCCCCTCAAGAAGCCTTTTGCTAAGACTGTTCTATTGGAAGTTGCAAAGTGAGATTTCGAAGCCCATAGAGGGCTATGGTGAAAAAGGAAATATTTACCGTTAAAAACTGGAAGAACCTTTCTGAGAAACTGCGTTGTGTTCCGTTAATTCATCTCACACAGTTACATATTTTGCCTCAAGAAGGCGTTCGATAAGAATGTTCTTGTGGAATTTGTAAAGTGATATTTGGAAGCCCATAGAGGGCTATGGTGGAAAAGGAAGAATCTTCCGTTAAAAATTGGAAAGAAGCTTTCTGAGAAACTGCTTTGTGTTCTGTTAATTGATCTCACAGACTTACAGCTTTCCGCTCAAGAAGCCTTTCGCTAAGACTCTTCCTGGGCAATTTGGAAAGTGATATTTGGAGCCCATGGAGGGCTATGGTGAAAAAGGAAATATCTTCAGTTAAAAGCTGGAAAGAAGCTTTCTGAGAAACTGCTTTGTGTTCTGTTAATTTATCTCAAAGGGATACAGCTTTCCCCTCAAGAAGCCTTTCGCTAAGACTGTTCTTGTGCTATTTTCAAGGTGATATTTGGAATCCAGAAGAGGGCTATGGTGAAATAGGAAATATCTTCAGTTAAAAAGTGGAAATAAGCTTTCTAAGAAGCTGTTTGTGTTCTGTGAATTCATCTCACAAAGTTACAGATTTCCCCTCAAAAAGCCTTTCACTAAGATTGTTCTTGTGGAATTTTCAAAGTGATATTTGGAATCCCATAGAAGGCTATGGTGAAAACGGAAATATCCTAAGATAAAAACTGAAAAGAGGGTTTCTGAGAAACTGCTTTGTGTTCTGTTAATTCACCTCACAGAGTTACAGCTTACCCCTGAAGAAGCCTTTCGCTAAGACTGTTCTTGTGGAATTTGCAAAGTGATATTTGGAAGCCGATAGAGGGCTATGGTGAAAGAAAAAATATCTTCTGTTAAAAACTGGAAAGAAGCTTTCTGAGAAACTGCTTTGTGTTCTGTTAATTTATCTTACAGAGTTAAAGCTTTCCCCTCAAGAAACCTTTCTCTAAGGCTGTTCTTGTGTAATTTACAAAGTGATATTTGGAAGCCCATAGAGGGCTATGGTGATAAAGGAAATATCTTCAGTTAAAAACTGGAAAGAAGATTTCTGTAAAACTGCTTTGTGATCTGTTAATTCGTCTCACAGAGTTACAGCTTTCCCCTCAAGACGCCCTTCGGGAAGACTGTTCTTGTGGAATTTGCAAACTGATATTTGGAAGCCATTAGAGGGCTATGGTGAAAAAGGAAATATCCACAGTTAAAAACTGGAAAGAAGCTTTCTGAGAAACTGCTTTGTGTTCTGTTAATTCATCTCACAGAGTTACAGCTTTCCGCTCAAGAAGCCTTTCGCTAAGACTGTTCCTCTGGAATATGCAAAGTGTTATTTTGGAGCCCATAGGGGGCTACGGTGAAAAGGTAATATCTTCAGTTTAAAACTGGAAAGAAGCTTTTTGAGAATCTGCTTTGTGTTCTTTAAATTCATCTCACAGAGTAACAGCTTTCCCCTCTAGAATTCTTTCGTTAAGACTGTTCTTGTGGAATTTGCAAAGTGATATTGGGAAGCCCATAGAAGGCTATGGTGAAAAAGGAAAAATCTTCCGTTAAAACTCTGAAGAAGCATTCTGTGAAACTGCCGTGTGTTCTGATAATGCATCTCACCGAATTACAGCTTTCCCCTCAAGAAGCCTTTCGCAAAGTCTGTTCTTGTGGGATTTTTCTAAGTGATATTTGGAAGCCCATAGAGGGCTGTGGGGAAAACGGAAATATCTTCGGCTGAAAACTGCAAAGAAGCTTTCTGAGAAACAGCTCTGTGTTCTGTTAATTCATTTCAGAGAGTTACAGTTTTCCGCTCCAGAAGCCTTTTGCTAAGACTGCTCTTTTGGAATTTGCAAAGTGATATTTGGAAGCCCTTAGAGGGCTATGGTGAAAAAGGAAATGTCTTCCATTAAAAACTGGAAAGAAGCCTTCTGAGATACTGCCGTGTGTTCTGTTAATACGTCTAACCGAGTTACAGCTTTCCCCTCAAGAAGCCTTTCGCTAAGACTGTTCTTGTGCTATTTGCAATGTGATATTTGGAAGCCCATATAGGGCTATGGTGAAAAAGGAAATATCTTCAGTTAAAAACTGGAAAGAAGCTTTCTGAGAAACTGCTTTGTGTTCTGTTAATTCATCTCACAGAGTTACAGGATTCCCCTCCAGAAGACTTTCGCTAGGACTGTTCTTGTGGAATTTGCAAAATGATGTTTGGAAGCCCAGAGAGAGCTATGGTGAAAAAGGAAATATCCTAAGATAAAAACGGAAAAGAAGCTTTCTGAGGAACTGCTTTGTGTTCTCTTAATTCGTATCCCAGAGTTACAAATTTGTCCTCAAGAAGACATTCGCTAAGACTGTTCTTGTGCAATTTGCAAAGTGATATTTGGAAGCCCATAGAGGGCCATGATGAAAAAGGAAATATCTTCAGTTAAAAACTGGAAAGAAACTTTCTGAGAAACTGCTTTGTGTTCTGGTAATTCATCTCACAGACTTACAGCTTTCTTCTCAAGAAGCTTTTCGGTAAGTCTGTTTTGTGGAATTTGCAAAGTGATATTTGGAAGGCCATAGTGGGCTATGGAGAAAAAGGAAATATCTTCCTTTAAAAACTGGGAAGAAGATTTCTGAGACACTGCTTTGTGTTCTGTTAATTTATCTGACAGAGTTACAGCATTCCCCCAGAGAAGTCATTCGCTAAGACTGTTTTTGTGGAATTTGCAAAGTGATATTTGGAAGCCCCTAGAGGGCTTCGGTGAAAAAGGAAATATCTTCAGTTAAAAACTGGAAAGAAGATTTCTGAGAAACTGTTTTGTGTTCTGATAATTCATCTCACAGGATTACAGCTTTCCCTTCAAGAAGCCTTTCGATAAGACTGTTCTTGTGGGATTTGCAAAGTGATATTTGGAAGCCCAAATATGGCTATGGTGAAAAAGGAAATTTCTTCAGTTAAAAACTGGAAAGAAGATTTCTGAGAAACTGCTTTGTGTTCTGTTAATTCATCTCACAGAGTTACAGCTTTCCCCTCAAGAAGCCTTTCGCTGAGACTGTTCTCGTGGAATTTGGAAAGTGATATTTGGAAGCCCATAGAGTTCTGCGGTGAAAAAGGAAATATCTTCAGTTAACACCTGGAAAGAAGCATTCTGAAAAACTGCGTTGTGTTCTGATCTTTCATCTCACAGAGCTACAGCTTTCACGTCAAGAAGCCTTACGCTACGACTGTTCTTGTGGAATTTGCAAAGTGATATTTGGAAGCCCATAGAGGGCTATGGTGAAAAAGGAAATATCTTCTTTAAAAACCGGAAAGAAGCTTTCTCAGAAACTGCTTTGTGTTCTGTTAATTGATCTCACAGAATTACAGCTTTCCCCTCAAGAAGCCTTTCGCTGAGGCTGTTTTTGTGGAATTTGCCAAGTGATATTTGGAAGCCCATAGAGGGTTATGGTGAAAAAGGAAATGTCTTCACTTAAAAACCGGAAAGGAGCCTTCTGAGAAACTGCTTTGTGTTCTGTTAATTCATCTCACAGAGTTACAGCTTGCCCCTCAAGAAGCCTTTTGCTAAGACTGTTCTATTGGAAGTTGCAAAGTGAGATTTCGAAGCCCATAGAGGGCTATGGTGAAAAAGGAAATATTTACCGTTAAAAACTGGAAGAACCTTTCTGAGAAACTGCGTTGTGTTCCGTTAATTCATCTCACACAGTTACATATTTTGCCTCAAGAAGGCGTTCGATAAGAATGTTCTTGTGGAATTTGTAAAGTGATATTTGGAAGCCCATAGAGGGCTATGGTGGAAAAGGAAGAATCTTCCGTTAAAAATTGGAAAGAAGCTTTCTGAGAAACTGCTTTGTGTTCTGTTAATTGATCTCACAGACTTACAGCTTTCCGCTCAAGAAGCCTTTCGCTAAGACTCTTCCTGGGCAATTTGGAAAGTGATATTTGGAGCCCATGGAGGGCTATGGTGAAAAAGGAAATATCTTCAGTTAAAAGCTGGAAAGAAGCTTTCTGAGAAACTGCTTTGTGTTCTGTTAATTTATCTCAAAGGGATACAGCTTTCCCCTCAAGAAGCCTTTCGCTAAGACTGTTCTTGTGCTATTTTCAAGGTGATATTTGGAATCCAGAAGAGGGCTATGGTGAAATAGGAAATATCTTCAGTTAAAAAGTGGAAATAAGCTTTCTAAGAAGCTGTTTGTGTTCTGTGAATTCATCTCACAAAGTTACAGATTTCCCCTCAAAAAGCCTTTCACTAAGATTGTTCTTGTGGAATTTTCAAAGTGATATTTGGAATCCCATAGAAGGCTATGGTGAAAACGGAAATATCCTAAGATAAAAACTGAAAAGAAGGTTTCTGAGAAACTGCTTTGTGTTCTGTTAATTCACCTCACAGAGTTACAGCTTTCCCCTGAAGAAGCCTTTCGCTAAGAATGTTCTTGTGGAATTTGCAAAGTGATATTTGGAAGCCGATAGAGGGCTATGGTGAAAGAAAAAATATCTTCTGTTAAAAACTGGAAAGAAGCTTTCTGAGAAACTGCTTTGTGTTCTGTTAATTTATCTTACAGAGTTAAAGCTTTCCCCTCAAGAAACCTTTCTCTAAGGCTGTTCTTGTGTAATTTACAAAGTGATATTTGGAAGCCCATAGAGGGCTATGGTGATAAAGGAAATATCTTCAGTTAAAAACTGGAAAGAAGATTTCTGTAAAACTGCTTTGTGATCTGTTAATTCGTCTCACAGAGTTACAGCTTTCCCCTCAAGACGCCCTTCGGGAAGACTGTTCTTGTGGAATTTGCAAACTGATATTTGGAAGCCATTAGAGGGCTATGGTGAAAAAGGAAATATCCACAGTTAAAAACTGGAAAGAAGCTTTCTGAGAAACTGCTTTGTGTTCTGTGAATTCATCTCACAGAGTTACAGCTTTCCGCTCAAGAAGCCTTTCGCTAAGACTGTTCCTCTGGAATATGCAAAGTGTTATTTTGGAGCCCATAGGGGGCTACGGTGAAAAGGTAATATCTTCAGTTTAAAACTGGAAAGAAGCTTTTTGAGAATCTGCTTTGTGTTCTTTAAATTCATCTCACAGAGTAACAGCTTTCCCCTCTAGAATTCTTTCGTTAAGACTGTTCTTGTGGAATTTGCAAAGTGATATTGGGAAGCCCATAGAAGGCTATGGTGAAAAAGGAAAAATCTTCCGTTAAAACTCTGAAGAAGCATTCTGTGAAACTGCCGTGTGTTCTGATAATGCATCTCACCGAATTACAGCTTTCCCCTCAAGAAGCCTTTCGCAAAGTCTGTTCTTGTGGGATTTTCTAAGTGATATTTGGAAGCCCATAGAGGGCTGTGGGGAAAACGGAAATATCTTCGGCTGAAAACTGCAAAGAAGCTTTCTGAGAAACAGCTCTGTGTTCTGTTAATTCATTTCAGAGAGTTACAGTTTTCCGCTCCAGAAGCCTTTTGCTAAGACTGCTCTTTTGGAATTTGCAAAGTGATATTTGGAAGCCCTTAGAGGGCTATGGTGAAAAAGGAAATGTCTTCCATTAAAAACTGGAAAGAAGCCTTCTGAGATACTGCCGTGTGTTCTGTTAATACGTCTAACCGAGTTACAGCTTTCCCCTCAAGAAGCCTTTCGCTAAGACTGTTCTTGTGGTATTTGCAATGTGATATGTGGAAGCCCATATAGGGCTATGGTGAAAAAGGAAATATCTTCAGTTAAAAACTGGAAAGAAGCTTTCTGAGAAACTGCTTTGTGTTCTGTTAATTCATCTCACAGAGTTACAGGATTCCCCTCCAGAAGACTTTCGCTAGGACTGTTCTTGTGGAATTTGCAAAATGATGTTTGGAAGCCCAGAGAGAGCTATGGTGAAAAAGGAAATATCCTAAGATAAAAACGGAAAAGAAGCTTTCTGAGGAACTGCTTTGTGTTCTCTTAATTCGTATCCCAGAGTTACAAATTTGTCCTCAAGAAGACATTCGCTAAGACTGTTCTTGTGCAATTTGCAAAGTGATATTTGGAAGCCCATAGAGGGCCATGATGAAAAAGGAAATATCTTCAGTTAAAAACTGGAAAGAAACTTTCTGAGAAACTGCTTTGTGTTCTGGTAATTCATCTCAGAGACTTACAGCTTTCTTCTCAAGAAGCTTTTCGGTAAGTCTGTTTTGTGGAATTTGCAAAGTGATATTTGGAAGGCCATAGTGGGCTATGGAGAAAAAGGAAATATCTTCCTTTAAAAACTGGGAAGAAGATTTCTGAGACACTGCTTTGTGTTCTGTTAATTTATCTGACAGAGTTACAGCATTCCCCCAGAGAAGTCATTCGCTAAGACTGTTTTTGTGGAATTTGCAAAGTGATATTTGGAAGCCCCTAGAGGGCTTCGGTGAAAAAGGAAATATCTTCAGTTAAAAACTGGAAAGAAGATTTCTGAGAAACTGTTTTGTGTTCTGATAATTCATCTCACAGGATTACAGCTTTCCCTTCAAGAAGCCTTTCGATAAGACTGTTCTTGTGGGATTTGCAAAGTGATATTTGGAAGCCCAAATATGGCTATGGTGAAAAAGGAAATTTCTTCAGTTAAAAACTGGAAAGAAGATTTCTGAGAAACTGCTTTGTGTTCTGTTAATTCATCTCACAGAGTTACAGCTTTCCCCTCAAGAAGCCTTTCGCTGAGACTGTTCTCGTGGAATTTGGAAAGTGATATTTGGAAGCCCATAGAGTTCTGCGGTGAAAAAGGAAATATCTTCAGTTAACACCTGGAAAGAAGCATTCTGAAAAACTGCGTTGTGTTCTGATCTTTCATCTCACAGAGCTACAGCTTTCACGTCAAGAAGCCTTACGCTACGACTGTTCTTGTGGAATTTGCAAAGTGATATTTGGAAGCCCATAGAGGGCTATGGTGAAAAAGGAAATATCTTCTTTAAAAACCGGAAAGAAGCTTTCTCAGAAACTGCTTTGTGTTCTGTTAATTGATCTCACAGAATTACAGCTTTCCCCTCAAGAAGCCTTTCGCTGAGGCTGTTTTTGTGGAATTTGCCAAGTGATATTTGGAAGCCCATAGAGGGTTATGGTGAAAAAGGAAATGTCTTCACTTAAAATACGGAAAGGAGCCTTCTGAGAAACTGCTTTGTGTTCTGTTAATTCATCTCACAGAGTTACAGCTTGCCCCTCAAGAAGCCTTTTGCTAAGACTGTTCTATTGGAAGTTGCAAAGTGAGATTTCGAAGCCCATAGAGGGCTATGGTGAAAAAGGAAATATTTACCGTTAAAAACTGGAAGAACCTTTCTGAGAAACTGCGTTGTGTTCCGTTAATTCATCTCACACAGTTACATATTTTGCCTCAAGAAGGCGTTCGATAAGAATGTTCTTGTGGAATTTGTAAAGTGATATTTGGAAGCCCATAGAGGGCTATGGTGGAAAAGGAAGAATCTTCCGTTAAAAATTGGAAAGAAGCTTTCTGAGAAACTGCTTTGTGTTCTGTTAATTGATCTCACAGACTTACAGCTTTCCGCTCAAGAAGCCTTTCGCTAAGACTCTTCCTGGGCAATTTGGAAAGTGATATTTGGAGCCCATGGAGGGCTATGGTGAAAAAGGAAATATCTTCAGTTAAAAGCTGGAAAGAAGCTTTCTGAGAAACTGCTTTGTGTTCTGTTAATTTATCTCAAAGGGATACAGCTTTCCCCTCAAGAAGCCTTTCGCTAAGACTGTTCTTGTGCTATTTTCAAGGTGATATTTTGAATCCAGAAGAGGGCTATGGTGAAATAGGAAATATCTTCAGTTAAAAAGTGGAAATAAGCTTTCTAAGAAGCTGTTTGTGTTCTGTGAATTCATCTCACAAAGTTACAGATTTCCCCTCAAAAAGCCTTTCACTAAGATTGTTCTTGTGGAATTTTCAAAGTGATATTTGGAATCCCATAGAAGGCTATGGTGAAAACGGAAATATCCTAAGATAAAAACTGAAAAGAGGGTTTCTGAGAAACTGCTTTGTGTTCTGTTAATTCACCTCACAGAGTTACAGCTTACCCCTGAAGAAGCCTTTCGCTAAGAATGTTCTTGTGGAATTTGCAAAGTGATATTTGGAAGCCGATAGAGGGCTATGGTGAAAGAAAAAATATCTTCTGTTAAAAACTGGAAAGAAGCTTTCTGAGAAACTGCTTTGTGTTCTGTTAATTTATCTTACAGAGTTAAAGCTTTCCCCTCAAGAAACCTTTCTCTAAGGCTGTTCTTGTGTAATTTACAAAGTGATATTTGGAAGCCCATAGAGGGCTATGGTGATAAAGGAAATATCTTCAGTTAAAAACTGGAAAGAAGATTTCTGTAAAACTGCTTTGTGATCTGTTAATTCGTCTCACAGAGTTACAGCTTTCCCCTCAAGACGCCCTTCGGGAAGACTGTTCTTGTGGAATTTGCAAACTGATATTTGGAAGCCATTAGAGGGCTATGGTGAAAAAGGAAATATCCACAGTTAAAAACTGGAAAGAAGCTTTCTGAGAAACTGCTTTGTGTTCTGTGAATTCATCTCACAGAGTTACAGCTTTCCGCTCAAGAAGCCTTTCGCTAAGACTGTTCCTCTGGAATATGCAAAGTGTTATTTTGGAGCCCATAGGGGGCTACGGTGAAAAGGTAATATCTTCAGTTTAAAACTGGAAAGAAGCTTTTTGAGAATCTGCTTTGTGTTCTTTAAATTCATCTCACAGAGTAACAGCTTTCCCCTCTAGAATTCTTTCGTTAAGACTGTTCTTGTGGAATTTGCAAAGTGATATTGGGAAGCCCATAGAAGGCTATGGTGAAAAAGGAAAAATCTTCCGTTAAAACTCTGAAGAAGCATTCTGTGAAACTGCCGTGTGTTCTGATAATGCATCTCACCGAATTACAGCTTTCCCCTCAAGAAGCCTTTCGCAAAGTCTGTTCTTGTGGGATTTTCTAAGTGATATTTGGAAGCCCATAGAGGGCTGTGGGGAAAACGGAAATATCTTCGGCTGAAAACTGCAAAGAAGCTTTCTGAGAAACAGCTCTGTGTTCTGTTAATTCATTTCAGAGAGTTACAGTTTTCCGCTCCAGAAGCCTTTTGCTAAGACTGCTCTTTTGGAATTTGCAAAGTGATATTTGGAAGCCCTTAGAGGGCTATGGTGAAAAAGGAAATGTCTTCCATTAAAAACTGGAAAGAAGCCTTCTGAGATACTGCCGTGTGTTCTGTTAATACGTCTAACCGAGTTACAGCTTTCCCCTCAAGAAGCCTTTCGCTAAGACTGTTCTTGTGCTATTTGCAATGTGATATTTGGAAGCCCATATAGGGCTATGGTGAAAAAGGAAATATCTTCAGTTAAAAACTGGAAAGAAGCTTTCTGAGAAACTGCTTTGTGTTCTGTTAATTCATCTCACAGAGTTACAGGATTCCCCTCCAGAAGACTTTCGCTAGGACTGTTCTTGTGGAATTTGCAAAATGATGTTTGGAAGTCCAGAGAGAGCTATGGTGAAAAAGGAAATATCCTAAGATAAAAACGGAAAAGAAGCTTTCTGAGGAACTGCTTTGTGTTCTCTTAATTCGTATCCCAGAGTTACAAATTTGTCCTCAAGAAGACATTCGCTAAGACTGTTCTTGTGCAATTTGCAAAGTGATATTTGGAAGCCCATAGAGGGCCATGATGAAAAAGGAAATATCTTCAGTTAAAAACTGGAAAGAAACTTTCTGAGAAACTGCTTTGTGTTCTGGTAATTCATCTCACAGACTTACAGCTTTCTTCTCAAGAAGCTTTTCGGTAAGTCTGTTTTGTGGAATTTGCAAAGTGATATTTGGAAGCCCATAGTGGGCTATGGAGAAAAAGGAAATATCTTCCTTTAAAAACTGGGAAGAAGATTTCTGAGACACTGCTTTGTGTTCTGTTAATTTATCTGACAGAGTTACAGCATTCCCCCAGAGAAGTCATTCGCTAAGACTGTTTTTGTGGAATTTGCAAAGTGATATTTGGAAGCCCCTAGAGGGCTTCGGTGAAAAAGGAAATATCTTCAGTTAAAAACTGGAAAGAAGATTTCTGAGAAACTGTTTTGTGTTCTGATAATTCATCTCACAGGATTACAGCTTTCCCTTCAAGAAGCCTTTCGATAAGACTGTTCTTGTGGGATTTGCAAAGTGATATTTGGAAGCCCAAATATGGCTATGGTGAAAAAGGAAATTTCTTCAGTTAAAAACTGGAAAGAAGATTTCTGAGAAACTGCTTTGTGTTCTGTTAATTCATCTCACAGAGTTACAGCTTTCCCCTCAAGAAGCCTTTCGCTGAGACTGTTCTCGTGGAATTTGGAAAGTGATATTTGGAAGCCCATAGAGTTCTGCGGTGAAAAAGGAAATATCTTCAGTTAACACCTGGAAAGAAGCATTCTGAAAAACTGCGTTGTGTTCTGATCTTTCATCTCACAGAGCTACAGCTTTCACGTCAAGAAGCCTTACGCTACGACTGTTCTTGTGGAATTTGCAAAGTGATATTTGGAAGCCCATAGAGGGCTATGGTGAAAAAGGAAATATCTTCTTTAAAAACCGGAAAGAAGCTTTCTCAGAAACTGCTTTGTGTTCTGTTAATTGATCTCACAGAATTACAGCTTTCCCCTCAAGAAGCCTTTCGCTGAGGCTGTTTTTGTGGAATTTGCCAAGTGATATTTGGAAGCCCATAGAGGGTTATGGTGAAAAAGGAAATGTCTTCACTTAAAAACCGGAAAGGAGCCTTCTGAGAAACTGCTTTGTGTTCTGTTAATTCATCTCACAGAGTTACAGCTTGCCCCTCAAGAAGCCTTTTGCTAAGACTGTTCTATTGGAAGTTGCAAAGTGAGATTTCGAAGCCCATAGAGGGCTATGGTGAAAAAGGAAATATTTACCGTTAAAAACTGGAAGAACCTTTCTGAGAAACTGCGTTGTGTTCCGTTAATTCATCTCACACAGTTACATATTTTGCCTCAAGAAGGCGTTCGATAAGAATGTTCTTGTGGAATTTGTAAAGTGATATTTGGAAGCCCATAGAGGGCTATGGTGGAAAAGGAAGAATCTTCCGTTAAAAATTGGAAAGAAGCTTTCTGAGAAACTGCTTTGTGTTCTGTTAATTGATCTCACAGACTTACAGCTTTCCGCTCAAGAAGCCTTTCGCTAAGACTCTTCCTGGGCAATTTGGAAAGTGATATTTGGAGCCCATGGAGGGCTATGGTGAAAAAGGAAATATCTTCAGTTAAAAGCTGGAAAGAAGCTTTCGGAGAAACTGCTTTGTGTTCTGTTAATTTATCTCAAAGGGATACAGCTTTCCCCTCAAGAAGCCTTTCGCTAAGACTGTTCTTGTGCTATTTGCAAGGTGATATTTGGAATCCAGAAGAGGGCTATGGTGAAATAGGAAATATCTTCAGTTAAAAAGTGGAAATAATCTTTCTAAGAAGCTGTTTGTGTTCTGTGAATTCATCTCACAAAGTTACAGATTTCCCCTCAAAAAGCCTTTCACTAAGATTGTTCTTGTGGAATTTTCAAAGTGATATTTGGAATCCCATAGAAGGCTATGGTGAAAACGGAAATATCCTAAGATAAAAACTGAAAAGAGGGTTTCTGAGAAACTGCTTTGTGTTCTGTTAATTCACCTCACAGAGTTACAGCTTTCCCCTGAAGAAGCCTTTCGCTAAGACTGTTCTTGTGGAATTTGCAAAGTGATATTTGGAAGCCGATAGAGGGCTATGGTGAAAGAAAAAATATCTTCTGTTAAAAACTGGAAAGAAGCTTTCTGAGAAACTGCTTTGTGTTCTGTTAATTTATCTTACAGAGTTAAAGCTTTCCCCTCAAGAAACCTTTCTCTAAGGCTGTTCTTGTGTAATTTACAAAGTGATATTTGGAAGCCCATAGGGGGCTATGGTGATAAAGGAAATATCTTCAGTTAAAAACTGGAAAGAAGATTTCTGTAAAACTGCTTTGTGATCTGTTAATTCGTCTCACAGAGTTACAGCTTTCCCCTCAAGACGCCCTTCGGGAAGACTGTTCTTGTGGAATTTGCAAACTGATATTTGGAAGCCATTAGAGGGCTATGGTGAAAAAGGAAATATCCACAGTTAAAAACTGGAAAGAAGCTTTCTGAGAAACTGCTTTGTGTTCTGTTAATTCATCTCACAGAGTTACAGCTTTCCGCTCAAGAAGCCTTTCGCTAAGACTGTTCCTCTGGAATATGCAAAGTGTTATTTTGGAGCCCATAGGGGGCTACGGTGAAAAGGTAATATCTTCAGTTTAAAACTGGAAAGAAGCTTTTTGAGAATCTGCTTTGTGTTCTTTAAATTCATCTCACAGAGTAACAGCTTTCCCCTCTAGAATTCTTTCGTTAAGACTGTTCTTGTGGAATTTGCAAAGTGATATTGGGAAGCCCATAGAAGGCTATGGTGAAAAAGGAAAAATCTTCCGTTAAAACTCTGAAGAAGCATTCTGTGAAACTGCCGTGTGTTCTGATAATGCATCTCACCGAATTACAGCTTTCCCCTCAAGAAGCCTTTCGCAAAGTCTGTTCTTGTGGGATTTTCTAAGTGATATTTGGAAGCCCATAGAGGGCTGTGGGGAAAACGGAAATATCTTCGGCTGAAAACTGCAAAGAAACTTTCTGAGAAACAGCTCTGTGTTCTGTTAATTCATTTCAGAGAGTTACAGTTTTCCGCTCCAGAAGCCTTTTGCTAAGACTGCTCTTTTGGAATTTGCAAAGTGATATTTGGAAGCCCTTAGAGGGCTATGGTGAAAAAGGAAATGTCTTCCATTAAAAACTGGAAAGAAGCCTTCTGAGATACTGCCGTGTGTTCTGTTAATACGTCTAACCGAGTTACAGCTTTCCCCTCAAGAAGCCTTTCGCTAAGACTGTTCTTGTGCTATTTGCAATGTGATATTTGGAAGCCCATATAGGGCTATGGTGAAAAAGGAAATATCTTCAGTTAAAAACTGGAAAGAAGCTTTCTGAGAAACTGCTTTGTGTTCTGTTAATTCATCTCACAGAGTTACAAGATTCCCCTCCAGAAGACTTTCGCTAGGACTGTTCTTGTGGAATTTGCAAAATGATGTTTGGAAGCCCAGAGAGAGCTATGGTGAAAAAGGAAATATCCTAAGATAAAAACGGAAAAGAAGCTTTCTGAGGAACTGCTTTGTGTTCTCTTAATTCGTATCCCAGAGTTACAAATTTGTCCTCAAGAAGACATTCGCTAAGACTGTTCTTGTGCAATTTGCAAAGTGATATTTGGAAGCCCATAGAGGGCCATGATGAAAAAGGAAATATCTTCAGTTAAAAACTGGAAAGAAACTTTCTGAGAAACTGCTTTGTGTTCTGGTAATTCATCTCACAGACTTACAGCTTTCTTCTCAAGAAGCTTTTCGGTAAGTCTGTTTTGTGGAATTTGCAAAGTGATATTTGGAAGCCCATAGTGGGCTATGGAGAAAAAGGAAATATCTTCCTTTAAAAACTGGGAAGAAGATTTCTGAGAAACTGCTTTGTGTTCTGTTAATTCATCTCACAGGATTACAGCTTTCCCTTCAAGAAGCCTTTCGATAAGACTGTTCTTGTGGGATTTGCAAAGTGATATTTGGAAGCCCAAATATGGCTATGGTGAAAAAGGAAATTTCTTCAGTTAAAAACTGGAAAGAAGATTTCTGAGAAACTGCTTTGTGTTCTGTTAATTCATCTCACAGAGTTACAGCTTTCCCCTCAAGAAGCCTTTCGCTGAGACTGTTCTCGTGGAATTTGGAAAGTGATATTTGGAAGCCCATAGAGTTCTGCGGTGAAAAAGGAAATATCTTCAGTTAACACCTGGAAAGAAGCATTCTGAAAAACTGCGTTGTGTTCTGATCTTTCATCTCACAGAGCTACAGCTTTCACGTCAAGAAGCCTTACGCTACGACTGTTCTTGTGGAATTTGCAAAGTGATATTTGGAAGCCCATAGAGGGCTATGGTGAAAAAGGAATTATCTTCTTTAAAATCCAGAAAGAAGCTTTCTCAGAAACTGTTTTGTGTTCTGTTAATTGATCTCACAGAATTACAGCTTTCCCCTCAAGAAGCCTTTCGCTGAGGCTGTTTTTGTGGAATTTGCCAAGTGATATTTGGAAGCCCATAGAGGGTTATGGTGAAAAAGGAATGTCTTCACTTAAAAACCGGAAAGGGGCCTTCTGAGAAACTGCTTTGTGTTCTGTTAATTCATCTCACAGAGTTACAGCTTGCCCCTCAAGAAGCCTTTTGCTAAGACTGTTCTATTGGAAGTTGCAAAGTGAGATTTCGAAGCCCATAGAGGGCTATGGTGAAAAAGGAAATATTTACCGTTAAAAACTGGAAGAACCTTTCTGAGAAACTGCGTTGTGTTCCGTTAATTCATCTCACACAGTTACATAATTTGCCTCAAGAAGGCGTTCGATAAGACTGTTCTTGTGGAATTTGTAAAGTGATATTTGGAAGCCCATAGAGGGCTATGGTGAAAAAGGAAGAATCTTCCGTTAAAAATTGGAAAGAAGCTTTCTGAGAAACTGCTTTGTGTTCTTTTAATTGATCTCACAGACTTACAGCTTTCCGCTCAAGAAGCCTTTCGCTAAGACTCTTCCTGGGCAATTTGGAAAGTGATATTTGGAGCCCATGGAGGGCTATGGTGAAAAAGGAAATATCTTCAGTTAAAAGCTGGAAAGAAGCTTTCGGAGAAACTGCTTTGTGTTCTGTTAATTTATCTCAAAGGGATACAGCTTTCCCCTCAAGAAGCCTTTCGCTAAGACTGTTCTTGTGCTATTTTCAAGGTGATATTTGGAATCCAGAAGAGGGCTATGGTGAAATAGGAAATATCTTCAGTTAAAAAGTGGAAATAAGCTTTCTAAGAAGCTGTTTGTGTTCTGTGAATTCATCTCACAAAGTTACAGATTTCCCCTCAAAAAGCCTTTCACTAAGATTGTTCTTGTGGAATTTTCAAAGTGATATTTGGAATCCCATAGAAGGCTATGGTGAAAACGGAAATATCCTAAGATAAAAACTGAAAAGAAGGTTACTGAGAAACTGCTTTGTGTTCTGTTAATTCACCTCACAGAGTTACAGCTTTCCCCTGAAGAAGCCTTTCGCTAAGACTGTTCTTGTGGAATTTGCAAAGTGATATTTGGAAGCCGATAGAGGGCTATGGTGAAAGAAAAAATATCTTCTGTTAAAAACTGGAAAGAAGCTTTCTGAGAAACTGCTTTGTGTTCTGTTAATTTATCTTACAGAGTTAAAGCTTTCCCCTCAAGAAACCTTTCTCTAAGGCTGTTCTTGTGTAATTTACAAAGTGATATTTGGAAGCCCATAGAGGGCTATGGTGATAAAGGAAATATCTTCAGTTAAAAACTGGAAAGAAGATTTCTGTAAATCTGCTTTGTGATCTGTTAATTCGTCTCACAGAGTTACAGCTTTCCCCTCAAGACGCCCTTCGGGAAGACTGTTCTTGTGGAATTTGCAAACTGATATTTGGAAGCCATTAGAGGGCTATGGTGAAAAAGGAAATATCCACAGTTAAAAACTGGAAAGAAGCTTTCTGAGAAACTGCTTTGTGTTCTGTGAATTCATCTCACAGAGTTACAGCTTTCCGCTCAAGAAGCCTTTCGCTAAGACTGTTCCTCTGGAATATGCAAAGTGTTATTTTGGAGCCCATAGGGGGCTACGGTGAAAAGGTAATATCTTCAGTTTAAAACTGGAAAGAAGCTTTTTGAGAATCTGCTTTGTGTTCTTTAAATTCATCTCACAGAGTAACAGCTTTCCCCTCTAGAATTCTTTCGTTAAGACTGTTCTTGTGGAATTTGCAAAGTGATATTGGGAAGCCCATAGAAGGCTATGGTGAAATAGGAAATATCTTCCGTTAAAACTCTGAAGAAGCATTCTGTGAAACTGCCGTGTGTTCTGATAATGCATCTCACCGAATTACAGCTTTCCCCTCAAGAAGCCTTTCGCAAAGTCTGTTCTTGTGGGATTTTCTAAGTGATATTTGGAAGCCCATAGAGGGCTGTGGGGAAAACGGAAATATCTTCGCCTGAAAACTGCAAAGAAACTTTCTGAGAAACAGCTCTGTGTTCTGTTAATTCATTTCAGAGAGTTACAGTTTTCCGCTCCAGAAGCCTTTTGCTAAGACTGCTCTTTTGGAATTTGCAAAGTGATATTTGGAAGCCCTTAGAGGGCTATGGTGAAAAAGGAAATGTCTTCCATTAAAAACTGGAAAGAAGCCTTCTGAGATACTGCCGTGTGTTCTGTTAATACGTCTAACCGAGTTACAGCTTTCCCCTCAAGAAGCCTTTCGCTAAGACTGTTCTTGTGGTATTTGCAATGTGATATTTGGAAGCCCATATAGGGCTATGGTGAAAAAGGAAATATCTTCAGTTAAAAACTGGAAAGAAGCTTTCTGAGAAACTGCTTTGTGTTCTGTTAATTCATCTCACAGAGTTACAGGATTCCCCTCCAGAAGACTTTCGCTAGGACTGTTCTTGTGGAATTTGCAAAATGATGTTTGGAAGCCCAGAGAGAGCTATGGTGAAAAAGGAAATATCCTAAGATAAAAACGGAAAAGAAGCTTTCTGAGGAACTGCTTTGTGTTCTCTTAATTCGTATCCCAGAGTTACAAATTTGTCCTCAAGAAGACATTCGCTAAGACTGTTCTTGTGCAATTTGCAAAGTGATATTTGGAAGCCCATAGAGGGCCATGATGAAAAAGGAAATATCTTCAGTTAAAAACTGGAAAGAAACTTTCTGAGAAACTGCTTTGTGTTCTGGTAATTCATCTCACAGACTTACAGCTTTCTTCTCAAGAAGCTTTTCGGTAAGTCTGTTTTGTGGAATTTGCAAAGTGATATTTGGAAGCCCATAGTGGGCTATGGAGAAAAAGGAAATATCTTCCTTTAAAAACTGGGAAGAAGATTTCTGAGAAACTGCTTTGTGTTCTGTTAATTCATCTCACAGGATTACAGCTTTCCCTTCAAGAAGCCTTTCGATAAGACTGTTCTTGTGGGATTTGCAAAGTGATATTTGGAAGCCCAAATATGGCTATGGTGAAAAAGGAAATTTCTTCAGTTAAAAACTGGAAAGAAGATTTCTGAGAAACTGCTTTGTGTTCTGTTAATTCATCTCACAGAGTTACAGCTTTCCCCTCAAGAAGCCTTTCACTGAGACTGTTCTCGTGGAATTTGGAAAGTGATATTTGGAAGCCCATAGAGTTCTGCGGTGAAAAAGGAAATATCTTCAGTTAACACCTGGAAAGAAGCATTCTGAAAAACTGTGTTGTGTTCTGATCTTTCATCTCACAGAGCTACAACTTTCACGTCAAGAAGCCTTACGCTACGACTGTTCTTGTGGAATTTGCAAAGTGATATTTGGAAGCCCATAGAGGGCTATGGTGAAAAAGGAAATATCTTCTTTAAAAACCGGAAAGAAGCTTTCTCAGAAACTGCTTTGTGTTCTGTTAATTGATCTCACAGAATTACAGCTTTCCCCTCAAGAAGCCTTTCGCTGAGGCTGTTTTTGTGGAATTTGCCAAGTGATATTTGGAAGCCCATAGAGGGTTATGGTGAAAAAGGAAATGTCTTCACTTAAAAACCGGAAAGGAGCCTTCTGAGAAACTGCTTTGTGTTCTGTTAATTCATCTCACAGAGTTACAGCTTGCCCCTCAAGAAGCCTTTTGCTAAGACTGTTCTATTGGAAGTTGCAAAGTGAGATTTCGAAGCCCATAGAGGGCTATGGTGAAAAAGGAAATATTTACCGTTAAAAACTGGAAGAACCTTTCTGAGAAACTGCGTTGTGTTCCGGTAATTCATCTCACACAGTTACATATTTTGCCTCAAGAAGGCGTTCGATAAGACTGTTCTTGTGGAATTTGTAAAGTGATATTTGGAAGCCCATAGAGGGCTATGGTGAAACAGGAAGAATCTTCCGTTAAAAATTGGAAAGAAGCTTTCTGAGAAACTGCTTTGTGTTCTGTTAATTGATCTCACAGACTTACAGCTTTCCGCTCAAGAAGCCTTTCGCTAAGACTCTTCCTGGGCAATTTGGAAAGTGATATTTGGAGCCCATGGAGGGCTATGGTGAAAAAGGAAATATCTTCAGTTAAAAGCTGGAAAGAAGCTTTCTGAGAAACTGCTTTGTGTTCTGTTAATTTATCTCAAAGGGATACAGCTTTCCCCTCAAGAAGCCTTTCGCTAAGACTGTTCTTGTGCTATTTTCAAGGTGATATTTGGAATCCAGAAGAGGGCTATGGTGAAATAGGAAATATCTTCAGTTAAAAAGTGGAAATAAGCTTTCTAAGAAGCTGTTTGTGTTCTGTGAATTCATCTCACAAAGTTACAGATTTCCCCTCAAAAAGCCTTTCACTAAGATTGTTCTTGTGGAATTTTCAAAGTGATATTTGGAATCCCATAGAAGGCTATGGTGAAAACGGAAATATCCTAAGATAAAAACTGAAAAGAAGGTTTCTGAGAAACTGCTTTGTGTTCTGTTAATTCACCTCACAGAGTTACAGCTTTCCCCTGAAGAAGCCTTTCGCTAAGAATGTTCTTGTGGAATTTGCAAAGTGATATTTGGAAGCCGATAGAGGGCTATGGTGAAAGAAAAAATATCTTCTGTTAAAAACTGGAAAGAAGCTTTCTGAGAAACTGCTTTGTGTTCTGTTAATTTATCTTACAGAGTTAAAGCTTTCCCCTCAAGAAACCTTTCTCTAAGGCTGTTCTTGTGTAATTTACAAAGTGATATTTGGAAGCCCATAGAGGGCTATGGTGATAAAGGAAATATCTTCAGTTAAAAACTGGAAAGAAGATTTCTGTAAAACTGCTTTGTGATCTGTTAATTCGTCTCACAGAGTTACAGCTTTCCCCTCAAGACGCCCTTCGGGAAGACTGTTCTTGTGGAATTTGCAAACTGATATTTGGAAGCCATTAGAGGGCTATGGTGAAAAAGGAAATATCCACAGTTAAAAACTGGAAAGAAGCTTTCTGAGAAACTGCTTTGTGTTCTGTGAATTCATCTCACAGAGTTACAGCTTTCCGCTCAAGAAGCCTTTCGCTAAGACTGTTCCTCTGGAATATGCAAAGTGTTATTTTGGAGCCCATAGGGGGCTACGGTGAAAAGGTAATATCTTCAGTTTAAAACTGGAAAGAAGCTTTTTGAGAATCTGCTTTGTGTTCTTTAAATTCATCTCACAGAGTAACAGCTTTCCCCTCTAGAATTCTTTCGTTAAGACTGTTCTTGTGGAATTTGCAAAGTGATATTGGGAAGCCCATAGAAGGCTATGGTGAAAAAGGAAAAATCTTCCGTTAAAACTCTGAAGAAGCATTCTGTGAAACTGCCGTGTGTTCTGATAATGCATCTCACCGAATTACAGCTTTCCCCTCAAGAAGCCTTTCGCAAAGTCTGTTCTTGTGGGATTTTCTAAGTGATATTTGGAAGCCCATAGAGGGCTGTGGGGAAAACGGAAATATCTTCGGCTGAAAACTGCAAAGAAGCTTTCTGAGAAACAGCTCTGTGTTCTGTTAATTCATTTCAGAGAGTTACAGTTTTCCGCTCCAGAAGCCTTTTGCTAAGACTGCTCTTTTGGAATTTGCAAAGTGATATTTGGAAGCCCTTAGAGGGCTATGGTGAAAAAGGAAATGTCTTCCATTAAAAACTGGAAAGAAGCCTTCTGAGATACTGCCGTGTGTTCTGTTAATACGTCTAACCGAGTTACAGCTTTCCCCTCAAGAAGCCTTTCGCTAAGACTGTTCTTGTGCTATTTGCAATGTGATATTTGGAAGCCCATATAGGGCTATGGTGAAAAAGGAAATATCTTCAGTTAAAAACTGGAAAGAAGCTTTCTGAGAAACTGCTTTGTGTTCTGTTAATTCATCTCACAGAGTTACAGGATTCCCCTCCAGAAGACTTTCGCTAGGACTGTTCTTGTGGAATTTGCAAAATGATGTTTGGAAGCCCAGAGAGAGCTATGGTGAAAAAGGAAATATCCTAAGATAAAAACGGAAAAGAAGCTTTCTGAGGAACTGCTTTGTGTTCTCTTAATTCGTATCCCAGAGTTACAAATTTGTCCTCAAGAAGACATTCGCTAAGACTGTTCTTGTGCAATTTGCAAAGTGATATTTGGAAGCCCATAGAGGGCCATGATGAAAAAGGAAATATCTTCAGTTAAAAACTGGAAAGAAACTTTCTGAGAAACTGCTTTGTGTTCTGGTAATTCATCTCACAGACTTACAGCTTTCTTCTCAAGAAGCTTTTCGGTAAGTCTGTTTTGTGGAATTTGCAAAGTGATATTTGGAAGGCCATAGTGGGCTATGGAGAAAAAGGAAATATCTTCCTTTAAAAACTGGGAAGAAGATTTCTGAGACACTGCTTTGTGTTCTGTTAATTTATCTGACAGAGTTACAGCATTCCCCCAGAGAAGTCATTCGCTAAGACTGTTTTTGTGGAATTTGCAAAGTGATATTTGGAAGCCCCTAGAGGGCTTCGGTGAAAAAGGAAATATCTTCAGTTAAAAACTGGAAAGAAGATTTCTGAGAAACTGTTTTGTGTTCTGATAATTCATCTCACAGGATTACAGCTTTCCCTTCAAGAAGCCTTTCGATAAGACTGTTCTTGTGGGATTTGCAAAGTGATATTTGGAAGCCCAAATATGGCTATGGTGAAAAAGGAAATTTCTTCAGTTAAAAACTGGAAAGAAGATTTCTGAGAAACTGCTTTGTGTTCTGTTAATTCATCTCACAGAGTTACAGCTTTCCCCTCAAGAAGCCTTTCGCTGAGACTGTTCTCGTGGAATTTGGAAAGTGATATTTGGAAGCCCATAGAGTTCTGCGGTGAAAAAGGAAATATCTTCAGTTAACACCTGGAAAGAAGCATTCTGAAAAACTGCGTTGTGTTCTGATCTTTCATCTCACAGAGCTACAGCTTTCACGTCAAGAAGCCTTACGCTACGACTGTTCTTGTGGAATTTGCAAAGTGATATTTGGAAGCCCATAGAGGGCTATGGTGAAAAAGGAAATATCTTCTTTAAAAACCGGAAAGAAGCTTTCTCAGAAACTGCTTTGTGTTCTGTTAATTGATCTCACAGAATTACAGCTTTCCCCTCAAGAAGCCTTTCGCTGAGGCTGTTTTTGTGGAATTTGCCAAGTGATATTTGGAAGCCCATAGAGGGTTATGGTGAAAAAGGAAATGTCTTCACTTAAAAACCGGAAAGGAGCCTTCTGAGAAACTGCTTTGTGTTCTGTTAATTCATCTCACAGAGTTACAGCTTGCCCCTCAAGAAGCCTTTTGCTAAGACTGTTCTATTGGAAGTTGCAAAGTGAGATTTCGAAGCCCATAGAGGGCTATGGTGAAAAAGGAAATATTTACCGTTAAAAACTGGAAGAACCTTTCTGAGAAACTGCGTTGTGTTCCGTTAATTCATCTCACACAGTTACATATTTTGCCTCAAGAAGGCGTTCGATAAGAATGTTCTTGTGGAATTTGTAAAGTGATATTTGGAAGCCCATAGAGGGCTATGGTGGAAAAGGAAGAATCTTCCGTTAAAAATTGGAAAGAAGCTTTCTGAGAAACTGCTTTGTGTTCTGTTAATTGATCTCACAGACTTACAGCTTTCCGCTCAAGAAGCCTTTCGCTAAGACTCTTCCTGGGCAATTTGGAAAGTGATATTTGGAGCCCATGGAGGGCTATGGTGAAAAAGGAAATATCTTCAGTTAAAAGCTGGAAAGAAGCTTTCGGAGAAACTGCTTTGTGTTCTGTTAATTTATCTCAAAGGGATACAGCTTTCCCCTCAAGAAGCCTTTCGCTAAGACTGTTCTTGTGCTATTTGCAAGGTGATATTTGGAATCCAGAAGAGGGCTATGGTGAAATAGGAAATATCTTCAGTTAAAAAGTGGAAATAAGCTTTCTAAGAAGCTGTTTGTGTTCTGTGAATTCATCTCACAAAGTTACAGATTTCCCCTCAAAAAGCCTTTCACTAAGATTGTTCTTGTGGAATTTTCAAAGTGATATTTGGAATCCCATAGAAGGCTATGGTGAAAACGGAAATATCCTAAGATAAAAACTGAAAAGAAGGTTTCTGAGAAACTGCTTTGTGTTCTGTTAATTCACCTCACAGAGTTACAGCTTTCCCCTGAAGAAGCCTTTCGCTAAGAATGTTCTTGTGGAATTTGCAAAGTGATATTTGGAAGCCGATAGAGGGCTATGGTGAAAGAAAAAATATCTTCTGTTAAAAACTGGAAAGAAGCTTTCTGAGAAACTGCTTTGTGTTCTGTTAATTTATCTTACAGAGTTAAAGCTTTCCCCTCAAGAAACCTTTCTCTAAGGCTGTTCTTGTGTAATTTACAAAGTGATATTTGGAAGCCCATAGAGGGCTATGGTGATAAAGGAAATATCTTCAGTTAAAAACTGGAAAGAAGATTTCTGTAAAACTGCTTTGTGATCTGTTAATTCGTCTCACAGAGTTACAGCTTTCCCCTCAAGACGCCCTTCGGGAAGACTGTTCTTGTGGAATTTGCAAACTGATATTTGGAAGCCATTAGAGGGCTATGGTGAAAAAGGAAATATCCACAGTTAAAAACTGGAAAGAAGCTTTCTGAGAAACTGCTTTGTGTTCTGTGAATTCATCTCACAGAGTTACAGCTTTCCGCTCAAGAAGCCTTTCGCTAAGACTGTTCCTCTGGAATATGCAAAGTGTTATTTTGGAGCCCATAGGGGGCTACGGTGAAAAGGTAATATCTTCAGTTTAAAACTGGAAAGAAGCTTTTTGAGAATCTGCTTTGTGTTCTTTAAATTCATCTCACAGAGTAACAGCTTTCCCCTCTAGAATTCTTTCGTTAAGACTGTTCTTGTGGAATTTGCAAAGTGATATTGGGAAGCCCATAGAAGGCTATGGTGAAAAAGGAAAAATCTTCCGTTAAAACTCTGAAGAAGCATTCTGTGAAACTGCCGTGTGTTCTGATAATGCATCTCACCGAATTACAGCTTTCCCCTCAAGAAGCCTTTCGCAAAGTCTGTTCTTGTGGGATTTTCTAAGTGATATTTGGAAGCCCATAGAGGGCTGTGGGGAAAACGGAAATATCTTCGGCTGAAAACTGCAAAGAAGCTTTCTGAGAAACAGCTCTGTGTTCTCTTAATTCATTTCAGAGAGTTACAGTTTTCCGCTCCAGAAGCCTTTTGCTAAGACTGCTCTTTTGGAATTTGCAAAGTGATATTTGGAAGCCCTTAGAGGGCTATGGTGAAAAAGGAAATGTCTTCCATTAAAAACTGGAAAGAAGCCTTCTGAGATACTGCCGTGTGTTCTGTTAATACGTCTAACCGAGTTACAGCTTTCCCCTCAAGAAGCCTTTCGCTAAGACTGTTCTTGTGGTATTTGCAATGTGATATGTGGAAGCCCATATAGGGCTATGGTGAAAAAGGAAATATCTTCAGTTAAAAACTGGAAAGAAGCTTTCTGAGAAACTGCTTTGTGTTCTGTTAATTCATCTCACAGAGTTACAGGATTCCCCTCCAGAAGACTTTCGCTAGGACTGTTCTTGTGGAATTTGCAAAATGATGTTTCGAAGCCCAGAGAGAGCTATGGTGAAAAAGGAAATATCCTAAGATAAAAACGGAAAAGAAGCTTTCTGAGGAACTGCTTTGTGTTCTCTTAATTCGTATCCCAGAGTTACAAATTTGTCCTCAAGAAGACATTCGCTAAGACTGTTCTTGTGCAATTTGCAAAGTGATATTTGGAAGCCCATAGAGGGCCATGATGAAAAAGGAAATATCTTCAGTTAAAAACTGGAAAGAAACTTTCTGAGAAACTGCTTTGTGTTCTGGTAATTCATCTCAGAGACTTACAGCTTTCTTCTCAAGAAGCTTTTCGGTAAGTCTGTTTTGTGGAATTTGCAAAGTGATATTTGGAAGGCCATAGTGGGCTATGGAGAAAAAGGAAATATCTTCCTTTAAAAACTGGGAAGAAGATTTCTGAGACACTGCTTTGTGTTCTGTTAATTTATCTGACAGAGTTACAGCATTCCCCCAGAGAAGTCATTCGCTAAGACTGTTTTTGTGGAATTTGCAAAGTGATATTTGGAAGCCCCTAGAGGGCTTCGGTGAAAAAGGAAATATCTTCAGTTAAAAACTGGAAAGAAGATTTCTGAGAAACTGTTTTGTGTTCTGATAATTCATCTCACAGGATTACAGCTTTCCCTTCAAGAAGCCTTTCGATAAGACTGTTCTTGTGGGATTTGCAAAGTGATATTTGGAAGCCCAAATATGGCTATGGTGAAAAAGGAAATTTCTTCAGTTAAAAACTGGAAAGAAGATTTCTGAGAAACTGCTTTGTGTTCTGTTAATTCATCTCACAGAGTTACAGCTTTCCCCTCAAGAAGCCTTTCGCTGAGACTGTTCTCGTGGAATTTGGAAAGTGATATTTGGAAGCCCATAGAGTTCTGCGGTGAAAAAGGAAATATCTTCAGTTAACACCTGGAAAGAAGCATTCTGAAAAACTGCGTTGTGTTCTGATCTTTCATCTCACAGAGCTACAGCTTTCACGTCAAGAAGCCTTACGCTACGACTGTTCTTGTGGAATTTGCAAAGTGATATTTGGAAGCCCATAGAGGGCTATGGTGAAAAAGGAAATATCTTCTTTAAAAACCGGAAAGAAGCTTTCTCAGAAACTGCTTTGTGTTCTGTTAATTGATCTCACAGAATTACAGCTTTCCCCTCAAGAAGCCTTTCGCTGAGGCTGTTTTTGTGGAATTTGCCAAGTGATATTTGGAAGCCCATAGAGGGTTATGGTGAAAAAGGAAATGTCTTCACTTAAAATACGGAAAGGAGCCTTCTGAGAAACTGCTTTGTGTTCTGTTAATTCATCTCACAGAGTTACAGCTTGCCCCTCAAGAAGCCTTTTGCTAAGACTGTTCTATTGGAAGTTGCAAAGTGAGATTTCGAAGCCCATAGAGGGCTATGGTGAAAAAGGAAATATTTACCGTTAAAAACTGGAAGAACCTTTCTGAGAAACTGCGTTGTGTTCCGTTAATTCATCTCACACAGTTACATATTTTGCCTCAAGAAGGCGTTCGATAAGAATGTTCTTGTGGAATTTGTAAAGTGATATTTGGAAGCCCATAGAGGGCTATGGTGGAAAAGGAAGAATCTTCCGTTAAAAATTGGAAAGAAGCTTTCTGAGAAACTGCTTTGTGTTCTGTTAATTGATCTCACAGACTTACAGCTTTCCGCTCAAGAAGCCTTTCGCTAAGACTCTTCCTGGGCAATTTGGAAAGTGATATTTGGAGCCCATGGAGGGCTATGGTGAAAAAGGAAATATCTTCAGTTAAAAGCTGGAAAGAAGCTTTCTGAGAAACTGCTTTGTGTTCTGTTAATTTATCTCAAAGGGATACAGCTTTCCCCTCAAGAAGCCTTTCGCTAAGACTGTTCTTGTGCTATTTGCAAGGTGATATTTTGAATCCAGAAGAGGGCTATGGTGAAATAGGAAATATCTTCAGTTAAAAAGTGGAAATAAGCTTTCTAAGAAGCTGTTTGTGTTCTGTGAATTCATCTCACAAAGTTACAGATTTCCCCTCAAAAAGCCTTTCACTAAGATTGTTCTTGTGGAATTTTCAAAGTGATATTTGGAATCCCATAGAAGGCTATGGTGAAAACGGAAATATCCTAAGATAAAAACTGAAAAGAGGGTTTCTGAGAAACTGCTTTGTGTTCTGTTAATTCACCTCACAGAGTTACAGCTTACCCCTGAAGAAGCCTTTCGCTAAGAATGTTCTTGTGGAATTTGCAAAGTGATATTTGGAAGCCGATAGAGGGCTATGGTGAAAGAAAAAATATCTTCTGTTAAAAACTGGAAAGAAGCTTTCTGAGAAACTGCTTTGTGTTCTGTTAATTTATCTTACAGAGTTAAAGCTTTCCCCTCAAGAAACCTTTCTCTAAGGCTGTTCTTGTGTAATTTACAAAGTGATATTTGGAAGCCCATAGAGGGCTATGGTGATAAAGGAAATATCTTCAGTTAAAAACTGGAAAGAAGATTTCTGTAAAACTGCTTTGTGATCTGTTAATTCGTCTCACAGAGTTACAGCTTTCCCCTCAAGACGCCCTTCGGGAAGACTGTTCTTGTGGAATTTGCAAACTGATATTTGGAAGCCATTAGAGGGCTATGGTGAAAAAGGAAATATCCACAGTTAAAAACTGGAAAGAAGCTTTCTGAGAAACTGCTTTGTGTTCTGTGAATTCATCTCACAGAGTTACAGCTTTCCGCTCAAGAAGCCTTTCGCTAAGACTGTTCCTCTGGAATATGCAAAGTGTTATTTTGGAGCCCATAGGGGGCTACGGTGAAAAGGTAATATCTTCAGTTTAAAACTGGAAAGAAGCTTTTTGAGAATCTGCTTTGTGTTCTTTAAATTCATCTCACAGAGTAACAGCTTTCCCCTCTAGAATTCTTTCGTTAAGACTGTTCTTGTGGAATTTGCAAAGTGATATTGGGAAGCCCATAGAAGGCTATGGTGAAAAAGGAAAAATCTTCCGTTAAAACTCTGAAGAAGCATTCTGTGAAACTGCCGTGTGTTCTGATAATGCATCTCACCGAATTACAGCTTTCCCCTCAAGAAGCCTTTCGCAAAGTCTGTTCTTGTGGGATTTTCTAAGTGATATTTGGAAGCCCATAGAGGGCTGTGGGGAAAACGGAAATATCTTCGGCTGAAAACTGCAAAGAAGCTTTCTGAGAAACAGCTCTGTGTTCTGTTAATTCATTTCAGAGAGTTACAGTTTTCCGCTCCAGAAGCCTTTTGCTAAGACTGCTCTTTTGGAATTTGCAAAGTGATATTTGGAAGCCCTTAGAGGGCTATGGTGAAAAAGGAAATGTCTTCCATTAAAAACTGGAAAGAAGCCTTCTGAGATACTGCCGTGTGTTCTGTTAATACGTCTAACCGAGTTACAGCTTTCCCCTCAAGAAGCCTTTCGCTAAGACTGTTCTTGTGCTATTTGCAATGTGATATTTGGAAGCCCATATAGGGCTATGGTGAAAAAGGAAATATCTTCAGTTAAAAACTGGAAAGAAGCTTTCTGAGAAACTGCTTTGTGTTCTGTTAATTCATCTCACAGAGTTACAGGATTCCCCTCCAGAAGACTTTCGCTAGGACTGTTCTTGTGGAATTTGCAAAATGATGTTTGGAAGTCCAGAGAGAGCTATGGTGAAAAAGGAAATATCCTAAGATAAAAACGGAAAAGAAGCTTTCTGAGGAACTGCTTTGTGTTCTCTTAATTCGTATCCCAGAGTTACAAATTTGTCCTCAAGAAGACATTCGCTAAGACTGTTCTTGTGCAATTTGCAAAGTGATATTTGGAAGCCCATAGAGGGCCATGATGAAAAAGGAAATATCTTCAGTTAAAAACTGGAAAGAAACTTTCTGAGAAACTGCTTTGTGTTCTGGTAATTCATCTCACAGACTTACAGCTTTCTTCTCAAGAAGCTTTTCGGTAAGTCTGTTTTGTGGAATTTGCAAAGTGATATTTGGAAGCCCATAGTGGGCTATGGAGAAAAAGGAAATATCTTCCTTTAAAAACTGGGAAGAAGATTTCTGAGACACTGCTTTGTGTTCTGTTAATTTATCTGACAGAGTTACAGCATTCCCCCAGAGAAGTCATTCGCTAAGACTGTTTTTGTGGAATTTGCAAAGTGATATTTGGAAGCCCCTAGAGGGCTTCGGTGAAAAAGGAAATATCTTCAGTTAAAAACTGGAAAGAAGATTTCTGAGAAACTGTTTTGTGTTCTGATAATTCATCTCACAGGATTACAGCTTTCCCTTCAAGAAGCCTTTCGATAAGACTGTTCTTGTGGGATTTGCAAAGTGATATTTGGAAGCCCAAATATGGCTATGGTGAAAAAGGAAATTTCTTCAGTTAAAAACTGGAAAGAAGATTTCTGAGAAACTGCTTTGTGTTCTGTTAATTCATCTCACAGAGTTACAGCTTTCCCCTCAAGAAGCCTTTCGCTGAGACTGTTCTCGTGGAATTTGGAAAGTGATATTTGGAAGCCCATAGAGTTCTGCGGTGAAAAAGGAAATATCTTCAGTTAACACCTGGAAAGAAGCATTCTGAAAAACTGCGTTGTGTTCTGATCTTTCATCTCACAGAGCTACAGCTTTCACGTCAAGAAGCCTTACGCTACGACTGTTCTTGTGGAATTTGCAAAGTGATATTTGGAAGCCCATAGAGGGCTATGGTGAAAAAGGAAATATCTTCTTTAAAAACCGGAAAGAAGCTTTCTCAGAAACTGCTTTGTGTTCTGTTAATTGATCTCACAGAATTACAGCTTTCCCCTCAAGAAGCCTTTCGCTGAGGCTGTTTTTGTGGAATTTGCCAAGTGATATTTGGAAGCCCATAGAGGGTTATGGTGAAAAAGGAAATGTCTTCACTTAAAAACCGGAAAGGAGCCTTCTGAGAAACTGCTTTGTGTTCTGTTAATTCATCTCACAGAGTTACAGCTTGCCCCTCAAGAAGCCTTTTGCTAAGACTGTTCTATTGGAAGTTGCAAAGTGAGATTTCGAAGCCCATAGAGGGCTATGGTGAAAAAGGAAATATTTACCGTTAAAAACTGGAAGAACCTTTCTGAGAAACTGCGTTGTGTTCCGTTAATTCATCTCACACAGTTACATATTTTGCCTCAAGAAGGCGTTCGATAAGAATGTTCTTGTGGAATTTGTAAAGTGATATTTGGAAGCCCATAGAGGGCTATGGTGGAAAAGGAAGAATCTTCCGTTAAAAATTGGAAAGAAGCTTTCTGAGAAACTGCTTTGTGTTCTGTTAATTGATCTCACAGACTTACAGCTTTCCGCTCAAGAAGCCTTTCGCTAAGACTCTTCCTGGGCAATTTGGAAAGTGATATTTGGAGCCCATGGAGGGCTATGGTGAAAAAGGAAATATCTTCAGTTAAAAGCTGGAAAGAAGCTTTCGGAGAAACTGCTTTGTGTTCTGTTAATTTATCTCAAAGGGATACAGCTTTCCCCTCAAGAAGCCTTTCGCTAAGACTGTTCTTGTGCTATTTGCAAGGTGATATTTGGAATCCAGAAGAGGGCTATGGTGAAATAGGAAATATCTTCAGTTAAAAAGTGGAAATAAGCTTTCTAAGAAGCTGTTTGTGTTCTGTGAATTCATCTCACAAAGTTACAGATTTCCCCTCAAAAAGCCTTTCACTAAGATTGTTCTTGTGGAATTTTCAAAGTGATATTTGGAATCCCATAGAAGGCTATGGTGAAAACGGAAATATCCTAAGATAAAAACTGAAAAGAGGGTTTCTGAGAAACTGCTTTGTGTTCTGTTAATTCACCTCACAGAGTTACAGCTTTCCCCTGAAGAAGCCTTTCGCTAAGACTGTTCTTGTGGAATTTGCAAAGTGATATTTGGAAGCCGATAGAGGGCTATGGTGAAAGAAAAAATATCTTCTGTTAAAAACTGGAAAGAAGCTTTCTGAGAAACTGCTTTGTGTTCTGTTAATTTATCTTACAGGGTTAAAGCTTTCCCCTCAAGAAACCTTTCTCTAAGGCTGTTCTTGTGTAATTTACAAAGTGATATTTGGAAGCCCATAGGGGGCTATGGTGATAAAGGAAATATCTTCAGTTAAAAACTGGAAAGAAGATTTCTGTAAAACTGCTTTGTGATCTGTTAATTCGTCTCACAGAGTTACAGCTTTCCCCTCAAGACGCCCTTCGGGAAGACTGTTCTTGTGGAATTTGCAAACTGATATTTGGAAGCCATTAGAGGGCTATGGTGAAAAAGGAAATATCCACAGTTAAAAACTGGAAAGAAGCTTTCTGAGAAACTGCTTTGTGTTCTGTTAATTCATCTCACAGAGTTACAGCTTTCCGCTCAAGAAGCCTTTCGCTAAGACTGTTCCTCTGGAATATGCAAAGTGTTATTTTGGAGCCCATAGGGGGCTACGGTGAAAAGGTAATATCTTCAGTTTAAAACTGGAAAGAAGCTTTTTGAGAATCTGCTTTGTGTTCTTTAAATTCATCTCACAGAGTAACAGCTTTCCCCTCTAGAATTCTTTCGTTAAGACTGTTCTTGTGGAATTTGCAAAGTGATATTGGGAAGCCCATAGAAGGCTATGGTGAAAAAGGAAAAATCTTCCGTTAAAACTCTGAAGAAGCATTCTGTGAAACTGCCGTGTGTTCTGATAATGCATCTCACCGAATTACAGCTTTCCCCTCAAGAAGCCTTTCGCAAAGTCTGTTCTTGTGGGATTTTCTAAGTGATATTTGGAAGCCCATAGAGGGCTGTGGGGAAAACGGAAATATCTTCGGCTGAAAACTGCAAAGAAACTTTCTGAGAAACAGCTCTGTGTTCTGTTAATTCATTTCAGAGAGTTACAGTTTTCCGCTCCAGAAGCCTTTTGCTAAGACTGCTCTTTTGGAATTTGCAAAGTGATATTTGGAAGCCCTTAGAGGGCTATGGTGAAAAAGGAAATGTCTTCCATTAAAAACTGGAAAGAAGCCTTCTGAGATACTGCCGTGTGTTCTGTTAATACGTCTAACCGAGTTACAGCTTTCCCCTCAAGAAGCCTTTCGCTAAGACTGTTCTTGTGCTATTTGCAATGTGATATTTGGAAGCCCATATAGGGCTATGGTGAAAAAGGAAATATCTTCAGTTAAAAACTGGAAAGAAGCTTTCTGAGAAACTGCTTTGTGTTCTGTTAATTCATCTCACAGAGTTACAAGATTCCCCTCCAGAAGACTTTCGCTAGGACTGTTCTTGTGGAATTTGCAAAATGATGTTTGGAAGCCCAGAGAGAGCTATGGTGAAAAAGGAAATATCCTAAGATAAAAACGGAAAAGAAGCTTTCTGAGGAACTGCTTTGTGTTCTCTTAATTCGTATCCCAGAGTTACAAATTTGTCCTCAAGAAGACATTCGCTAAGACTGTTCTTGTGCAATTTGCAAAGTGATATTTGGAAGCCCATAGAGGGCCATGATGAAAAAGGAAATATCTTCAGTTAAAAACTGGAAAGAAACTTTCTGAGAAACTGCTTTGTGTTCTGGTAATTCATCTCACAGACTTACAGCTTTCTTCTCAAGAAGCTTTTCGGTAAGTCTGTTTTGTGGAATTTGCAAAGTGATATTTGGAAGCCCATAGTGGGCTATGGAGAAAAAGGAAATATCTTCCTTTAAAAACTGGGAAGAAGATTTCTGAGAAACTGCTTTGTGTTCTGTTAATTCATCTCACAGGATTACAGCTTTCCCTTCAAGAAGCCTTTCGATAAGACTGTTCTTGTGGGATTTGCAAAGTGATATTTGGAAGCCCAAATATGGCTATGGTGAAAAAGGAAATTTCTTCAGTTAAAAACTGGAAAGAAGATTTCTGAGAAACTGCTTTGTGTTCTGTTAATTCATCTCACAGAGTTACAGCTTTCCCCTCAAGAAGCCTTTCGCTGAGACTGTTCTCGTGGAATTTGGAAAGTGATATTTGGAAGCCCATAGAGTTCTGCGGTGAAAAAGGAAATATCTTCAGTTAACACCTGGAAAGAAGCATTCTGAAAAACTGCGTTGTGTTCTGATCTTTCATCTCACAGAGCTACAGCTTTCACGTCAAGAAGCCTTACGCTACGACTGTTCTTGTGGAATTTGCAAAGTGATATTTGGAAGCCCATAGAGGGCTATGGTGAAAAAGGAATTATCTTCTTTAAAATCCAGAAAGAAGCTTTCTCAGAAACTGTTTTGTGTTCTGTTAATTGATCTCACAGAATTACAGCTTTCCCCTCAAGAAGCCTTTCGCTGAGGCTGTTTTTGTGGAATTTGCCAAGTGATATTTGGAAGCCCATAGAGGGTTATGGTGAAAAAGGAATGTCTTCACTTAAAAACCGGAAAGGGGCCTTCTGAGAAACTGCTTTGTGTTCTGTTAATTCATCTCACAGAGTTACAGCTTGCCCCTCAAGAAGCCTTTTGCTAAGACTGTTCTATTGGAAGTTGCAAAGTGAGATTTCGAAGCCCATAGAGGGCTATGGTGAAAAAGGAAATATTTACCGTTAAAAACTGGAAGAACCTTTCTGAGAAACTGCGTTGTGTTCCGTTAATTCATCTCACACAGTTACATAATTTGCCTCAAGAAGGCGTTCGATAAGACTGTTCTTGTGGAATTTGTAAAGTGATATTTGGAAGCCCATAGAGGGCTATGGTGAAAAAGGAAGAATCTTCCGTTAAAAATTGGAAAGAAGCTTTCTGAGAAACTGCTTTGTGTTCTTTTAATTGATCTCACAGACTTACAGCTTTCCGCTCAAGAAGCCTTTCGCTAAGACTCTTCCTGGGCAATTTGGAAAGTGATATTTGGAGCCCATGGAGGGCTATGGTGAAAAAGGAAATATCTTCAGTTAAAAGCTGGAAAGAAGCTTTCGGAGAAACTGCTTTGTGTTCTGTTAATTTATCTCAAAGGGATACAGCTTTCCCCTCAAGAAGCCTTTCGCTAAGACTGTTCTTGTGCTATTTTCAAGGTGATATTTGGAATCCAGAAGAGGGCTATGGTGAAATAGGAAATATCTTCAGTTAAAAAGTGGAAATAAGCTTTCTAAGAAGCTGTTTGTGTTCTGTGAATTCATCTCACAAAGTTACAGATTTCCCCTCAAAAAGCCTTTCACTAAGATTGTTCTTGTGGAATTTTCAAAGTGATATTTGGAATCCCATAGAAGGCTATGGTGAAAACGGAAATATCCTAAGATAAAAACTGAAAAGAAGGTTACTGAGAAACTGCTTTGTGTTCTGTTAATTCACCTCACAGAGTTACAGCTTTCCCCTGAAGAAGCCTTTCGCTAAGACTGTTCTTGTGGAATTTGCAAAGTGATATTTGGAAGCCGATAGAGGGCTATGGTGAAAGAAAAAATATCTTCTGTTAAAAACTGGAAAGAAGCTTTCTGAGAAACTGCTTTGTGTTCTGTTAATTTATCTTACAGAGTTAAAGCTTTCCCCTCAAGAAACCTTTCTCTAAGGCTGTTCTTGTGTAATTTACAAAGTGATATTTGGAAGCCCATAGAGGGCTATGGTGATAAAGGAAATATCTTCAGTTAAAAACTGGAAAGAAGATTTCTGTAAATCTGCTTTGTGATCTGTTAATTCGTCTCACAGAGTTACAGCTTTCCCCTCAAGACGCCCTTCGGGAAGACTGTTCTTGTGGAATTTGCAAACTGATATTTGGAAGCCATTAGAGGGCTATGGTGAAAAAGGAAATATCCACAGTTAAAAACTGGAAAGAAGCTTTCTGAGAAACTGCTTTGTGTTCTGTGAATTCATCTCACAGAGTTACAGCTTTCCGCTCAAGAAGCCTTTCGCTAAGACTGTTCCTCTGGAATATGCAAAGTGTTATTTTGGAGCCCATAGGGGGCTACGGTGAAAAGGTAATATCTTCAGTTTAAAACTGGAAAGAAGCTTTTTGAGAATCTGCTTTGTGTTCTTTAAATTCATCTCACAGAGTAACAGCTTTCCCCTCTAGAATTCTTTCGTTAAGACTGTTCTTGTGGAATTTGCAAAGTGATATTGGGAAGCCCATAGAAGGCTATGGTGAAATAGGAAATATCTTCCGTTAAAACTCTGAAGAAGCATTCTGTGAAACTGCCGTGTGTTCTGATAATGCATCTCACCGAATTACAGCTTTCCCCTCAAGAAGCCTTTCGCAAAGTCTGTTCTTGTGGGATTTTCTAAGTGATATTTGGAAGCCCATAGAGGGCTGTGGGGAAAACGGAAATATCTTCGCCTGAAAACTGCAAAGAAACTTTCTGAGAAACAGCTCTGTGTTCTGTTAATTCATTTCAGAGAGTTACAGTTTTCCGCTCCAGAAGCCTTTTGCTAAGACTGCTCTTTTGGAATTTGCAAAGTGATATTTGGAAGCCCTTAGAGGGCTATGGTGAAAAAGGAAATGTCTTCCATTAAAAACTGGAAAGAAGCCTTCTGAGATACTGCCGTGTGTTCTGTTAATACGTCTAACCGAGTTACAGCTTTCCCCTCAAGAAGCCTTTCGCTAAGACTGTTCTTGTGGTATTTGCAATGTGATATTTGGAAGCCCATATAGGGCTATGGTGAAAAAGGAAATATCTTCAGTTAAAAACTGGAAAGAAGCTTTCTGAGAAACTGCTTTGTGTTCTGTTAATTCATCTCACAGAGTTACAGGATTCCCCTCCAGAAGACTTTCGCTAGGACTGTTCTTGTGGAATTTGCAAAATGATGTTTGGAAGCCCAGAGAGAGCTATGGTGAAAAAGGAAATATCCTAAGATAAAAACGGAAAAGAAGCTTTCTGAGGAACTGCTTTGTGTTCTCTTAATTCGTATCCCAGAGTTACAAATTTGTCCTCAAGAAGACATTCGCTAAGACTGTTCTTGTGCAATTTGCAAAGTGATATTTGGAAGCCCATAGAGGGCCATGATGAAAAAGGAAATATCTTCAGTTAAAAACTGGAAAGAAACTTTCTGAGAAACTGCTTTGTGTTCTGGTAATTCATCTCACAGACTTACAGCTTTCTTCTCAAGAAGCTTTTCGGTAAGTCTGTTTTGTGGAATTTGCAAAGTGATATTTGGAAGCCCATAGTGGGCTATGGAGAAAAAGGAAATATCTTCCTTTAAAAACTGGGAAGAAGATTTCTGAGAAACTGCTTTGTGTTCTGTTAATTCATCTCACAGGATTACAGCTTTCCCTTCAAGAAGCCTTTCGATAAGACTGTTCTTGTGGGATTTGCAAAGTGATATTTGGAAGCCCAAATATGGCTATGGTGAAAAAGGAAATTTCTTCAGTTAAAAACTGGAAAGAAGATTTCTGAGAAACTGCTTTGTGTTCTGTTAATTCATCTCACAGAGTTACAGCTTTCCCCTCAAGAAGCCTTTCACTGAGACTGTTCTCGTGGAATTTGGAAAGTGATATTTGGAAGCCCATAGAGTTCTGCGGTGAAAAAGGAAATATCTTCAGTTAACACCTGGAAAGAAGCATTCTGAAAAACTGTGTTGTGTTCTGATCTTTCATCTCACAGAGCTACAACTTTCACGTCAAGAAGCCTTACGCTACGACTGTTCTTGTGGAATTTGCAAAGTGATATTTGGAAGCCCATAGAGGGCTATGGTGAAAAAGGAAATATCTTCTTTAAAAACCGGAAAGAAGCTTTCTCAGAAACTGCTTTGTGTTCTGTTAATTGATCTCACAGAATTACAGCTTTCCCCTCAAGAAGCCTTTCGCTGAGGCTGTTTTTGTGGAATTTGCCAAGTGATATTTGGAAGCCCATAGAGGGTTATGGTGAAAAAGGAAATGTCTTCACTTAAAAACCGGAAAGGAGCCTTCTGAGAAACTGCTTTGTGTTCTGTTAATTCATCTCACAGAGTTACAGCTTGCCCCTCAAGAAGCCTTTTGCTAAGACTGTTCTATTGGAAGTTGCAAAGTGAGATTTCGAAGCCCATAGAGGGCTATGGTGAAAAAGGAAATATTTACCGTTAAAAACTGGAAGAACCTTTCTGAGAAACTGCGTTGTGTTCCGGTAATTCATCTCACACAGTTACATATTTTGCCTCAAGAAGGCGTTCGATAAGACTGTTCTTGTGGAATTTGTAAAGTGATATTTGGAAGCCCATAGAGGGCTATGGTGAAACAGGAAGAATCTTCCGTTAAAAATTGGAAAGAAGCTTTCTGAGAAACTGCTTTGTGTTCTGTTAATTGATCTCACAGACTTACAGCTTTCCGCTCAAGAAGCCTTTCGCTAAGACTCTTCCTGGGCAATTTGGAAAGTGATATTTGGAGCCCATGGAGGGCTATGGTGAAAAAGGAAATATCTTCAGTTAAAAGCTGGAAAGAAGCTTTCTGAGAAACTGCTTTGTGTTCTGTTAATTTATCTCAAAGGGATACAGCTTTCCCCTCAAGAAGCCTTTCGCTAAGACTGTTCTTGTGCTATTTTCAAGGTGATATTTGGAATCCAGAAGAGGGCTATGGTGAAATAGGAAATATCTTCAGTTAAAAAGTGGAAATAAGCTTTCTAAGAAGCTGTTTGTGTTCTGTGAATTCATCTCACAAAGTTACAGATTTCCCCTCAAAAAGCCTTTCACTAAGATTGTTCTTGTGGAATTTTCAAAGTGATATTTGGAATCCCATAGAAGGCTATGGTGAAAACGGAAATATCCTAAGATAAAAACTGAAAAGAAGGTTTCTGAGAAACTGCTTTGTGTTCTGTTAATTCACCTCACAGAGTTACAGCTTTCCCCTGAAGAAGCCTTTCGCTAAGAATGTTCTTGTGGAATTTGCAAAGTGATATTTGGAAGCCGATAGAGGGCTATGGTGAAAGAAAAAATATCTTCTGTTAAAAACTGGAAAGAAGCTTTCTGAGAAACTGCTTTGTGTTCTGTTAATTTATCTTACAGAGTTAAAGCTTTCCCCTCAAGAAACCTTTCTCTAAGGCTGTTCTTGTGTAATTTACAAAGTGATATTTGGAAGCCCATAGAGGGCTATGGTGATAAAGGAAATATCTTCAGTTAAAAACTGGAAAGAAGATTTCTGTAAAACTGCTTTGTGATCTGTTAATTCGTCTCACAGAGTTACAGCTTTCCCCTCAAGACGCCCTTCGGGAAGACTGTTCTTGTGGAATTTGCAAACTGATATTTGGAAGCCATTAGAGGGCTATGGTGAAAAAGGAAATATCCACAGTTAAAAACTGGAAAGAAGCTTTCTGAGAAACTGCTTTGTGTTCTGTGAATTCATCTCACAGAGTTACAGCTTTCCGCTCAAGAAGCCTTTCGCTAAGACTGTTCCTCTGGAATATGCAAAGTGTTATTTTGGAGCCCATAGGGGGCTACGGTGAAAAGGTAATATCTTCAGTTTAAAACTGGAAAGAAGCTTTTTGAGAATCTGCTTTGTGTTCTTTAAATTCATCTCACAGAGTAACAGCTTTCCCCTCTAGAATTCTTTCGTTAAGACTGTTCTTGTGGAATTTGCAAAGTGATATTGGGAAGCCCATAGAAGGCTATGGTGAAAAAGGAAAAATCTTCCGTTAAAACTCTGAAGAAGCATTCTGTGAAACTGCCGTGTGTTCTGATAATGCATCTCACCGAATTACAGCTTTCCCCTCAAGAAGCCTTTCGCAAAGTCTGTTCTTGTGGGATTTTCTAAGTGATATTTGGAAGCCCATAGAGGGCTGTGGGGAAAACGGAAATATCTTCGGCTGAAAACTGCAAAGAAGCTTTCTGAGAAACAGCTCTGTGTTCTGTTAATTCATTTCAGAGAGTTACAGTTTTCCGCTCCAGAAGCCTTTTGCTAAGACTGCTCTTTTGGAATTTGCAAAGTGATATTTGGAAGCCCTTAGAGGGCTATGGTGAAAAAGGAAATGTCTTCCATTAAAAACTGGAAAGAAGCCTTCTGAGATACTGCCGTGTGTTCTGTTAATACGTCTAACCGAGTTACAGCTTTCCCCTCAAGAAGCCTTTCGCTAAGACTGTTCTTGTGCTATTTGCAATGTGATATTTGGAAGCCCATATAGGGCTATGGTGAAAAAGGAAATATCTTCAGTTAAAAACTGGAAAGAAGCTTTCTGAGAAACTGCTTTGTGTTCTGTTAATTCATCTCACAGAGTTACAGGATTCCCCTCCAGAAGACTTTCGCTAGGACTGTTCTTGTGGAATTTGCAAAATGATGTTTGGAAGCCCAGAGAGAGCTATGGTGAAAAAGGAAATATCCTAAGATAAAAACGGAAAAGAAGCTTTCTGAGGAACTGCTTTGTGTTCTCTTAATTCGTATCCCAGAGTTACAAATTTGTCCTCAAGAAGACATTCGCTAAGACTGTTCTTGTGCAATTTGCAAAGTGATATTTGGAAGCCCATAGAGGGCCATGATGAAAAAGGAAATATCTTCAGTTAAAAACTGGAAAGAAACTTTCTGAGAAACTGCTTTGTGTTCTGGTAATTCATCTCACAGACTTACAGCTTTCTTCTCAAGAAGCTTTTCGGTAAGTCTGTTTTGTGGAATTTGCAAAGTGATATTTGGAAGCCCATAGTGGGCTATGGAGAAAAAGGAAATATCTTCCTTTAAAAACTGGGAAGAAGATTTCTGAGACACTGCTTTGTGTTCTGTTAATTTATCTAACAGAGTTACAGCATTCCCCCAGAGAAGTCATTCGCTAAGATTGTTTTTGTGGAATTTGCAAAGTGATATTTGGAAGCCCCTAGAGGGCTTCGGTGAAAAAGGAAATATCTTCAGTTAAAAACTGGAAAGAAGATTTCTGAGAAACTGTTTTGTGTTCTGATAATTCATCTCACAGGATTACAGCTTTCCCTTCAAGAAGCCTTTCGATAAGACTGTTCTTGTGGGATTTGCAAAGTGATATTTGGAAGCCCAAATATGGCTATGGTGAAAAAGGAAATTTCTTCAGTTAAAAACTGGAAAGAAGATTTCTGAGAAACTGCTTTGTGTTCTGTTAATTCATCTCACAGAGTTACAGCTTTCCCCTCAAGAAGCCTTTCGCTGAGACTGTTCTCGTGGAATTTGGAAAGTGATATTTGAAAGCCCATAGATTTCTGCGGTGAAAAAGGAAATATCTTCAGTTAACACCTGGAAAGAAGCATTCTGAAAAACTGCGTTGTGTTCTGATCTTTCATCTCACAGAGCTACAGCTTTCATGTCAAGAAGCCTTACGCTACGACTGTTCTTGTGGAATTTGCAAAGTGATATTTGGAAGCCCATAGAGGGCTATGGTGAAAAAGGAAATATCTTCTTTAAAAACTGGAAAGAAGCTTTCTGAGAAACTGCTTTGTGTTCTGTTAATTGATCTCACAGAATTACAGCTTTCCCCTCAAGAAGCCTTTCGCTGAGGCTGTTTTTGTGGAATTTGCCAAGTGATATTTGGAAGCCCATAGAGGGTTATGGTGAAAAAGGAAATGTCTTCACTTAAAAACTGGAAAGGAGCCTTCTGAGAAACTGCTTTGTGTTCTGTTAATTCATCTCACAGAGTTACAGCTTGCCCCTCAAGAAGCCTTTTGCTAAGACTGTTCTATTGGAAGTTGCAAAGTGAGATTTCGAAGCCCATAGAGGGCTATGGTGAAAAAGGAAATATTTACCGTTAAAAACTGGAAGAACCTTTCTGAGAAACTGCGTTGTGTTCCGTTAATTCATCTCACACAGTTACATATTTTGCCTGAAGAAGGCGTTCGATAAGACTGTTCTTGTGGAATTTGTAAAGTGATATTTGGAAGCCCATAGAGGGCTATGGTGAAAAAGGAAGAATCTTCCGTTAAAAATTGGAAAGAAGCTTTCTGAGAAACTGCTTTGTGTTCTGTTAATTGATCTCACAGACTTACAGCTTTCCGCTCAAGAAGCCTTTCGCTAAGACTCTTCCTGGGCAATTTGGAAAGTGATATTTGGAGCCCATGGAGGGCTATGGTGAAAAAGGAAATATCTTCAGTTAAAAGCTGGAAAGAAGCTTTCTGAGAAACTGCTTTGTGTTCTGTTAATTTATCTCAAAGGGATACAGCTTTCCCCTCAAGAAGCCTTTCGTTAAGACTGTTCTTGTGCTATTTTCAAGGTGATATTTGGAATCCAGAAGAGGGCTATGGTGAAATAGGAAATATCTTCAGTTAAAAAGTGGAAATAAGCTTTCTAAGAAGCTGTTTGTGTTCTGTGAATTCATCTCACAAAGTTACAGATTTCCCCTCAAAAAGCCTTTCACTAAGATTGTTCTTGTGGAATTTTCAAAGTGATATTTGGAATCCCATAGAAGGCTATGGTGAAAACGGAACTATCCTAAGATAAAAACTGAAAAGAAGGTTTCTGAGAAACTGCTTTGTGTTCTGTTAATTCACCTCACAGAGTTACAGCTTTCCCCTGAAGAAGCCTTTCGCTAAGACTGTTCTTGTGGAATTTGCAAAGTGATATTTGGAAGCCGATAGAGGGCTATGGTGAAAGAAAAAATATCTTCTGTTAAAAACTGGAAAGAAGCTTTCTGAGAAACTGCTTTGTGTTCTGTTAATTTATCTTACAGAGTTAAAGCTTTCCCCTCAAGAAACCTTTCTCTAAGGCTGTTCTTGTGTAATTTACAAAGTGATATTTGGAAGCCCATAGAGGGCTATGGTGATAAAGGAAATATCTTCAGTTAAAAACTGGAAAGAAGATTTCTGTAAAACTGCTTTGTGATCTGTTAATTCGTCTCACAGAGTTACAGCTTTCCCCTCAAGACGCCCTTCGGGAAGACTGTTCTTGTGGAATTTGCAAACTGATATTTGGAAGCCATTAGAGGGCTATGGTGAAAAAGGAAATATCCACAGTTAAAAACTGGAAAGAAGCTTTCTGAGAAACTGCTTTGTGTTCTGTGAATTCATCTCACAGAGTTACAGCTTTCCGCTCAAGAAGCCTTTCGCTAAGACTGTTCCTCTGGAATATGCAAAGTGTTATTTTGGAGCCCATAGGGGGCTACGGTGAAAAGGTAATATCTTCAGTTTAAAACTGGAAAGAAGCTTTTTGAGAATCTGCTTTGTGTTCTTTAAATTCATCTCACAGAGTAACAGCTTTCCCCTCTAGAATTCTTTCGTTAAGACTGTTCTTGTGGAATTTGCAAAGTGATATTGGGAAGCCCATAGAAGGCTATGGTGAAAAAGGAAAAATCTTCCGTTAAAACTCTGAAGAAGCATTCTGTGAAACTGCCGTGTGTTCTGATAATGCATCTCACCGAATTACAGCTTTCCCCTCAAGAAGCCTTTCGCAAAGTCTGTTCTTGTGGGATTTTCTAAGTGATATTTGGAAGCCCATAGAGGGCTGTGGGGAAAACGGAAATATCTTCGGCTGAAAACTGCAAAGAAGCTTTCTGAGAAACAGCTCTGTGTTCTGTTAATTCATTTCAGAGAGTTACAGTTTTCCGCTCCAGAAGCCTTTTGCTAAGACTGCTCTTTTGGAATTTGCAAAGTGATATTTGGAAGCCCTTAGAGGGCTATGGTGAAAAAGGAAATGTCTTCCATTAAAAACTGGAAAGAAGCCTTCTGAGATACTGCCGTGTGTTCTGTTAATACGTCTAACCGAGTTACAGCTTTCCCCTCAAGAAGCCTTTCGCTAAGACTGTTCTTGTGCTATTTGCAATGTGATATTTGGAAGCCCATATAGGGCTATGGTGAAAAAGGAAATATCTTCAGTTAAAAACTGGAAAGAAGCTTTCTGAGAAACTGCTTTGTGTTCTGTTAATTCATCTCACAGAGTTACAGGATTCCCCTCCAGAAGACTTTCGCTAGGACTGTTCTTGTGGAATTTGCAAAATGATGTTTGGAAGCCCAGAGAGAGCTATGGTGAAAAAGGAAATATCCTAAGATAAAAACGGAAAAGAAGCTTTCTGAGGAACTGCTTTGTGTTCTCTTAATTCGTATCCCAGAGTTACAAATTTGTCCTCAAGAAGACATTCGCTAAGACTGTTCTTGTGCAATTTGCAAAGTGATATTTGGAAGCCCATAGAGGGCCATGATGAAAAAGGAAATATCTTCAGTTAAAAACTGGAAAGAGACTTTCTGAGAAACTGCTTTGTGTTCTGGTAATTCATCTCACAGACTTACAGCTTTCTTCTCAAGAAGCTTTTCGGTAAGTCTGTTTTGTGGAATTTGCAAAGTGATATTTGGAAGCCCATAGTGGGCTATGGAGAAAAAGGAAATATCTTCCTTTAAAAACTGGGAAGAAGATTTCTGAGACACTGCTTTGTGTTCTGTTAATTTATCTAACAGAGTTACAGCATTCCCCCAGAGAAGTCATTCGCTAAGATTGTTTTTGTGGAATTTGCAAAGTGATATTTGGAAGCCCCTAGAGGGCTTCGGTGAAAAAGGAAATATCTTCAGTTAAAAACTGGAAAGAAGATTTCTGAGAAACTGTTTTGTGTTCTGATAATTCATCTCACAGGATTACAGCTTTCCCTTCAAGAAGCCTTTCGATAAGACTGTTCTTGTGGGATTTGCAAAGTGATATTTGGAAGCCCAAATATGGCTATGGTGAAAAAGGAAATTTCTTCAGTTAAAAACTGGAAAGAAGATTTCTGAGAAACTGCTTTGTGTTCTGTTAATTCATCTCACAGAGTTACAGCTTTCCCCTCAAGAAGCCTTTCGCTGAGACTGTTCTCGTGGAATTTGGAAAGTGATATTTGAAAGCCCATAGATTTCTGCGGTGAAAAAGGAAATATCTTCAGTTAACACCTGGAAAGAAGCATTCTGAAAAACTGCGTTGTGTTCTGATCTTTCATCTCACAGAGCTACAGCTTTCATGTCAAGAAGCCTTACGCTACGACTGTTCTTGTGGAATTTGCAAAGTGATATTTGGAAGCCCATAGAGGGCTATGGTGAAAAAGGAAATATCTTCTTTAAAAACTGGAAAGAAGCTTTCTGAGAAACTGCTTTGTGTTCTGTTAATTGATCTCACAGAATTACAGCTTTCCCCTCAAGAAGCCTTTCGCTGAGGCTGTTTTTGTGGAATTTGCCAAGTGATATTTGGAAGCCCATAGAGGGTTATGGTGAAAAAGGAAATGTCTTCACTTAAAAACTGGAAAGGAGCCTTCTGAGAAACTGCTTTGTGTTCTGTTAATTCATCTCACAGAGTTACAGCTTGCCCCTCAAGAAGCCTTTTGCTAAGACTGTTCTATTGGAAGTTGCAAAGTGAGATTTCGAAGCCCATAGAGGGCTATGGTGAAAAAGGAAATATTTACCGTTAAAAACTGGAAGAACCTTTCTGAGAAACTGCGTTGTGTTCCGTTAATTCATCTCACACAGTTACATATTTTGCCTGAAGAAGGCGTTCGATAAGACTGTTCTTGTGGAATTTGTAAAGTGATATTTGGAAGCCCATAGAGGGCTATGGTGAAAAAGGAAGAATCTTCCGTTAAAAATTGGAAAGAAGCTTTCTGAGAAACTGCTTTGTGTTCTGTTAATTGATCTCACAGACTTACAGCTTTCCGCTCAAGAAGCCTTTCGCTAAGACTCTTCCTGGGCAATTTGGAAAGTGATATTTGGAGCCCATGGAGGGCTATGGTGAAAAAGGAAATATCTTCAGTTAAAAGCTGGAAAGAAGCTTTCTGAGAAACTGCTTTGTGTTCTGTTAATTTATCTCAAAGGGATACAGCTTTCCCCTCAAGAAGCCTTTCGCTAAGACTGTTCTTGTGCTATTTTCAAGGTGATATTTGGAATCCAGAAGAGGGCTATGGTGAAATAGGAAATATCTTCAGTTAAAAAGTGGAAATAAGCTTTCTAAGAAGCTGTTTGTGTTCTGTGAATTCATCTCACAAAGTTACAGATTTCCCCTCAAAAAGCCTTTCACTAAGATTGTTCTTGTGGAATTTTCAAAGTGATATTTGGAATCCCATAGAAGGCTATGGTGAAAACGGAAATATCCTAAGATAAAAACTGAAAAGAAGGTTTCTGAGAAACTGCTTTGTGTTCTGTTAATTCACCTCACAGAGTTACAGCTTTCCCCTGAAGAAGCCTTTCGCTAAGACTGTTCTTGTGGAATTTGCAAAGTGATATTTGGAAGCCGATAGAGGGCTATGGTGAAAGAAAAAATATCTTCTGTTAAAAACTGGAAAGAAGCTTTCTGAGAAACTGCTTTGTGTTCTGTTAATTTATCTTACAGAGGTAAAGCTTTCCCCTCAAGAAACCTTTCTCTAAGGCTGTTCTTGTGTAATTTACAAAGTGATATTTGGAAGCCCATAGAGGGCTATGGTGATAAAGGAAATATCTTCAGTTAAAAACTGGAAAGAAGATTTCTGTAAAACTGCTTTGTGATCTGTTAATTCGTCTCACAGAGTTACAGCTTTCCCCTCAAGACGCCCTTCGGGAAGACTGTTCTTGTGGAATTTGCAAACTGATATTTGGAAGCCATTAGAGGGCTATGGTGAAAAAGGAAATATCCACAGTTAAAAACTGGAAAGAAGCTTTCTGAGAAACTGCTTTGTGTTCTGTGAATTCATCTCACAGAGTTACAGCTTTCCGCTCAAGAAGCCTTTCGCTAAGACTGTTCCTCTGGAATATGCAAAGTGTTATTTTGGAGCCCATAGGGGGCTACGGTGAAAAGGTAATATCTTCAGTTTAAAACTGGAAAGAAGCTTTTTGAGAATCTGCTTTGTGTTCTTTAAATTCATCTCACAGAGTAACAGCTTTCCCCTCTAGAATTCTTTCGTTAAGACTGTTCTTGTGGAATTTGCAAAGTGATATTGGGAAGCCCATACAAGGCTATGGTGAAAAAGGAGAAATCTTCCGTTAAAACTCTGAAGAAGCATTCTGTGAAACTGCCGTGTGTTCTGATAATGCATCTCACCGAATTACAGCTTTCCCCTCAAGAAGCCTTTCGCAAAGTCTGTTCTTGTGGGATTTTCTAAGTGATATTTGGAAGCCCATAGAGGGCTGTGGGGAAAACGGAAATATCTTCGGCTGAAAACTGCAAAGAAGCTTTCTGAGAAACAGCTCTGTGTTCTGTTAATTCATTTCAGAGAGTTACAGTTTTCCGCTCCAGAAGCCTTTTGCTAAGACTGCTCTTTTGGAATTTGCAAAGTGATATTTGGAAGCCCTTAGAGGGCTATGGTGAAAAAGGAAATATCTTCCATTAAAAACTGGAAAGAAGCCTTCTGAGATACTGCCGTGTGTTCTGTTAATACGTCTAACCGAGTTACAGCTTTCCCCTCAAGAAGCCTTTCGCTAAGGCTGTTCTTGTGGTATTTGCAATGTGATATTTGGAAGCCCATATAGGGCTATGGTGAAAAAGGAAATATCTTCAGTTAAAAACTGGAAAGAAGCTTTCTGAGAAACTGCTTTGTGTTCTGTTAATTCATCTCACAGAGTTACAGGATTCCCCTCCAGAAGACTTTCGCTAGGACTGTTCTTGTGGAATTTGCAAAATGATGTTTGGAAGCCCAGAGAGAGCTATGGTGAAAAAAGAAATATCCTAAGATAAAAACGGAAAAGAAGCTTTCTGAGGAACTGCTTTGTGTTCTCTTAATTCGTATCCCAGAGTTACAAATTTGTCCTCAAGAAGACATTCGCTAAGACTGTTCTTGTGCAATTTGCAAAGTGATATTTGGAAGCCCATAGAGGGCCATGATGAAAAAGGAAATATCTTCAGTTAAAAACTGGAAAGAAACTTTCTGAGAAACTGCTTTGTGTTCTGGTAATTCATCTCACAGACTTACAGCTTTCTTCTCAAGAAGCTTTTCGGTAAGTCTGTTTTGTGGAATTTGCAAAGTGATATTTGGAAGCCCATAGTGGGCTATGGAGAAAAAGGAAATATCTTCCTTTAAAAACTGGGAAGAAGATTTCTGAGACACTGCTTTGTGTTCTGTTAATTTATCTAACAGAGTTACAGCATTCCCCCAGAGAAGTCATTCGCTAAGATTGTTTTTGTGGAATTTGCAAAGTGATATTTGGAAGCCCCTAGAGGGCTTCGGTGAAAAAGGAAATATCTTCAGTTAAAAACTGGAAAGAAGATTTCTGAGAAACTGTTTTGTGCTCTGATAATTCATCTCACAGGATTACAGCTTTCCCTTCAAGAAGCCTTTCGATAAGACTGTTCTTGTGGGATTTGCAAAGTGATATTTGGAAGCCCAAATATGGCTATGGTGAAAAAGGAAATTTCTTCAGTTAAAAACTGGAAAGAAGATTTCTGAGAAACTGCTTTGTGTTCTGTTAATTCATCTCACAGAGTTACAGCTTTCCCCTCAAGAAGCCTTTCGCTAAGACTGTTCTCGTGGAATTTGGAAAGTGATATTTGGAAGCCCATAGAGTTCTGCGGTGAAAAAGGAAATATCTTCAGTTAACACCTGGAAAGAAGCATTCTGAAAAACTGCGTTGTGTTCTGATCTTTCATCTCACAGAGCTACAGCTTTCACGTCAAGAAGCCTTACGCTACGACTGTTCTTGTGGAATTTGCAAAGTGATATTTGGAAGCCCATAGAGGGCTATGGTGAAAAAGGAAATATCTTCTTTAAAAACTGGAAAGAAGCTTTCTCAGAAACTGCTTTGTGTTCTGTTAATTGATCTCACAGAATTACAGCTTTCCCCTCAAGAAGCCTTTCGCTGAGGCTGTTTTTGTGGAATTTGTCAAGTGATATTTGGAAGCCCATAGAGGGTTATGGTGAAAAAGGAAATGTCTTCACTTAAAAACTGGAAAGGAGCCTTCTGAGAAACTGCTTTGTGTTCTGTTAATTCATCTCACAGAGTTACAGCTTGCCCCTCAAGAAGCCTTTTGCTAAGACTGTTCTATTGGAAGTTGCAAAGTGAGATTTCGAAGCCCATAGAGGGCTATGGTGAAAAAGGAAATATTTACCGTTAAAAACTGGAAGAACCTTTCTGAGAAACTGCGTTGTGTTCCGTTAATTCATCTCACACAGTTACATATTTTGCCTGAAGAAGGCGTTCGATAAGACTGTTCTTGTGGAATTTGTAAAGTGATATTTGGAAGCCCATAGAGGGCTATGGTGAAAAAGGAAGAATCTTCCGTTAAAAATTGGAAAGAAGCTTTCTGAGAAACTGCTTTGTGTTCTGTTAATTGATCTCACAGACTTACAGCTTTCCGCTCAAGAAGCCTTTCGCTAAGACTCTTCCTGGGCAATTTGGAAAGTGATATTTGGAGCCCATGGAGGGCTATGGTGAAAAAGGAAATATCTTCAGTTAAAAGCTGGAAAGAAGCTTTCTGAGAAACTGCTTTGTGTTCTGTTAATTTATCTCAAAGGGATACAGCTTTCCCCTCAAGAAGCCTTTCGCTAAGACTGTTCTTGTGCTATTTTCAAGGTGATATTTGGAATCCAGAAGAGGGCTATGGTGAAATAGGAAATATCTTCAGTTAAAAAGTGGAAATAAGCTTTCTAAGAAGCTGTTTGTGTTCTGTGAATTCATCTCACAAAGTTACAGATTTCCCCTCAAAAAGCCTTTCACTAAGATTGTTCTTGTGGAATTTTCAAAGTGATATTTGGAATCCCATAGAAGGCTATGGTGAAAACGGAACTATCCTAAGATAAAAACTGAAAAGAAGGTTTCTGAGAAACTGCTTTGTGTTCTGTTAATTCACCTCACAGAGTTACAGCTTTCCCCTGAAGAAGCCTTTCGCTAAGACTGTTCTTGTGGAATTTGCAAAGTGATATTTGGAAGCCGATAGAGGGCTATGGTGAAAGAAAAAATATCTTCTGTTAAAAACTGGAAAGAAGCTTTCTGAGAAACTGCTTTGTGTTCTGTTAATTTATCTTACAGAGTTAAAGCTTTCCCCTCAAGAAACCTTTCTCTAAGGCTGTTCTTGTGTAATTTACAAAGTGATATTTGGAAGCCCATAGAGGGCTATGGTGATAAAGGAAATATCTTCAGTTAAAAACTGGAAAGAAGATTTCTGTAAATCTGCTTTGTGATCTGTTAATTCGTCTCACAGAGTTACAGCTTTCCCCTCAAGACGCCCTTCGGGAAGACTGTTCTTGTGGAATTTGCAAACTGATATTTGGAAGCCATTAGAGGGCTATGGTGAAAAAGGAAATATCCACAGTTAAAAACTGGAAAGAAGCTTTCTGAGAAACTGCTTTGTGTTCTGTGAATTCATCTCACAGAGTTACAGCTTTCCGCTCAAGAAGCCTTTCGCTAAGACTGTTCCTCTGGAATATGCAAAGTGTTATTTTGGAGCCCATAGGGGGCTACGGTGAAAAGGTAATATCTTCAGTTTAAAACTGGAAAGAAGCTTTTTGAGAATCTGCTTTGTGTTCTTTAAATTCATCTCACAGAGTAACAGCTTTCCCCTCTAGAATTCTTTCGTTAAGACTGTTCTTGTGGAATTTGCAAAGTGATATTGGGAAGCCCATAGAAGGCTATGGTGAAAAAGGAGAAATCTTCCGTTAAAACTCTGAAGAAGCATTCTGTGAAACTGCCGTGTGTTCTGATAATGCATCTCACCGAATTACAGCTTTCCCCTCAAGAAGCCTTTCGCAAAGTCTGTTCTTGTGGGATTTTCTAAGTGATATTTGGAAGCCCATAGAGGGCTGTGGGGAAAACGGAAATATCTTCGGCTGAAAACTGCAAAGAAGCTTTCTGAGAAACAGCTCTGTGTTCTGTTAATTCATTTCAGAGAGTTACAGTTTTCCGCTCCAGAAGCCTTTTGCTAAGACTGCTCTTTTGGAATTTGCAAAGTGATATTTGGAAGCCCTTAGAGGGCTATGGTGAAAAAGGAAATATCTTCCATTAAAAACTGGAAAGAAGCCTTCTGAGATACTGCCGTGTGTTCTGTTAATACGTCTAACCGAGTTACAGCTTTCCCCTCAAGAAGCCTTTCGCTAAGACTGTTCTTGTGGTATTTGCAATGTGATATTTGGAAGCCCATATAGGGCTATGGTGAAAAAGGAAATATCTTCAGTTAAAAACTGGAAAGAAGCTTTCTGAGAAACTGCTTTGTGTTCTGTTAATTCATCTCACAGAGTTACAGGATTCCCCTCCAGAAGACTTTCGCTAGGACTGTTCTTGTGGAATTTGCAAAATGATGTTTGGAAGCCCAGAGAGAGCTATGGTGAAAAAAGAAATATCCTAAGATAAAAACGGAAAAGAAGCTTTCTGAGGAACTGCTTTGTGTTCTCTTAATTCGTATCCCAGAGTTACAAATTTGTCCTCAAGAAGACATTCGCTAAGACTGTTCTTGTGCAATTTGCAAAGTGATATTTGGAAGCCCATAGAGGGCCATGATGAAAAAGGAAATATCTTCAGTTAAAAACTGGAAAGAAACTTTCTGAGAAACTGCTTTGTGTTCTGGTAATTCATCTCACAGACTTACAGCTTTCTTCTCAAGAAGCTTTTCGGTAAGTCTGTTTTGTGGAATTTGCAAAGTGATATTTGGAAGCCCATAGTGGGCTATGGAGAAAAAGGAAATATCTTCCTTTAAAAACTGGGAAGAAGATTTCTGAGACACTGCTTTGTGTTCTGTTAATTTATCTAACAGAGTTACAGCATTCCCCCAGAGAAGTCATTCGCTAAGATTGTTTTTGTGGAATTTGCAAAGTGATATTTGGAAGCCCCTAGAGGGCTTCGGTGAAAAAGGAAATATCTTCAGTTAAAAACTGGAAAGAAGATTTCTGAGAAACTGTTTTGTGTTCTGATAATTCATCTCACAGGATTACAGCTTTCCCTTCAAGAAGCCTTTCGATAAGACTGTTCTTGTGGGATTTGCAAAGTGATATTTGGAAGCCCAAATATGGCTATGGTGAAAAAGGAAATTTCTTCAGTTAAAAACTGGAAAGAAGATTTCTGAGAAACTGCTTTGTGTTCTGTTAATTCATCTCACAGAGTTACAGCTTTCCCCTCAAGAAGCCTTTCGCTAAGACTGTTCTCGTGGAATTTGGAAAGTGATATTTGGAAGCCCATAGAGTTCTGCGGTGAAAAAGGAAATATCTTCAGTTAACACCTGGAAAGAAGCATTCTGAAAAACTGCGTTGTGTTCTGATCTTTCATCTCACAGAGCTACAGCTTTCACGTCAAGAAGCCTTACGCTACGACTGTTCTTGTGGAATTTGCAAAGTGATATTTGGAAGCCCATAGAGGGCTATGGTGAAAAAGGAAATATCTTCTTTAAAAACTGGAAAGAAGCTTTCTCAGAAACTGCTTTGTGTTCTGTTAATTGATCTCACAGAATTACAGCTTTCCCCTCAAGAAGCCTTTCGCTGAGGCTGTTTTTGTGGAATTTGTCAAGTGATATTTGGAAGCCCATAGAGGGTTATGGTGAAAAAGGAAATGTCTTCACTTAAAAACTGGAAAGGAGCCTTCTGAGAAACTGCTTTGTGTTCTGTTAATTCATCTCACAGAGTTACAGCTTGCCCCTCAAGAAGCCTTTTGCTAAGACTGTTCTATTGGAAGTTGCAAAGTGAGATTTCGAAGCCCATAGAGGGCTATGGTGAAAAAGGAAATATTTAACGTTAAAAACTGGAAGAACCTTTCTGAGAAACTGCGTTGTGTTCCGTTAATTCATCTCACACAGTTACATATTTTGCCTGAAGAAGGCGTTCGATAAGACTGTTCTTGTGGAATTTGTAAAGTGATATTTGGAAGCCCATAGAGGGCTATGGTGAAAAAGGAAGAATCTTCCGTTAAAAATTGGAAAGAAGCTTTCTGAGAAACTGCTTTGTGTTCTGTTAATTGATCTCACAGACTTACAGCTTTCCGCTCAAGAAGCCTTTCGCTAAGACTCTTCCTGGGCAATTTGGAAAGTGATATTTGGAGCCCATGGAGGGCTATGGTGAAAAAGGAAATATCTTCAGTTAAAAGCTGGAAAGAAGCTTTCTGAGAAACTGCTTTGTGTTCTGTTAATTTATCTCAAAGGGATACAGCTTTCCCCTCAAGAAGCCTTTCGCTAATACTGTTCTTGTGCTATTTTCAAGGTGATATTTGGAATCCAGTAGAGGGCTATGGTGAAATAGGAAATATCTTCAGTTAAAAAGTGGAAATAAGCTTTCTAAGAAGCTGTTTGTGTTCTGTGAATTCATCTCACAAAGTTACAGATTTCCCCTCAAAAAGCCTTTCACTAAGATTGTTCTTGTGGAATTTTCAAAGTGATATTTGGAATCCCATAGAAGGCTATGGTGAAAACGGAAATATCCTAAGATAAAAACTGAAAAGAGGGTTTCTGAGAAACTGCTTTGTGTTCTGTTAATTCACCTCACAGAGTTACAGCTTTCCCCTGAAGAAGCCTTTCGCTAAGACTGTTCTTGTGGAATTTGCAAAGTGATATTTGGAAGCCGATAGAGGGCTATGGTGAAAGAAAAAATATCTTCTGTTAAAAACTGGAAAGAAGCTTTCTGAGAAACTGCTTTGTGTTCTGTTAATTTATCTTACAGAGTTAAAGCTTTCCCCTCAAGAAACCTTTCTCTAAGGCTGTTCTTGTGTAATTTACAAAGTGATATTTGGAAGCCCATAGAGGGCTATGGTGATAAAGGAAATATCTTCAGTTAAAAACTGGAAAGAAGATTTCTGTAAAACTGCTTTGTGATCTGTTAATTCGTCTCACAGAGTTACAGCTTTCCCCTCAAGACGCCCTTCGGGAAGACTGTTCTTGTGGAATTTGCAAACTGATATTTGGAAGCCATTAGAGGGCTATGGTGAAAAAGGAAATATCCACAGTTAAAAACTGGAAAGAAGCTTTCTGAGAAACTGCTTTGTGTTCTGTGAATTCATCTCACAGAGTTACAGCTTTCCGCTCAAGAAGCCTTTCGCTAAGACTGTTCCTCTGGAATATGCAAAGTGTTATTTTGGAGCCCATAGGGGGCTACGGTGAAAAGGTAATATCTTCAGTTTAAAACTGGAAAGAAGCTTTTTGAGAATCTGCTTTGTGTTCTTTAAATTCATCTCACAGAGTAACAGCTTTCCCCTCTAGAATTCTTTCGTTAAGACTGTTCTTGTGGAATTTGCAAAGTGATATTGGGAAGCCCATAGAAGGCTATGGTGAAAAAGGAAAAATCTTCCGTTAAAACTCTGAAGAAGCATTCTGTGAAACTGCCGTGTGTTCTGATAATGCATCTCACCGAATTACAGCTTTCCCCTCAAGAAGCCTTTCGCAAAGTCTGTTCTTGTGGGATTTTCTAAGTGATATTTGGAAGCCCATAGAGGGCTGTGGGGAAAACGGAAATATCTTCGGCTGAAAACTGCAAAGAAGCTTTCTGAGAAACAGCTCTGTGTTCTGTTAATTCATTTCAGAGAGTTACAGTTTTCCGCTCCAGAAGCCTTTTGCTAAGACTGCTCTTTTGGAATTTGCAAAGTGATATTTGGAAGCCCTTAGAGGGCTATGGTGAAAAAGGAAATATCTTCCATTAAAAACTGGAAAGAAGCCTTCTGAGATACTGCCGTGTGTTCTGTTAATACGTCTAACCGAGTTACAGCTTTCCCCTCAAGAAGCCTTTCGCTAAGACTGTTCTTGTGGTATTTGCAATGTGATATTTGGAAGCCCATATAGGGCTATGGTGAAAAAGGAAATATCTTCAGTTAAAAACTGGAAAGAAGCTTTCTGAGAAACTGCTTTGTGTTCTGTTAATTCATCTCACAGAGTTACAGGATTCCCCTCCAGAAGACTTTCGCTAGGACTGTTCTTGTGGAATTTGCAAAATGATGTTTGGAAGCCCAGAGAGAGCTATGGTGAAAAAGGAAATATCCTAAGATAAAAACGGAAAAGAAGCTTTCTGAGGAACTGCTTTGTGTTCTCTTAATTCGTATCCCAGAGTTACAAATTTTTCCTCAAGAAGACATTCGCTAAGACTGTTCTTGTGCAATTTGCAAAGTGATATTTGGAAGCCCATAGAGGGCCATGATGAAAAAGGAAATATCTTCAGTTAAAAACTGGAAAGAAACTTTCTGAGAAACTGCTTTGTGTTCTGGTAATTCATCTCACAGAGTCACTGCTTTCACCTCAAGAAGCCTTTCGCTAAGACTGTTCTTGTGGAATATTCATAGTGATATTTTCAAGCCCATAGAGGGCTAAGGTGAAAAAGGAAATATCCTAAGATAAAAACTGAAAAGAAGCATTCTGAGAAACTACTTTGGGTTCTGTTAATTCATCTCACAGAGTTACAGCTTTCCCCTGAAAAAGCCTTTCGCGAAGACTCTTCTTGTGGAATTTGCAAAGTGATATTTGGAAGCCCATAGAGGGCTATGGTGACAAAGGAAATATCTTCCGTTAAAAACTGGGAAGCTTTCTGAGAAATTGCTTTGTGTTCTGTTAGTTCATCTCACAGAGTTACAGCTGGTCCCTGAAGAAGGCTTTCGTGAAGACTCTTCTTGTGGAATTTTCAAAGTGATATTAGGAAGCCCATAGAGGGATATGGTGAAAAAGGAAATATCTTCCGTTAAAAACTGGAAAGAAGCTTTCTGAGAAACTGCTCTCTGTTCTGTTAATTCATCTCAAAGATTTACAGCTTTCTCCTCAAGAAGCCTTTCGCTAAGACTGTTCTTGTGGAATTTTCAAAGTGATATTTGGAAGCCCCTAGTGGGCTATGGTGAAAAAGGAAATACCTTCTGTTAAAAACTGGAAAGAAGCTTTCTGAGAAATTGCTTTGTGTTCTGTTAATTCATCTCACAGAGTTACTGCGTTCCTCTCAAGAAGCCTTTCGCTAAGACTCTTCTTGTGGAATTTGTAAAGTCATATTTGGAAGCCCATAGAGGGTTATGGTGAAAAAGGAAAATCTTCCCTTAAAAACTGGAAAGTAGCCTTCTGAGAAACTGCTTTGTGTTCTGTTAATTCATCTCACAGATACTTCTTTCCCCTCAAGAAGCCTTTCGCTAAGACTCTTCTTGTGGAATTGGCAAAGTGATATTTGGAAGCCCATAGATGTCTATGGTGAAAAAGGAAATATCTTCCGTTAAAAACTGGAAAGAAGCTTTCTGAGAAACTGCTTTGTGTCCTGTTAATTCATCTCAAGGAGTTACAGCTTTACCCTCAAGAAGCCTTTCGCTAAGACTGTTCTTGTGAAATTTTCAAAGTGATATTTGGAAGCCCATCGAGGGCTATGGTGAAAAAGGAAATATCTTCCGTTAAAAAATGGAAAGAAGCTTTCTGAGAAATTGCTTTGTGTTTTGTTAATTCATTTCACAGAGTTACTGCGTTCCTCTCCAGAAGCCTTTCGCTAAGGCTCTTCTTGTGGAATTTGTAAAGTGATATTTGGGAGCCCATAGAGGGCTATGGTGAAAAAGGAAAATCTTTCCTTAAAAACTGGAAAGAAGTTTTCTGAGAAACTGGTTTGTGTTCGGTTAATTCATCTCACAGTTACTGCTTTCCCCTCAAGAAGCCTTTCGCTAAGACTCTTCTTGTGGAATTGGCAAAGTGATATTTGGAATCCCATAGAGGTCTACGGTGAAAAAGGAAATATCTTCCGTTAAAAAATGGAAAGACGCTTTCTGAGAAACTGCTTTGTGTTCTGTTAATTCACCTCACTGAGTCACCACTTTCACCTCAAGAAGCCTTTCGCGTAGACTGTTCTTGTGAAATTTTCATAGTGATATTTTCAAGCCCATAGAGGGCTAAGGTGAAAAAGGAAATATCCTAAGATAAAAACTGAAAAGAAGCTTTCTGAGAAACTACTTTGTGTTCTGTTAATTCATCTCACAGAGTTACAGGTTTGCCCTGAACAAGCCTTTCGTGAAGATTCTTCTTGTGGAATTTGCAAGGTGATATTTGGAAGCCCATAGAGGGCTATGGTGAAAAAGGAAATATCTTCTGTTAAAAACTGGAAAGAAGCTTTCTGAGAAACTGCTCTGTGTTCTGTTAAATCATCTCACAGAGGTACTGCTTTCCCAGCAAGAAGCCATTTTCTAAGATTCTTCTTGTGGATTTTGCAAAGTGATATTGGAAGCCCTTAGAGCGCTATGGTGAAAAAGGAAATATCTTCCGTTACAAACTGGAAAGAAGATTTCTGAGAAACTGATTTGTGTTGTGTTAATTCATTTCACAGAGTTACTGCGTTCCCCACAAGAAGCCTTTCTCTAAGACTGTTCTTGTGGAATTTGCAAAGTGATATTTGGAAGTCCATAGAGGAATATGGTAAAAAAGGATATATCTTCCGGTGAAAACTGGAAAGAAGCTTTCAGAGAAACTGCTTTGTGTTCTGTTAACTCATCTAACAGAGTTACAGCATTCCTTTCAAGAAGCCTTTCGCAAAGTCTGTTCATGTGGAATTTGCAAAGTGATATTTGGAAGCCCATAGAGGGCTACAGTGAAAAAGGAAATATCTTCGGTGTAAAACTGGAAAGAATGTTTCTGAGAAACTGATGTGTGTTCTGTTAATTCATCTCACAGAGTTACAGATTTTCCAACAAGAAGCTTTTCTCAAAGACTGTTCTGGTGGAATTTGCATAGTGATATTTGGAAGCCCCGAGAAGTCTATGGTGAAAAAGGAAATATCATCAGTTAAAAACTGGAAAGAAGATTTCTGAGAAACTGCTTTGTGTTCTGTTAACTCATCTCATAGTGTTAGAGATTTCCCATCCAGAAGCCTTTCGCTAAGACTGTTCTTGTGGAATTTGCAAAGTGATATTTGGAATCCCATAGAGAGCTATGGGGAAAACGGAAATATCTTCCGTTAAAAACTGGAAAGAAGCTTTCTGAGAAACTGCTTTGAGTTCTGTTTATTCATCTCACAGAGTTACAGCTTTCCCTGAAAGAAGCCTTTTGCTAAGACTGTTCTTGTGGAATTTGCGAAGTGATATTTGGAAGACTCTAGAGGGCTAGGGTGAAAAAGGAAATATTTTCCGTTAAAAACTGGAAAAAAGATTTCTGAGAATCAGTTTTGTATTCTGTTAATTCATCTAACAGAGTTACAGCTGTCCCCTACAGAAGCCTTTCGCTAAGACTTTTCTTGTGGGATTTGCAGAGTGATATTTGGAAGCCCTTAGAAGGCTATGGTGAAAAAGGAAATATCCTAAGATAAAAACTGAAAAGAAGCTTTCTGAAAAACTGTTTTGTGTTCTGTTAATTCATGTCACAGAGTTACAGCTTTTACCTCAAGATGCCTTTTGCTAAGACTGTTCTTGTGCAAATTGCAAAGTGATATTTGGAAGCCCATAGAGAGCTATGTTGAACAATTAAAATCTTCCGTTAAAAACTGGAAAGAAGCTTTCTGAGAAACTGCTTTGTGTTTTGTTAATTCATCTCACAGGGTTACAGCTTTCTCCTCAAGAAGCCGTTCTCTAAGACTGTTCTTGTGGAATTTTCAAAGTGATATTTGAAAGCCCATAGAGGGCTATGGTGAAAAAGGAAATATGCTAAGATAAAAACTGAAAAGAAGCTTTCTGAGAAACTACTTTGTGTTCTGTTAATTCATCTCACAGAGTTACAGCTTTCCACTCAAGAAGCCTTTGGCTAAGACTCTTCTTGTGGAATTTGCAAAGTGATATTTGGAAGCCCGTAGAAGGCTATGGTGAAAAAGGAAATATCTTCAGTTAAAAACGTGAAAGAAGCTTTCTGAGAAACTGCTTTGTGTTCTGTTAATTCATCTCTAAGAGTTACAGTTTCTCCTCAAGAAGCCTTCCGCTAAGACTGTTCTTGTGGAATTTGCAAAGTGATATTTGGAAGCCCATAGAGGGCTATGGTGAAAATGGAAATATCCTAAGTTAAAAACCGAAAAGAAGCTATCTGAGAAAGCACTTTGTGTTCTGTTAGTTCATCTCAAGGAGTTACAACCTTCCCCTAAAGAAGCCGTTCTCTAAGACTGTTCTTGTGAAATTTGTAAAGTGATATTTGGAAGCCAATAGAGGGCTATGGTGAAAAAGGAAATATCTTCAGTTAAAAACTGGAAAGAAGCTTTCTGAGAAATTGCGTTGTGCTCTGTTAATTCATCTCACAGAGTTACAGCTTTCCCCTCAAGAAACGTTTTGCTAAGATTGTTCTTGTGGAATTTGCAAAGTGATATTTGGAAGCTCATAGAGGGCTACGGTTAAAAAGGAACTATCCTAAGATAAAAACTGAAAATAAGCTTTCCGAGAAACTGCTTTGTGTTCTGTAAGTTCATCTCACAGAGTTACAGCTTTCTCCTCAGTAAGACTTTCGCTAAGACCGTTCTTGTGGAATGTGCAAAGTCATATTTGGAAGCCCAAAGAGCGCTAAAGTGAAAAAGGAAATATCTTCTGTTAAAAACTGGAAAGAAGATTTCTGAGAAACTGCTTTGTGTTCTGTTAATTCATCTCACAGAGTTACAGCTTTCCTCTCCAGAATCCTTTCTCTAATACTGTTACTGTTTAATTTGCTAAGTGATACTTGGAAAAGAGTAGAGGGCTATGGTGAAAAAGGAAATATCTTCAGTTAATAACTTGAAAGAAGCTTTCGGAGAAACTGCTTTGTGTTCTGTTAATTCATCTCACAGAGTTACAGCTTTCCACTCAAGAAGCCTTTCTTTACGACAGTTCTTGTGGAATTTGCAAAGTGATATTTGGAAGCCCTTAGAGGGCTACGTTAAAAAAGGAAATATCTTCAGTTAAAAACTGGAAAGAATCTTTCTGAGAAACTGCTTTGTGTTCTGTTAATTCATCTCACAGCGTTACAGGTTCTCCCTCAAGAAGCCTTTCGCTAAGACTGTTCTTGTGGAATTTGCAAAGTGATATATGGAAGCCCATAGAGGGCTATTTGAAAAAGGAAATATCTTCAGTTTAAAACTGGAAAGAAGCTCTCTGAGAAACTTCCTTGTGTTCTCTTAATTCATCTCACAGAGTTACAGCTTTCCCCACAAGAAGCCTTTCGCTAAGACTGTTCTTGTGGAATTTACAAAGTGAAATTTGGAATCCCTTAGCGGGCTATGGTGCAAAAGGAAATATCTTCCGTTAAAAAGCGAAAAGAAGCTTTCTGAGAAACTGCTTTGTGTTCTGTTATTTCATCTCACAGAGTTACAGCTTTCCCCTCAAGAAGCCGTTCACTAAGACTATTCTTGTGAAATTTTCAAAGTGATATTTGGAAACCCATAGAGGGCTATGGTGAAAAAGGAAATATCCTAAGATAAAAACTGAAAAGAATCTTTCTGAGAAACTGCTTTGTGTTCTGATAATTCATTTCACAGAGTGACAGCTTTCTCCTCAATAAGCCATTCGCTAATGCTGTTCTTGTGGAATTTGCCAAGTGATATTTGGAAGCCCATAGAGGGCTACGGTGAAAAAGGAAATTCTTCCGTTAAAAAGTGGAAAGAAGCTTTCCGAGAAACTGCTTTGTGTTCTGTTAATTCATCTCACAGAGTTACAGCTTTCTCCACAAGAAGCCTTTCGCTAAGTCTGTTCTTGTGGAACTTGCAAAGTGATATTTGGAAGCCTATAGACGGCTACGGTGAAAAAGGAAATATCTTCAGTTAAAAACTGGAAAGAAGCTCTCTGAGAAACTACTTTTTGTTCTGCTAATTCATCTCACAGAGTTACAGCTTTCCCCTCAGGAAGCCTTTCGCTAAGACTGTTCTTGTGGAATTTGCAAAGTGATCTTTGGAAGCCCATTGAGGGCTATGGTGAAAAAGGAAATATCTTCAGATAAAAACTGGAAAGAAGGTTTCTGGAAACTGCTTTTGTTCTGTTAATTCATCTCACAGAGTTACAGATTTCCCCTAAAGAAGCCTTTCGCTAAGATTGTTCTTGTGGAATTTGCAAAGTGATATTTGGAAGCCCATAGATGGCTATGGTGAAAATGGTAATATCTTAAGTTAAAAACTGGAAAGAAGCTTTCTGATCAACTGCGTTGTGCTCTGTTAATTCATCTCACAGAGTCACAGCTTTCCCCTCAAGAAGCCTTTCGCTAAGACTGTTCTTGTGGAATTTGCAAAGGGATACTTGGAAGAGCAAAGAGGGCTATGGTGAAAAAGGAACTATCTTCAGTTAAAAACTGGAAAGAAGCTTTCTGAGAAACTGCTTTGTGTTCTGTTAATTCATTTCACAGAATTACAGCTTTAAGCTCAGGAAGCCTTTCGCTAACACTGATCTTGTGGAATTTGCAAAGAGATATTTGGAAGCCCATAGAGGGCTTTGGTAAAAAAGGAAATATCTTCCGTTAAAAACTGGAAAGAAGCTTTCTGAGAAAGTGCTTTGTTTTCTGTTAATTCATCTCACAGAGTTACAGATTTACCCTCAAGAAGCCTTTCGCTAAGACAGTTCTTGTGGAATTTGAAAAGTGATATATGGAAGCCCATAGAGGGCTATGGTGAAAAAGGAAATATTTTCCGTTCAAAACTGGAAAGAAGCTTTCTGATTACAGCTTTCCCCTCAAAAGCCTTTCGCTAAGACTCTTCTTGTGGAATTTTAAAAGTGATATTTGGAAGCCCAAAGAGGGCTTTGGTGAAAAAGGAAATATCTTCAGTTAAAAACTGGAAAGAAGCTTTGTGAGAAACTGCTTTGTGTTCTTTTAATTCATCTCACATAGTTACAGCTTTCCCCTCAAGAAGTCTTCCGCTAAGACTGTACTTGTGCAATTTGCAAATTGGTATTTGGGAGCCGACAGAGGGCTACGGTGAAAAGGGAAATATCTTAAGATAAAAACCTGAAAGAAGCTTTCTGAGAAACTACTTTGTGTTCTGTTAATTTATCTCAAAGAGATACAGCTTTCCCCTCAAGAAGCCTTTCGCTAAGACTGTTCTTGTGCTATTTTCATGGTGGTATTTGGAAGCCAGAAGAGGGCTATGGTGAAATAGGAAATATCTTCAGTTAAAAAGTGGAAATAAGCTTTCTAAGAAACTGTTTGTGTTCTGTGAATTCATCTCACAAAGTTACAGATTTCCCTTCAAAAAGCCTTTCATTAAGACTGTTCTTCTGGAATTTGCAAAGTGATATTTGGAAGCCGATAGAGGGCTATGGTGAAAGAAGAAATATCTTCTGTCAAAAACTGGAAAGAAGCTTTCTGAGAAACTGCTTTGTGTTCTGTTAATTTATCTTAGATAGTTAAAGCTTTCCCCTCAAGAAACCTTTCTGTAAGGCTGTTCTTGTGTAATTTGCAAAGTGATATTTGGACGCCCATAGAGGTCTATGGTGAAAAAGGAAATATCCTCAGTTAAAAACTGGAAAGAAGCTTTCTGAGAAACTGCTTTGTGTTCTGTTAATTCACATCACGGAGTTACAGCTTTCCCCTCAAGAAGCCTTTCGCAAAGTTGAATTTGCAAAGTGATATTTGGAAGCCATTAGAGGGCTATAGTGAAAAAGGAAATATCCTCAATTAAAAAGTGGAAAGAAGATTTCTGAGAAACTGCTTTGTGTTTTGTTAATTCATCTCACAGAGTTAGAGCTTTCCGCTCAAGAAGCCTTTCGCTAAGACTGTTCCTCTGGAATATGCAAAGTGTTATTTTGGAGCCCATAGGGGGCTACGATGAAAAGGAAATATCTTCAGTTTAAAACTGGAAAGAAGCTTTTTGAGAATCTGCTTTGTGTTCTTTTAATTCATCTCACAGAGTAACAGCTTTCCCATCTAGAAGCCTTTCGTTAAGACTGTTCTTGTGGATTTTGCAAAGTGATATTGGGAAGCCCATAGAAGGCTATGGTGCAAAAGGAAATATCTTCCCTTAAAACTCTAAAGAAGCATTCTGTGAAATTGCCGTGTGTTCTGTTAATACATCTCACCGAGTTACATCTTTCACATCCAGATGCCTTTCACTAAGACTGTTCTTGTGGGATTTGCAAAGTGATATTTGGAAGCCCATAGAGGGCTATGGTGAAAAAGTAAATATCTTCAGTTAAAAACTGGAAAGAAGCTTTCTGAGAAACTACTTTGTGTTCTCTTAATTCATCTCACAGAGTTACAGATATTCCCTCATGAAGCTTTTCACTAAGAGTGTCTTTGTGGCATTTGCAAAGTGATAATTGGAAGCCCATAGAGGGCTATGGTGAAAAAGGAACTATTTTCAGTTAAAAACTGGAAAGAAGCTCTCAGATAAACTGCCGTGTGTTCTGTAAATACATCTCACCGAGTTACAGCTTTCCCCTCAAGAAGCCTTTCGCAAAGACTGTTCTTGTGGGATTTTCTAAGTGATATTTGGAAGCCCATAGAGGGCTATGGGGAAAAAGGAAATATCTTCGGTTGAAAACTGGAAAGAAGATTTCTGAGAAACAGCTCTGTGTTCTGTTAATTCATTTCCGAGAGTTACAGCTTTCCGCTCCAGAAGCCTTTCGCTAAGACTGCTCTTTTGGAATTTGCAAAGTGATATTTGGAAGCCCTTAGATAGAGGGCTAGGGTGAAAAAGGAAATATCTTCCGTTAAAAACTGGAAAGAAGCTTTCTGAGAAACTGCTTTGTGTTCTGTTAATTCATCTCACATAGATACAGGTTTCCCCTCCAGAAGCCTTTCGCTTAGACTGTTCTTGTGGAATTTGCAAAGTGATATTTGGAAGCCCATAGAGGGCTATGGTGAAAAAGGACATATCTTCCATTAAAAACTGGAAAGAAATTTTCTGAGAAACTGCTTTGTGTTCTTTTAATTCGTCTCACAGAGTTAAAGCTTTCTTCTCAAAAAGCCTTTCGGTAAGACTGTTCTTGTGGAATTTGCAAAGTGATATTTGGTAGCCCATAGAGGGCTACGGTGAAAAAGGAAATATATTCCGTTAAAAACTGGAAAGAAGATTTCTGAGAAACTGCTTTGTGTTCTGTTAATTCATCTCACAGAGTTAAAACTTTCTCCTCCAGAAGCCTTTCGCTAAGACTGTTCTTGTGCAATTTGCAGAATGATAATTGGAAGCCCAAAGAGAGCTATGGTGAAAAAGGAAATATCCTAAGATAAAAACTGAAAAGAAGCTTTCTGAGGAACTGCTTTGTGTTCTCTTAGTTCGTATCACAGACTTACAGATTTTCCCTCAATAAGCGATTCGCTACGACTGTTCTTGTGCAATTTGCAGAGTCATATTTGGAAGCCCATTGAGGGCCATGATGAAAAAGGAAATATCTTCAGTTAAAAACTGGAAAGAAACTTTCTGAGAAACTGATTTGTGTTCTGGTAATTCATCTCACAGAGTTACAGCTTTCTTCTCAAGAAGCTTTTCGGTAAGTCTGTTTTGTGGAATTTGCAAAGTGATATTTGGAAGCCCATAGTGGGCTATGGAGAAAAAGGAAATATCTTCCGTTAAAAACTGGGAAGAAGATTTCTGAGACACTGCTTTGTGTTTTGTTAATTTTTCTAACAGAGTTACAGCATTCCCCTACAGAAGTCATTCGCTAAGAGTGTTTTTGTGGAATTTGCAAAGTGATATTTGGAAGCCCCTAGAGGGCTTCGGTGAAAAAGGAAATATCTTCAATTAAAAACTGGAAAGAAGATTTCTAAGAAACTGCTTTGTGTTCTGATAATTCATCTCACAGAATTACAACTTTCCCTTCAAGAAGCCTTTTGATAAGACTGTTCTTGTGGGATTTGCAAAGTGATATTTGGAAGCACAAATAGGGCTACGGTGAAAAAGGAAAATTCTTCAGTTAAAAACTGGAAAGAAGCTTTCTGAGAAACTGCTTTGTGTTCTGTTAATTCAACTCACTGAGTTACAGCTTTCCCCTCCAGAACCCTTTCTCTAAAACTGTTCTTGTGGAATTTGAAAAGTGATATTTCGAAGCCCATAGAGGGCTTTGGAGAAAAAGGAAATATCTTAAGATAATAACTGAAAAGAAGTTTTCGGAGAAACTGCTGTGTGGTCTGTTAATTCAACTCACAGAGTTACAGCTTTCCCCTCAAGAAGACTTTCGCTAAGGTTCTTCTTGTGCAATTTGCAAAGTGATATTTGAAAACCCGTAGAGGGCTACGGTGAGAAACAAAATAACTTTCGTTAAAAACTGGAAAGAAGATTTCTGAGTAACTGACGTGTGTTCTATTAATTCATCTCACACAGTTACAGCTTTCCTCTCAAGAAGACCTTCGCTAAGACTGTTCTTGAGGGATTTGCAAAGTGATATTTGGAAGCCCGCAGAGGGCTATGTTTGAAAAGGTAATATCTTCTGTTAAAAACTGGAAAGAAGCTTTCTGAGAAACTGCCGTGTGTTCTGTTAATATATCTCACCGAGTTACAGCTTTCCCCTGAAGAAGCCTTTCGCTAAGACTGTACTTGTGGGATTTGCAAAGTGATATTTGGAAGTCTATAGAGGGCTATGGTGAAAAAGGAAATATCTTTCGTTAAAAACTGAAAAGAAGCTTTCTGAGAAACTGCTATGTGTTCTGTTAATTCATCTCAAAGAGTTACAACATTCCCCTCAGGTAGCCTTCAGCTAAGGCTCCTCTTGTGTAATTTGCAAAATGATATTTGGAAGCCGATAGAGATCTACTGTGAAAATGGAAATATCCTCAGATGAAAAACGAAAAGAAGCTTTCTGAGAAACTGTTTTGTGTTCTGTAAGTTCATCTCACAGAGTTACAGCTTTCTCCTCAGTAAGACTTTCGCTAAGACCGTTCTTGTGGAATGTGCAAAGTCATATTTGGAAGCCCAAAGAGCGCTAAGGTGAAAAAGGAAATATCTTCTGTTAAAAACTGGAAAGAAGATTTCTGAGAAACTGCTTTGTGTTCTGTTAATTCATCTCACAGAGTTACAGCTTTCCTCTCCAGAATCCTTTCTCTAATACTGTTACTGTTTAATTTGCTAAGTGATACTTGGAAAAGAGTAGAGGGCTATGGTGAAAAAGGAAATATCTTCAGTTAATAACTTGAAAGAAGCTTTCGGAGAAACTGCTTTGTGTTCTGTTAATTCATCTCACAGAGTTACAGCTTTCCACTCAAGAAGCCTTTCTTTACGACAGTTCTTGTGGAATTTGCAAAGTGATATTTGGAAGCCCTTAGAGGGCTACGTTAGAAAAGGAAATATCTTCAGTTAAAAACTGGAAAGAATCTTTCTGAGAAACTGCTTTGTGTTCTGTTAATTCATCTCACAGCGTTACAGGTTCTCCCTCAAGAAGCCTTTCGCTAAGACTGTTCTTGTGGAATTTGCAAAGTGATATATGGAAGCCCATAGAGGGCTATTTGAAAAAGGAAATATCTTCAGTTTAAAACTGGAAAGAAGCTCTCTGAGAAACTTCCTTGTGTTCTCTTAATTCATCTCACAGAGTTACAGCTTTCCCCACAAGAAGCCTTTCGCTAAGACTGTTCTTGTGGAATTTACAAAGTGAAATTTGGAATCCCTTAGCGGGCTATGGTGCAAAAGGAAATATCTTCCGTTAAAAAGCGAAAAGAAGCTTTCTGAGAAACTGCTTTGTGTTCTGTTATTTCATCTCACAGAGTTACAGCTTTCCCCTCAAGAAGCCGTTCACTAAGACTATTCTTGTGAAATTTTCAAAGTGATATTTGGAAACCCATAGAGGGCTATGGTGAAAAAGGAAATATCCTAAGATAAAAACTGAAAAGAATCTTTCTGAGAAACTGTTTTGTGTTCTGATAATTCATTTCACAGAGTGACAGCTTTCTCCTCAATAAGCCATTCGCTAATGCTGTTCTTGTGGAATTTGCCAAGTGATATTTGGAAGCCCATAGAGGGCTACGGTGAAAAAGGAAATATCTTCAGTTAATAACTTGAAAGAAGCTTTCGGAGAAACTGCTTTGTGTTCTGTTAATTCATCTCACAGAGTTACAGCTTTCCTCTCCAGAATCCTTTCTCTAATACTGTTACTGTTTAATTTGCTAAGTGATACTTGGAAAAGAGTAGAGGGCTATGGTGAAAAAGGAAATATCTTCAGTTAAAAACTGGAAAGAATCTTTCTGAGAAACTGCTTTGTGTTCTGTTAATTCATCTCACAGCGTTACAGGTTCTCCCTCAAGAAGCCTTTCGCTAAGACTGTTCTTGTGGAATTTGCAAAGTGATATATGGAAGCCCATAGAGGGCTATTTGAAAAAGGAAATATCTTCAGTTTAAAACTGGAAAGAAGCTCTCTGAGAAACTTCCTTGTGTTCTCTTAATTCATCTCACAGAGTTACAGCTTTCCCCACAAGAAGCCTTTCGCTAAGACTGTTCTTGTGGAATTTACAAAGTGAAATTTGGAATCCCTTAGCGGGCTATGGTGCAAAAGGAAATATCTTCCGTTAAAAAGCGAAAAGAAGCTTTCTGAGAAACTGCTTTGTGTTCTGTTATTTCATCTCACAGAGTTACAGCTTTCCCCTCAAGAAGCCGTTCACTAAGACTATTCTTGTGAAATTTTCAAAGTGATATTTGGAAACCCATAGAGGGCTATGGTGAAAAAGGAAATATCCTAAGATAAAAACTGAAAAGAATCTTTCTGAGAAACTGCTTTGTGTTCTGATAATTCATTTCACAGAGTGACAGCTTTCTCCTCAATAAGCCATTCGCTAATGCTGTTCTTGTGGAATTTGCCAAGTGATATTTGGAAGCCCATAGAGGGCTACGGTGAAAAAGGAAATTCTTCCGTTAAAAAGTGGAAAGAAGCTTTCCGAGAAACTGCTTTGTGTTCTGTTAATTCATCTCACAGAGTTACAGCTTTCTCCACAAGAAGCCTTTCGCTAAGTCTGTTCTTGTGGAATTTGCCAAGTGATATTTGGAAGCCCATAGAGGGCTACGGTGAAAAAGGAAATTCTTCCGTTAAAAAGTGGAAAGAAGCTTTCTGAGAAACTACTTTGTGTTCTGATAATTCATTTCACAGAGTTACAGCTTTCCTCACAAGAAGCCTTTCGCTAAATCTGTTCTTGTGGAATTTGCAAAGTGATATTTGGAAGCCTATAGACGGCTACGGTGAAAAAGGAAATATCTTCAGTTAAAAACTGGAAAGAAGCCTCTGAGAAACTACTTTTTGTTCTGCTAATTCATCTCACAGAGTTACAGCTTTCCCCTCAGGAAGCCTTTCGCTAAGACTGTTCTTGTGGAATTTGCAAAGTGATCTTTGGAAGCCCATTGAGGGCTATGGTGAAAAAGGAAATATCTTCAGATAAAAACTGGAAAGAAGGTTTCTGGAAACTGCTTTTGTTCTGTTAATTCATCTCACAGAGTTACAGATTTCCCCTAAAGAAGCCTTTCGCTAAGATTGTTCTTGTGGAATTTGCAAAGTGATATTTGGAAGCCCATAGATGGCTATGGTGAAAATGGTAATATCTTAAGTTAAAAACTGGAAAGAAGCTTTCTGATCAACTGCGTTGTGCTCTGTTAATTCATCTCACAGAGTCACAGCTTTCCCCTCAAGAAGCCTTTCGCTAAGACTGTTCTTGTGGAATTTGCAAAGGGATACTTGGAAGAGCAAAGAGGGCTATGGTGAAAAAGGAACTATCTTCAGTTAAAAACTGGAAAGAAGCTTTCTGAGAAACTGCTTTGTGTTCTGTTAATTCATTTCACAGAATTACAGCTTTAAGCTCAGGAAGCCTTTCGCTAACACTGATCTTGTGGAATTTGCAAAGAGATATTTGGAAGCCCATAGAGGGCTTTGGTAAAAAAGGAAATATCTTCCGTTAAAAACTGGAAAGAAGCTTTCTGAGAAAGTGCTTTGTTTTCTGTTAATTCATCTCACAGAGTTACAGATTTACCCTCAAGAAGCCTTTCGCTAAGACAGTTCTTGTGGAATTTGAAAAGTGATATATGGAAGCCCATAGAGGGCTATGGTGAAAAAGGAAATATTTTCCGTTCAAAACTGGAAAGAAGCTTTCTGATTACAGCTTTCCCCTCAAAAGCCTTTCGCTAAGACTCTTCTTGTGGAATTTTAAAAGTGATATTTGGAAGCCCAAGGAGGGCTTTGGTGAAAAAGGAAATATCTTCAGTTAAAAACTGGAAAGAAGCTTTGTGAGAAACTGCTTTGTGTTCTTTTAATTCATCTCACATAGTTACAGCTTTCCCCTCAAGAAATCTTCCGCTAAGACTGTACTTGTGCAATTTGCAAATTGGTATTTGGGAGCCGACAGAGGGCTACGGTGAAAAGGGAAATATCTTAAGATAAAAACCTGAAAGAAGCTTTCTGAGAAACTACTTTGTGTTCTGTTAATTTATCTCAAAGAGATACAGCTTTCCCCTCAAGAAGCCTTTCGCTAAGACTGTTCTTGTGCTATTTTCATGGTGGTATTTGGAAGCCAGAAGAGGGCTATGGTGAAATAGGAAATATCTTCAGTTAAAAAGTGGAAATAAGCTTTCTAAGAAACTGTTTGTGTTCTGTGAATTCATCTCACAAAGTTACAGATTTCCCTTCAAAAAGCCTTTCATTAAGACTGTTCTTCTGGAATTTGCAAAGTGATATTTGGAAGCCGATAGAGGGCTATGGTGAAAGAAGAAATATCTTCTGTCAAAAACTGGAAAGAAGCTTTCTGAGAAACTGCTTTGTGTTCTGTTAATTTATCTTAGATAGTTAAAGCTTTCCCCTCAAGAAACCTTTCTGTAAGGCTGTTCTTGTGTAATTTGCAAAGTGATATTTGGACGCCCATAGAGGTCTATGGTGAAAAAGGAAATATCCTCAGTTAAAAACTGGAAAGAAGCTTTCTGAGAAACTGCTTTGTGTTCTGTTAATTCACATCACGGAGTTACAGCTTTCCCCTCAAGAAGCCTTTCGCGAAGAAACTTCTTGTTGAATTTGCAAAGTGATATTTGGAAGCCATTAGAGGGCTATAGTGAAAAAGGAAATATCCTCAATTAAAAAGTGGAAAGAAGATTTCTGAGAAACTGCTTTGTGTTTTGTTAATTCATCTCACAGAGTTAGAGCTTTCCGCTCAAGAAGCCTTTCGCTAAGACTGTTCCTCTGGAATATGCAAAGTGTTATTTTGGAGCCCATAGGGGGCTACGATGAAAAGGAAATATCTTCAGTTTAAAACTGGAAAGAAGCTTTTTGAGAATCTGCTTTGTGTTCTTTTAATTCATCTCACAGAGTAACAGCTTTCCCATCTAGAAGCCTTTCGTTAAGACTGTTCTTGTGGATTTTGCAAAGTGATATTGGGAAGCCCATAGAAGGCTATGGTGCAAAAGGAAATATCTTCCCTTAAAACTCTAAAGAAGCATTCTGTGAAATTGCCGTGTGTTCTGTTAATACATCTCACCGAGTTACATCTTTCACATCCAGATGCCTTTCGCTAAGACTGTTCTTGTGGGATTTGCAAAGTGATATTTGGAAGCCCATAGAGGGCTATGGTGAAAAAGTAAATATCTTCAGTTAAAAACTGGAAAGAAGCTTTCTGAGAAACTACTTTGTGTTCTCTTAATTCATCTCACAGAGTTACAGATATTCCCTCATGAAGCTTTTCACTAAGAGTGTCTTTGTGGCATTTGCAAAGTGATAATTGGAAGCCCATAGAGGGCTATGGTGAAAAAGGAACTATTTTCAGTTAAAAACTGGAAAGAAGCTCTCAGATAAACTGCCGTGTGTTCTGTAAATACATCTCACCGAGTTACAGCTTTCCCCTCAAGAAGCCTTTCGCAAAGACTGTTCTTGTGGGATTTTCTAAGTGATATTTGGAAGCCCATAGAGGGCTATGGGGAAAAAGGAAATATCTTCGGTTGAAAACTGGAAAGAAGATTTCTGAGAAACAGCTCTGTGTTCTGTTAATTCATTTCCGAGAGTTACAGCTTTCCGCTCCAGAAGCCTTTCGCTAAGACTGCTCTTTTGGAATTTGCAAAGTGATATTTGGAAGCCCTTAGATAGAGGGCTAGGGTGAAAAAGGAAATATCTTCCGTTAAAAACTGGAAAGAAGCTTTCTGAGAAACTGCTTTGTGTTCTGTTAATTCATCTCACATAGATACAGGTTTCCCCTCCAGAAGCCTTTCGCTTAGACTGTTCTTGTGGAATTTGCAAAGTGATATTTGGAAGCCCATAGAGGGCTATGGTGAAAAAGGACATATCTTCCATTAAAAACTGGAAAGAAATTTTCTGAGAAACTGCTTTGTGTTCTTTTAATTCGTCTCACAGAGTTAAAGCTTTCTTCTCAAAAAGCCTTTCGGTAAGACTGTTCTTGTGGAATTTGCAAAGTGATATTTGGTAGCCCATAGAGGGCTACGGTGAAAAAGGAAATATATTCCGTTAAAAACTGGAAAGAAGATTTCTGAGAAACTGCTTTGTGTTCTGTTAATTCATCTCACAGAGTTAAAACTTTCTCCTCCAGAAGCCTTTCGCTAAGACTGTTCTTGTGCAATTTGCAGAATGATAATTGGAAGCCCAAAGAGAGCTATGGTGAAAAAGGAAATATCCTAAGATAAAAACTGAAAAGAAGCTTTCTGAGGAACTGCTTTGTGTTCTCTTAGTTCGTATCACAGACTTACAGATTTTCCCTCAATAAGCGATTCGCTACGACTGTTCTTGTGCAATTTGCAGAGTCATATTTGGAAGCCCATTGAGGGCCATGATGAAAAAGGAAATATCTTCAGTTAAAAACTGGAAAGAAACTTTCTGAGAAACTGATTTGTGTTCTGGTAATTCATCTCACAGAGTTACAGCTTTCTTCTCAAGAAGCTTTTCGGTAAGTCTGTTTTGTGGAATTTGCAAAGTGATATTTGGAAGCCCATAGTGGGCTATGGAGAAAAAGGAAATATCTTCCGTTAAAAACTGGGAAGAAGATTTCTGAGACACTGCTTTGTGTTTTGTTAATTTTTCTAACAGAGTTACAGCATTCCCCTACAGAAGTCATTCGCTAAGAGTGTTTTTGTGGAATTTGCAAAGTGATATTTGGAAGCCCCTAGAGAGCTTCGGTGAAAAAGGAAATATCTTCAATTAAAAACTGGAAAGAAGATTTCTAAGAAACTGCTTTGTGTTCTGATAATTCATCTCACAGAATTACAACTTTCCCTTCAAGAAGCCTTTTGATAAGACTGTTCTTGTGGGATTTGCAAAGTGATATTTGGAAGCACAAATAGGGCTACGGTGAAAAAGGAAAATTCTTCAGTTAAAAACTGGAAAGAAGCTTTCTGAGAAACTGCTTTGTGTTCTGTTAATTCAACTCACTGAGTTACAGCTTTCCCCTCCAGAACCCTTTCTCTAAAACTGTTCTTGTGGAATTTGAAAAGTGATATTTCGAAGCCCATAGAGGGCTTTGGAGAAAAAGGAAATATCTTAAGATAATAACTGAAAAGAAGTTTTCGGAGAAACTGCTGTGTGGTCTGTTAATTCAACTCACAGAGTTACAGCTTTCCCCTCAAGAAGACTTTCGCTAAGGTTCTTCTTGTGCAATTTGCAAAGTGATATTTGAAAACCCGTAGAGGGCTACGGTGAGAAACAAAATAACTTTCGTTAAAAACTGGAAAGAAGATTTCTGAGTAACTGACGTGTGTTCTATTAATTCATCTCACACAGTTACAGCTTTCCTCTCAAGAAGACCTTCGCTAAGACTGTTCTTGAGGGATTTGCAAAGTGATATTTGGAAGCCCGCAGAGGGCTATGTTTGAAAAGGTAATATCTTCTGTTAAAAACTGGAAAGAAGCTTTCTGAGAAACTGCCGTGTGTTCTGTTAATATATCTCACCGAGTTACAGCTTTCCCCTGAAGAAGCCTTTCGCTAAGACTGTACTTGTGGGATTTGCAAAGTGATATTTGGAAGTCTATAGAGGGCTATGGTGAAAAAGGAAATATCTTTCGTTAAAAACTGAAAAGAAGCTTTCTGAGAAACTGCTATGTGTTCTGTTAATTCATCTCAAAGAGTTACAACATTCCCCTCAGGTAGCCTCCAGCTAAGGCTCCTCTTGTGTAATTTGCAAAATGATATTTGGAAGCCGATAGAGATCTACTGTGAAAATGGAAATATCCTCAGATGAAAAACGAAAAGAAGCTTTCTGAGAAACTGCTTTGTGTTCTGTAAGTTCATCTCACAGAGTTACAGCTTTCTCCTCAGTAAGACTTTCGCTAAGACCGTTCTTGTGGAATGTGCAAAGTCATATTTGGAAGCCCAAAGAGCGCTAAGGTGAAAAAGGAAATATCTTCTGTTAAAAACTGGAAAGAAGATTTCTGAGAAACTGCTTTGTGTTCTGTTAATTCATCTCACAGAGTTACAGCTTTCCTCTCCAGAATCCTTTCTCTAATACTGTTACTGTTTAATTTGCTAAGTGATACTTGGAAAAGAGTAGAGGGCTATGGTGAAAAAGGAAATATCTTCAGTTAATAACTTGAAAGAAGCTTTCGGAGAAACTGCTTTGTGTTCTGTTAATTCATCTCACAGAGTTACAGCTTTCCACTCAAGAAGCCTTTCTTTACGACAGTTCTTGTGGAATTTGCAAAGTGATATTTGGAAGCCCTTAGAGGGCTACGTTAAAAAAGGAAATATCTTCAGTTAAAAACTGGAAAGAATCTTTCTGAGAAACTGCTTTGTGTTCTGTTAATTCATCTCACAGCGTTACAGGTTCTCCCTCAAGAAGCCTTTCGCTAAGACTGTTCTTGTGGAATTTGCAAAGTGATATATGGAAGCCCATAGAGGGCTATTTGAAAAAGGAAATATCTTCAGTTTAAAACTGGAAAGAAGCTCTCTGAGAAACTTCCTTGTGTTCTCTTAATTCATCTCACAGAGTTACAGCTTTCCCCACAAGAAGCCTTTCGCTAAGACTGTTCTTGTGGAATTTACAAAGTGAAATTTGGAATCCCTTAGCGGGCTATGGTGCAAAAGGAAATATCTTCCGTTAAAAAGCGAAAAGAAGCTTTCTGAGAAACTGCTTTGTGTTCTGTTATTTCATCTCACAGAGTTACAGCTTTCCCCTCAAGAAGCCGTTCACTAAGGCTATTCTTGTGAAATTTTCAAAGTGATATTTGGAAACCCATAGAGGGCTATGGTGAAAAAGGAAATATCCTAAGATAAAAACTGAAAAGAATCTTTCTGAGAAACTGCTTTGTGTTCTGATAATTCATTTCACAGAGTGACAGCTTTCTCCTCAATAAGCCATTCGCTAATGCTGTTCTTGTGGAATTTGCCAAGTGATATTTGGAAGCCCATAGAGGGCTACGGTGAAAAAGGAAATTCTTCCGTTAAAAAGTGGAAAGAAGCTTTCCGAGAAACTGCTTTGTGTTCTGATAATTCATTTCACAGAGTTACAGCTTTCCTCACAAGAAGCCTTTCGCTAAGTCTGTTCTTGTGGAATTTGCAAAGTGATATTTGGAAGCCTATAGACGGCTACGGTGAAAAAGGAAATATCTTCAGTTAAAAACTGGAAAGAAGCTCTCTGAGAAACTACTTTTTGTTCTGCTAATTCATCTCACAGAGTTACAGCTTTCCCCTCAGGAAGCCTTTCGCTAAGACTGTTCTTGTGGAATTTGCAAAGTGATCTTTGGAAGCCCATTGAGGGCTATGGTGAAAAAGGAAATATCTTCAGATAAAAACTGGAAAGAAGGTTTCTGGAAACTGCTTTTGTTCTGTTAATTCATCTCACAGAGTTACAGATTTCCCCTAAAGAAGCCTTTCGCTAAGATTGTTCTTGTGGAATTTGCAAAGTGATATTTGGAAGCCCATAGATGGCTATGGTGAAAATGGTAATATCTTAAGTTAAAAACTGGAAAGAAGCTTTCTGATCAACTGCGTTGTGCTCTGTTAATTCATCTCACAGAGTCACAGCTTTCCCCTCAAGAAGCCTTTCGCTAAGACTGTTCTTGTGGAATTTGCAAAGGGATACTTGGAAGAGCAAAGAGGGCTATGGTGAAAAAGGAACTATCTTCAGTTAAAAACTGGAAAGAAGCTTTCTGAGAAACTGCTTTGTGTTCTGTTAATTCATTTCACAGAATTACAGCTTTAAGCTCAGGAAGCCTTTCGCTAACACTGATCTTGTGGAATTTGCAAAGAGATATTTGGAAGCCCATAGAGGGCTTTGGTAAAAAAGGAAATATCTTCCGTTAAAACCTGGAAAGAAGCTTTCTGAGAAAGTGCTTTGTTTTCTGTTAATTCATCTCACAGAGTTACAGATTTACCCTCAAGAACCCTTTCGCTAAGACAGTTCTTGTGGAATTTGAAAAGTGATATATGGAAGCCCATAGAGGGCTATGGTGAAAAAGGAAATATTTTCCGTTCAAAACTGGAAAGAAGCTTTCTGATTACAGCTTTCCCCTCAAAAGCCTTTCGCTAAGACTCTTCTTGTGGAATTTTAAAAGTGATATTTGGAAGCCCAAAGAGGGCTTTGGTGAAAAAGGAAATATCTTCAGTTAAAAACTGGAAAGAAGCTTTGTGAGAAACTGCTTTGTGTTCTTTTAATTCATCTCACATAGTTACAGCTTTCCCCTCAAGAAGTCTTCCGCTAAGACTGTACTTGTGCAATTTGCAAATTGGTATTTGGGAGCCGACAGAGGGCTACGGTGAAAAGGGAAATATCTTAAGATAAAAACCTGAAAGAAGCTTTATGAGAAACTACTTTGTGTTCTGTTAATTTATCTCAAAGAGATACAGCTTTCCCCTCAAGAAGCCTTTCGCTAAGACTGTTCTTGTGCTATTTTCATGGTGGTATTTGGAAGCCAGAGGAGGGCTATGGTGAAATAGGAAATATCTTCAGTTAAAAAGTGGAAATAAGCTTTCTAAGAAACTGTTTGTGTTCTGTGAATTCATCTCACAAAGTTACAGTTTTCCCTTCAAAAAGCCTTTCATTAAGACTGTTCTTCTGGAATTTGCAATGTGATATTTGGAAGCCGATAGAGGGCTATGGTGAAAGAAGAAATATCTTCTGTCAAAAACTGGAAAGAAGCTTTCTGAGAAACTGCTTTGTGTTCTGTTAATTTATCTTAGATAGTTAAAGCTTTCCCCTCAAGAAACCTTTCTGTAAGGCTGTTCTTGTGTAATTTGCAAAGTGATATTTGGACGCCCATAGAGGTCTATGGTGAAAAAGGAAATATCCTCAGTTAAAAACTGGAAAGAAGCTTTCTGAGAAACTACTTTGTGTTCTGTTAATTCACATCACGGAGTTACAGCTTTCCCCTCAAGAAGCCTTTCGCAAAGAAACTTCTTGTTGAATTTGCAAAGTGATATTTGGAAGCCATTAGAGGGCTATAGTGAAAAAGGAAATATCCTCAATTAAAAAGTGGAAAGAAGATTTCTGAGAAACTGCTTTGTGTTTTGTTAATTCATCTCACAGAGTTAGAGCTTTCCGCTCAAGAAGCCTTTCGCTAAGACTGTTCCTCTGGAATATGCAAAGTGTTATTTTGGAGCCCATAGGGGGCTACGATGAAAAGGAAATATCTTCAGTTTAAAACTGGAAAGAAGCTTTTTGAGAATCTGCTTTGTGTTCTTTTAATTCATCTCACAGAGTAACAGCTTTCCCATCTAGAAGCCTTTCGTTAAGACTGTTCTTGTGGATTTTGCAAAGTGATATTGGGAAGCCCATAGAAGGCTATGGTGCAAAAGGAAATATCTTCCCTTAAAACTCTAAAGAAGCATTCTGTGAAATTGCCGTGTGTTCTGTTAATACATCTCACCGAGTTACATCTTTCACATCCAGATGCCTTTCGCTAAGACTGTTCTTGTGGGATTTGCAAAGTGATATTTGGAAGCCCATAGAGGGCTATGGTGAAAAAGTAAATATCTTCAGTTAAAAACTGGAAAGAAGCTTTCTGAGAAACTACTTTGTGTTCTCTTAATTCATCTCACAGAGTTACAGATATTCCCTCATGAAGCTTTTCACTAAGAGTGTCTTTGTGGCATTTGCAAAGTGATAATTGGAAGCCCATAGAGGGCTATGGTGAAAAAGGAAATATCTTCCGTTAAAAACTGGAAAGAAGCTTTCTGAGAAACTGCTTTGTGTTCTGTTAATTCATCTCACAGAGTCACTGCTTTCACCTCAAGAAGCCTTTCGCTAAGACTGTTCTTGTGGAATATTCATAGTGATATTTTCAAGCCCATAGAGGGCTAAGGTGAAAAAGGAAATATCCTAAGATAAAAACTGAAAAGAAGCATTCTGAGAAACTACTTTGTGTTCTGTTAATTCATCTCACAGAGTTACAGCTTTCCCCTGAAAAAGCCTTTCGCGAAGACTCTTCTTGTGGAATTTGCAAAGTGATATTTGGAAGCCCATAGAGGGCTATGGTGACAAAGGAAATATCTTCCGTTAAAAACTAGGAAGCTTTCTGAGAAATTGCTTTGTGTTCTGTTAGTTCATCTCACAGAGTTACAGCTTGTCCCTGAAGAAGGCTTTCGTGAAGACTCTTCTTGTGGGATTTTCAAAGTGATATTAGGAAGCCCATAGAGGGATATGGTGAAAAAGGAAATATCTTCCGTTAAAAACTGGAAAGAAGCTTTCTGAGAACCTGCTCTGTGTTCTGTTTATTCATCTCAAAGAGTTACAGCTTTCTCCTCAAGAAGCCTTTCGCTAAGACTGTTCTTGTGGAATTTTCAAAGTGATATTTGGAAGCCCATAGTGGGCTATGGTGAAAAAGGAAATACCTTCTGTTAAAAACTGGAAAGAAGCTTTCTGAGAAATTGCTTTGTGTTCTGTTAATTCATCTCACAGAGTTACTGCGTTCCTCTCAAGAAGCCTTTCGCTAAGACTCTTCTTGTGGAATTTGTAAAGTCATATTTGGAAGCCCATAGAGGGTTATGGTGAAAAAGGAAAATCTTCCCTTAAAAACTGGAAAGTAGCTTTCTGAGAAACTGCTTTGTGTTCTGTTAATTCATCTCACAGTTACTTCTTTCCCCTCAAGAAGCCTTTCGCTAAGACTCTTCTTGTGGAATTGGCAAAGTGATATTTGGAAGCCCATAGATGTCTATGGTGAAAAAGGAAATATCTTCCGTTAAAAACTGGAAAGAAGCTTTCTGAGAAACTGCTTTGTGTCCTGTTAATTCATCTCAAGGAGTTACAGCTTTCCCCTCAAGAAGCCTTTCGCTAAGACTGTTCTTGTGGAATTTTCAAAGTGATATTTGGAAGCCCATCGAGGGCTATGGTGAAAAAGGAAATATCTTCCGTTAAAAAATGGAAAGAAGCTTTCTGAGAAATTGCTTTGTGTTTTGTTAATTCATTTCACAGAGTTACTGCGTTCCTCTCCAGAAGCCTTTCGCTAAGACTCTTCTTGTGGAATTTGTAAAGTGATATTTGGGAGCCCATAGAGGGCTATGGTGAAAAAGGAAAATCTTCCCTTAAAAACTGGAAAGAAGCTTTCTGAGAAACTGGTTTGTGTTCGGTTAATTCATCTCACAGTTACTGCTTTCCCCTCAAGAAGGCTTTCGCTAAGACTCTTCTTGTGGAATTGGCAAAGTGATATTTGGAATCCCATAGAGGTCTACGGTGAAAAAGGAAATATCTTCCGTTAAAAAATGGAAAGACGCTTTCTGAGAAACTGCTTTGTGTTCTGTTAATTCACCTCACAGAGTCACCACTTTCACCTCAAGAAGCCTTTCGCTTAGACTGTTCTTGTGAAATTTTCATAGTGATATTTTCAAGCCCATAGAGGGCTAAGGTGAAAAAGGAAATATCCTAAGATAAAAACTGAAAAGAAGCTTTCTGAGAAACTACTTTGTGTTCTGTTAATTCATCTCACAGAGTTACAGCTTTGCCCTGAACAAGCCTTTCGTGAAGATTCTTCTTGTGGAATTTGCAAGGTGATATTTGGAAGCCCATAGAGGGCTATGGTGAAAAAGGAAATATCTTCTGTTAAAAACTGGAAAGAAGCTTTCTGAGAAACTGCTCTGTGTTCTGTTAAATCATCTCACAGAGGTACTGCTTTCCCAGCAAGAAGCCATTTTCTAAGATTCTTCTTGTGGATTTTGCAAAGTGATATTGGAAGCCCTTAGAGCGCTATGGTGAAAAAGGAAATATCTTCCGTTACAGACTGGAAAGAAGATTTCTGAGAAACTGATTTGTGTTGTGTTAATTCATTTCACAGAGTTACTGCGTTCCCCACAAGAAGCCTTTCGCTAAGACTGTTCTTGTGGAATTTGCAAAGTGATATTTGGAAGTCCATAGAGGAATATGGTAAAAAAGGATATATCTTCCAGTGAAAACTGGAAAGAAGCTTTCAGAGAAACTGCTTTGTGTTCTGTTAACTCATCTAACAGAGTTACAGCATTCCTTTCAAGAAGCCTTTCGCAAAGTCTGTTCATGTGGAATTTGCAAAGTGATATTTGGAAGCCCATAGAGGGCTACAGTGAAAAAGGAAATATCTTCGGTGTAAAACTGGAAAGAATGTTTCTGAGAAACTGATGTGTGTTCTGTTAATTCATCTCACAGAGTTACAGATTTTCCAACAAGAAGCTTTTCTCAAAGACTGTTCTGGTGGAATTTGCATAGTGATATTTGGAAGCCCCGAGAAGTCTATGGTGAAAAAGGAAATATCATCAGTTAAAAACTGGAAAGAAGATTTCTGAGAAACTGCTTTGTGTTCTGTTAACTCATCTCATAGTGTTAGAGATTTCCCATCCAGAAGCCTTTCGCTAAGACTGTTCTTGTGGAATTTGCAAAGTGATATTTGGAATCCCATAGAGAGCTATGGGGAAAACGGAAATATCTTCCGTTAAAAACTGGAAAGAAGCTTTCTGAGAAACTGCTTTGAGTTCTGTTTATTCATCTCACAGAGTTACAGCTTTCCCTGAAAGAAGCCTTTTGCTAAGACTGTTCTTGTGGAATTTGCGAAGTGATATTTGGAAGACTCTAGAGGGCTAGGGTGAAAAAGGAAATATTTTCCGTTAAAAACTGGAAAAAAGATTTCTGAGAATCAGTTTTGTATTCTGTTAATTCATCTAACAGAGTTACAGCTGTCCCCTACAGAAGCCTTTCGCTAAGACTTTTCTTGTGGGATTTGCAGAGTGATATTTGGAAGCCCTTAGAAGGCTATGGTGAAAAAGGAAATATCCTAAGATAAAAACTGAAAAGAAGCTTTCTGAAAAACTGTTTTGTGTTCTGTTAATTCATGTCACAGAGTTACAGCTTTTACCTCAAGATGCCTTTTGCTAAGACTGTTCTTGTGCAAATTGCAAAGTGATATTTGGAAGCCCATAGAGAGCTATGTTGAACAATTAAAATCTTCCGTTAAAAACTGGAAAGAAGCTTTCTGAGAAACTGCTTTGTGTTTTGTTAATTCATCTCACAGGGTTACAGCTTTCTCCTCAAGAAGCCGTTCTCTAAGACTGTTCTTGTGGAATTTTCAAAGTGATATTTGAAAGCCCATAGAGGGCTATGGTGAAAAAGGAAATATGCTAAGATAAAAACTGAAAAGAAGCTTTCTGAGAAACTACTTTGTGTTCTGTTAATTCATCTCACAGAGTTACAGCTTTCCCCTCAAGAAGCCTTTGGCTAAGACTCTTCTTGTGGAATTTGCAAAGTGATATTTGCAAGCCCATAGAAGGCTATGGTGAAAAAGGAAATATCTTCAGTTAAAAACGTGAAAGAAGCTTTCTGAGAAACTGCTTTGTATTCTGTTAATTCATCTCTAAGGGTTACAGTTTCTCCTCAAGAAGCCTTCCGCTAAGACTGTTCTTGTGGAATTTGCAAAGTGATATTTGGAAGCCCATAGAGGGCTATGGTGAAAATGGAAATATCCTAAGTTAAAAACCGAAAAGAAGCTATCTGAGAAAGCACTTTGTGTTCTGTTAGTTCATCTCAAGGAGTTACAACCTTCCCCTAAAGAAGCCGTTCTCTAAGACTGTTCTTGTGAAATTTGTAAAGTGATATTTGGAAGCCAATAGAGGGCTATGGTGAAAAAGGAAATATCTTCAGTTAAAAACTGGAAAGAAGCTTTCTGAGAAATTGCGTTGTGCTCTGTTAATTCATCTCACAGAGTTACAGCTTTCCCCTCAAGAAACGTTTTGCTAAGATTGTTCTTGTGGAATTTGCAAAGTGATATATGGAAGCTCATAGAGGGCTACGGTTAAAAAGGAACTATCCTAAGATAAAAACTGAAAATAAGCTTTCCGAGAAACTGCTTTGTGTTCTGTAAGTTCATCTCACAGAGTTACAGCTTTCTCCTCAGTAAGACTTTCGCTAAGACCGTTCTTGTGGAATGTGCAAAGTCATATTTGGAAGCCCAAAGAGCGCTAAAGTGAAAAAGGAAATATCTTCTGTTAAAAACTGGAAAGAAGATTTCTGAGAAACTGCTTTGTGTTCTGTTAATTCATCTCACAGAGTTACAGCTTTCCTCTCCAGAATCCTTTCTCTAATACTGTTACTGTTTAATTTGCTAAGTGATACTTGGAAAAGAGTAGAGGGCTATGGTGAAAAAGGAAATATCTTCAGTTAATAACTTGAAAGAAGCTTTCAGAGAAACTGCTTTGTGTTCTGTTAATTCATCTCACAGAGTTACAGCTTTCCACTCAAGAAGCCTTTCTTTACGACAGTTCTTGTGGAATTTGCAAAGTGATATTTGGAAGCCCTTAGAGGGCTACGTTAAAAAAGGAAATATCTTCAGTTAAAAACTGGAAAGAATCTTTCTGAGAAACTGCTTTGTGTTCTGTTAATTCATCTCACAGCGTTACAGGTTCTCCCTCAAGAAGCCTTTCGCTAAGACTGTTCTTGTGGAATTTGCAAAGTGATATATGGAAGCCCATAGAGGGCTATTTGAAAAAGGAAATATCTTCAGTTTAAAACTGGAAAGAAGCTCTCTGAGAAACTTCCTTGTGTTCTCTTAATTCATCTCACAGAGTTACAGCTTTCCCCACAAGAAGCCTTTCGCTAAGACTGTTCTTGTGGAATTTACAAAGTGAAATTTGGAATCCCTTAGCGGGCTATGGTGCAAAAGGAAATATCTTCCGTTAAAAAGCGAAAAGAAGCTTTCTGAGAAACTGCTTTGTGTTCTGTTATTTCATCTCACAGAGTTACAGCTTTCCCCTCAAGAAGCCGTTCACTAAGACTATTCTTGTGAAATTTTCAAAGTGATATTTGGAAACCCATAGAGGGCTATGGTGAAAAAGGAAATATCCTAAGATAAAAACTGAAAAGAATCTTTCTGAGAAACTGCTTTGTGTTCTGATAATTCATTTCACAGAGTGACAGCTTTCTCCTCAATAAGCCATTCGCTAATGCTGTTCTTGTGGAATTTGCCAAGTGATATTTGGAAGCCCATAGAGGGCTACGGTGAAAAAGGAAATTCTTCCGTTAAAAAGTGGAAAGAAGCTTTCCGAGAAACTGCTTTGTGTTCTGTTAATTCATCTCACAGAGTTACAGCTTTCTCCACAAGAAGCCTTTCGCTAAGTCTGTTCTTGTGGAATTTGCCAAGTGATATTTGGAAGCCCATAGAGGGCTACGGTGAAAAAGGAAATTCTTCCGTTAAAAAGTGGAAAGAAGCTTTCTGAGAAACTACTTTGTGTTCTGATAATTCATTTCACAGAGTTACAGCTTTCCTCACAAGAAGCCTTTCGCTAAGTCTGTTCTTGTGGAATTTGCAAAGTGATATTTGGAAGCCTATAGACGGCTACGGTGAAAAAGGAAATATCTTCAGTTAAAAACTGGAAAGAAGCTCTCTGAGAAACTACTTTTTGTTCTGCTAATTCATCTCACAGAGTTACAGCTTTCCCCTCAGGAAGCCTTTCGCTAAGACTGTTCTTGTGGAATTTGCAAAGTGATCTTTGGAAGCCCATTGAGGGCTATGGTGAAAAAGGAAATATCTTCAGATAAAAACTGGAAAGAAGGTTTCTGGAAACTGCTTTTGTTCTGTTAATTCATCTCACAGAGTTACAGATTTCCCCTAAAGAAGCCTTTCGCTAAGATTGTTCTTGTGGAATTTGCAAAGTGATATTTGGAAGCCCATAGATGGCTATGGTGAAAATGGTAATATCTTAAGTTAAAAACTGGAAAGAAGCTTTCTGATCAACTGCGTTGTGCTCTGTTAATTCATCTCACAGAGTCACAGCTTTCCCCTCAAGAAGCCTTTCGCTAAGACTGTTCTTGTGGAATTTGCAAAGGGATACTTGGAAGAGCAAAGAGGGCTATGGTGAAAAAGGAACTATCTTCAGTTAAAAACTGGAAAGAAGCTTTCTGAGAAACTGCTTTGTGTTCTGTTAATTCATTTCACAGAATTACAGCTTTAAGCTCAGGAAGCCTTTCGCTAACACTGATCTTGTGGAATTTGCAAAGAGATATTTGGAAGCCCATAGAGGGCTTTGGTAAAAAAGGAAATATCTTCCGTTAAAAACTGGAAAGAAGCTTTCTGAGAAAGTGCTTTGTTTTCTGTTAATTCATCTCACAGAGTTACAGATTTACCCTCAAGAAGCCTTTCGCTAAGACAGTTCTTGTGGAATTTGAAAAGTGATATATGGAAGCCCATAGAGGGCTATGGTGAAAAAGGAAATATTTTCCGTTCAAAACTGGAAAGAAGCTTTCTGATTACAGCTTTCCCCTCAAAAGCCTTTCGCTAAGACTCTTCTTGTGGAATTTTAAAAGTGATATTTGGAAGCCCAAAGAGGGCTTTGGTGAAAAAGGAAATATCTTCAGTTAAAAACTGCAAAGAAGCTTTGTGAGAAACTGCTTTGTGTTCTTTTAATTCATCTCACATAGTTACAGCTTTCCCCTCAAGAAGTCTTCCGCTAAGACTGTACTTGTGCAATTTGCAAATTGGTATTTGGGAGCCGACAGAGGGCTACGGTGAAAAGGGAAATATCTTAAGATAAAAACCTGAAAGAAGCTTTCTGAGAAACTACTTTGTGTTCTGTTAATTTATCTCAAAGAGATACAGCTTTCCCCTCAAGAAGCCTTTCGCTAAGACTGTTCTTGTGCTATTTTCATGGTGGTATTTGGAAGCCAGAAGAGGGCTATGGTGAAATAGGAAATATCTTCAGTTAAAAAGTGGAAATAAGCTTTCTAAGAAACTGTTTGTGTTCTGTGAATTCATCTCACAAAGTTACAGATTTCCCTTCAAAAAGCCTTTCATTAAGACTGTTCTTCTGGAATTTGCAAAGTGATATTTGGAAGCCGATAGAGGGCTATGGTGAAAGAAGAAATATCTTCTGTCAAAAACTGGAAAGAAGCTTTCTGAGAAACTGCTTTGTGTTCTGTTAATTTATCTTAGATAGTTAAAGCTTTCCCCTCAAGAAACCTTTCTGTAAGGCTGTTCTTGTGTAATTTGCAAAGTGATATTTGGACGCCCATAGAGGTCTATGGTGAAAAAGGAAATATCCTCAGTTAAAAACTGGAAAGAAGCTTTCTGAGAAACTGCTTTGTGTTCTGTTAATTCACATCACGGAGTTACAGCTTTCCCCTCAAGAAGCCTTTCGCAAAGTTGAATTTGCAAAGTGATATTTGGAAGCCATTAGAGGGCTATACTGAAAAAGGAAATATCCTCAATTAAAAAGTGGAAAGAAGATTTCTGAGAAACTGCTTTGTGTTTTGTTAATTCATCTCACAGAGTTAGAGCTTTCCGCTCAAGAAGCCTTTCGCTAAGACTGTTCCTCTGGAATATGCAAAGTGTTATTTTGGAGCCCATAGGGGGCTACGATGAAAAGGAAATATCTTCAGTTTAAAACTGGAAAGAAGCTTTTTGAGAATCTGCTTTGTGTTCTTTTAATTCATCTCACAGAGTAACAGCTTTCCCATCTAGAAGCCTTTCGTTAAGACTGTTCTTGTGGATTTTGCAAAGTGATATTGGGAAGCCCATAGAAGGCTATGGTGCAAAAGGAAATATCTTCCCTTAAAACTCTAAAGAAGCATTCTGTGAAATTGCCGTGTGTTCTGTTAATACATCTCACCGAGTTACATCTTTCACATCCAGATGCCTTTCGCTAAGACTGTTCTTGTGGGATTTGCAAAGTGATATTTGGAAGCCCATAGAGGGCTATGGTGAAAAAGTAAATATCTTCAGTTAAAAACTGGAAAGAAGCTTTCTGAGAAACTACTTTGTGTTCTCTTAATTCATCTCACAGAGTTACAGATATTCCCTCATGAAGCTTTTCACTAAGAGTGTCTTTGTGGCATTTGCAAAGTGATAATTGGAAGCCCATAGAGGGCTATGGTGAAAAAGGAACTATTTTCAGTTAAAAACTGGAAAGAAGCTCTCAGATAAACTGCCGTGTGTTCTGTAAATACATCTCACCGAGTTACAGCTTTCCCCTCAAGAAGCCTTTCGCAAAGACTGTTCTTGTGGGATTTTCTAAGTGATATTTGGAAGCCCATAGAGGGCTATGGGGAAAAAGGAAATATCTTCGGTTGAAAACTGGAAAGAAGATTTCTGAGAAACAGCTCTGTGTTCTGTTAATTCATTTCCGAGAGTTACAGCTTTCCGCTCCAGAAGCCTTTCGCTAAGACTGCTCTTTTGGAATTTGCAAAGTGATATTTGGAAGCCCTTAGATAGAGGGCTAGGGTGAAAAAGGAAATATCTTCCGTTAAAAACTGGAAAGAAGCTTTCTGAGAAACTGCTTTGTGTTCTGTTAATTCATCTCACATAGATACAGGTTTCCCCTCCAGAAGCCTTTCGCTTAGACTGTTCTTGTGGAATTTGCAAAGTGATATTTGGAAGCCCATAGAGGGCTATGGTGAAAAAGGACATATCTTCCATTAAAAACTGGAAAGAAATTTTCTGAGAAACTGCTTTGTGTTCTTTTAATTCGTCTCACAGAGTTAAAGCTTTCTTCTCAAAAAGCCTTTCGGTAAGACTGTTCTTGTGGAATTTGCAAAGTGATATTTGGTAGCCCATAGAGGGCTACGGTGAAAAAGGAAATATATTCCGTTAAAAACTGGAAAGAAGATTTCTGAGAAACTGCTTTGTGTTCTGTTAATTCATCTCACAGAGTTAAAACTTTCTCCTCCAGAAGCCTTTCGCTAAGACTGTTCTTGTGCAATTTGCAGAATGATAATTGGAAGCCCAAAGAGAGCTATGGTGAAAAAGGAAATATCCTAAGATAAAAACTGAAAAGAAGCTTTCTGAGGAACTGCTTTGTGTTCTCTTAGTTCGTATCACAGACTTACAGATTTTCCCTCAATAAGCGATTCGCTACGACTGTTCTTGTGCAATTTGCAGAGTCATATTTGGAAGCCCATTGAGGGCCATGATGAAAAAGGAAATATCTTCAGTTAAAAACTGGAAAGAAACTTTCTGAGAAACTGATTTGTGTTCTGGTAATTCATCTCACAGAGTTACAGCTTTCTTCTCAAGAAGCTTTTCGGTAAGTCTGTTTTGTGGAATTTGCAAAGTGATATTTGGAAGCCCATAGTGGGCTATGGAGAAAAAGGAAATATCTTCCGTTAAAAACTGGGAAGAAGATTTCTGAGACACTGCTTTGTGTTTTGTTAATTTTTCTAACAGAGTTACAGCATTCCCCTACAGAAGTCATTCGCTAAGAGTGTTTTTGTGGAATTTGCAAAGTGATATTTGGAAGCCCCTAGAGAGCTTCGGTGAAAAAGGAAATATCTTCAATTAAAAACTGGAAAGAAGATTTCTAAGAAACTGCTTTGTGTTCTGATAATTCATCTCACAGAATTACAACTTTCCCTTCAAGAAGCCTTTTGATAAGACTGTTCTTGTGGGATTTGCAAAGTGATATTTGGAAGCACAAATAGGGCTACGGTGAAAAAGGAAAATTCTTCAGTTAAAAACTGGAAAGAAGCTTTCTGAGAAACTGCTTTGTGTTCTGTTAATTCAACTCACTGAGTTACAGCTTTCCCCTCCAGAACCCTTTCTCTAAAACTGTTCTTGTGGAATTTGAAAAGTGATATTTCGAAGCCCATAGAGGGCTTTGGAGAAAAAGGAAATATCTTAAGATAATAACTGAAAAGAAGTTTTCGGAGAAACTGCTGTGTGGTCTGTTAATTCAACTCACAGAGTTACAGCTTTCCCCTCAAGAAGACTTTCGCTAAGGTTCTTCTTGTGCAATTTGCAAAGTGATATTTGAAAACCCGTAGAGGGCTACGGTGAGAAACAAAATAACTTTCGTTAAAAACTGGAAAGAAGATTTCTGAGTAACTGACGTGTGTTCTATTAATTCATCTCACACAGTTACAGCTTTCCTCTCAAGAAGACCTTCGCTAAGACTGTTCTTGAGGGATTTGCAAAGTGATATTTGGAAGCCCGCAGAGGGCTATGTTTGAAAAGGTAATATCTTCTGTTAAAAACTGGAAAGAAGCTTTCTGAGAAACTGCCGTGTGTTCTGTTAATATATCTCACCGAGTTACAGCTTTCCCCTGAAGAAGCCTTTCGCTAAGACTGTACTTGTGGGATTTGCAAAGTGATATTTGGAAGTCTATAGAGGGCTATGGTGAAAAAGGAAATATCTTTCGTTAAAAACTGAAAAGAAGCTTTCTGAGAAACTGCTATGTGTTCTGTTAATTCATCTCAAAGAGTTACAACATTCCCCTCAGGTAGCCTCCAGCTAAGGCTCCTCTTGTGTAATTTGCAAAATGATATTTGGAAGCCGATAGAGATCTACTGTGAAAATGGAAATATCCTCAGATGAAAAACGAAAAGAAGCTTTCTGAGAAACTGCTTTGTGTTCTGTAAGTTCATCTCACAGAGTTACAGCTTTCTCCTCAGTAAGACTTTCGCTAAGACCGTTCTTGTGGAATGTGCAAAGTCATATTTGGAAGCCCAAAGAGCGCTAAGGTGAAAAAGGAAATATCTTCTGTTAAAAACTGGAAAGAAGATTTCTGAGAAACTGCTTTGTGTTCTGTTAATTCATCTCACAGAGTTACAGCTTTCCTCTCCAGAATCCTTTCTCTAATACTGTTACTGTTTAATTTGCTAAGTGATACTTGGAAAAGAGTAGAGGGCTATGGTGAAAAAGGAAATATCTTCAGTTAATAACTTGAAAGAAGCTTTCGGAGAAACTGCTTTGTGTTCTGTTAATTCATCTCACAGAGTTACAGCTTTCCACTCAAGAAGCCTTTCTTTATGACAGTTCTTGTGGAATTTGCAAAGTGATATTTGGAAGCCCTTAGAGGGCTACGTTAAAAAAGGAAATATCTTCAGTTAAAAACTGGAAAGAATCTTTCTGAGAAACTGCTTTGTGTTCTGTTAATTCATCTCACAGCGTTACAGGTTCTCCCTCAAGAAGCCTTTCGCTAAGACTGTTCTTGTGGAATTTGCAAAGTGATATATGGAAGCCCATAGAGGGCTATTTGAAAAAGGAAATATCTTCAGTTTAAAACTGGAAAGAAGCTCTCTGAGAAACTTCCTTGTGTTCTCTTAATTCATCTCACAGAGTTACAGCTTTCCCCACAAGAAGCCTTTCGCTAAGACTGTTCTTGTGGAATTTACAAAGTGAAATTTGGAATCCCTTAGCGGGCTATGGTGCAAAAGGAAATATCTTCCGTTAAAAAGCGAAAAGAAGCTTTCTGAGAAACTGCTTTGTGTTCTGTTATTTCATCTCACAGAGTTACAGCTTTCCCCTCAAGAAGCCGTTCACTAAGGCTATTCTTGTGAAATTTTCAAAGTGATATTTGGAAACCCATAGAGGGCTATGGTGAAAAAGGAAATATCCTAAGATAAAAACTGAAAAGAATCTTTCTGAGAAACTGCTTTGTGTTCTGATAATTCATTTCACAGAGTGACAGCTTTCTCCTCAATAAGCCATTCGCTAATGCTGTTCTTGTGGAATTTGCCAAGTGATATTTGGAAGCCCATAGAGGGCTACGGTGAAAAAGGAAATTCTTCCGTTAAAAAGTGGAAAGAAGCTTTCCGAGAAACTGCTTTGTGTTCTGATAATTCATTTCACAGAGTTACAGCTTTCCTCACAAGAAGCCTTTCGCTAAGTCTGTTCTTGTGGAATTTGCAAAGTGATATTTGGAAGCCTATAGACGGCTACGGTGAAAAAGGAAATATCTTCAGTTAAAAACTGGAAAGAAGCTCTCTGAGAAACTACTTTTTGTTCTGCTAATTCATCTCACAGAGTTACAGCTTTCCCCTCAGGAAGCCTTTCGCTAAGACTGTTCTTGTGGAATTTGCAAAGTGATCTTTGGAAGCCCATTGAGGGCTATGGTGAAAAAGGAAATATCTTCAGATAAAAACTGGAAAGAAGGTTTCTGGAAACTGCTTTTGTTCTGTTAATTCATCTCACAGAGTTACAGATTTCCCCTAAAGAAGCCTTTCGCTAAGATTGTTCTTGTGGAATTTGCAAAGTGATATTTGGAAGCCCATAGATGGCTATGGTGAAAATGGTAATATCTTAAGTTAAAAACTGGAAAGAAGCTTTCTGATCAACTGCGTTGTGCTCTGTTAATTCATCTCACAGAGTCACAGCTTTCCCCTCAAGAAGCCTTTCGCTAAGACTGTTCTTGTGGAATTTGCAAAGGGATACTTGGAAGAGCAAAGAGGGCTATGGTGAAAAAGGAACTATCTTCAGTTAAAAACTGGAAAGAAGCTTTCTGAGAAACTGCTTTGTGTTCTGTTAATTCATTTCACAGAATTACAGCTTTAAGCTCAGGAAGCCTTTCGCTAACACTGATCTTGTGGAATTTGCAAAGAGATATTTGGAAGCCCATAGAGGGCTTTGGTAAAAAAGGAAATATCTTCCGTTAAAACCTGGAAAGAAGCTTTCTGAGAAAGTGCTTTGTTTTCTGTTAATTCATCTCACAGAGTTACAGATTTACCCTCAAGAACCCTTTCGCTAAGACAGTTCTTGTGGAATTTGAAAAGTGATATATGGAAGCCCATAGAGGGCTATGGTGAAAAAGGAAATATTTTCCGTTCAAAACTGGAAAGAAGCTTTCTGATTACAGCTTTCCCCTCAAAAGCCTTTCGCTAAGACTCTTCTTGTGGAATTTTAAAAGTGATATTTGGAAGCCCAAAGAGGGCTTTGGTGAAAAAGGAAATATCTTCAGTTAAAAACTGGAAAGAAGCTTTGTGAGAAACTGCTTTGTGTTCTTTTAATTCATCTCACATAGTTACAGCTTTCCCCTCAAGAAGTCTTCCGCTAAGACTGTACTTGTGCAATTTGCAAATTGGTATTTGGGAGCCGACAGAGGGCTACGGTGAAAAGGGAAATATCTTAAGATAAAAACCTGAAAGAAGCTTTCTGAGAAACTACTTTGTGTTCTGTTAATTTATCTCAAAGAGATACAGCTTTCCCCTCAAGAAGCCTTTCGCTAAGACTGTTCTTGTGCTATTTTCATGGTGGTATTTGGAAGCCAGAGGAGGGCTATGGTGAAATAGGAAATATCTTCAGTTAAAAAGTGGAAATAAGCTTTCTAAGAAACTGTTTGTGTTCTGTGAATTCATCTCACAAAGTTACAGTTTTCCCTTCAAAAAGCCTTTCATTAAGACTGTTCTTCTGGAATTTGCAATGTGATATTTGGAAGCCGATAGAGGGCTATGGTGAAAGAAGAAATATCTTCTGTCAAAAACTGGAAAGAAGCTTTCTGAGAAACTGCTTTGTGTTCTGTTAATTTATCTTAGATAGTTAAAGCTTTCCCCTCAAGAAACCTTTCTGTAAGGCTGTTCTTGTGTAATTTGCAAAGTGATATTTGGACGCCCATAGAGGTCTATGGTGAAAAAGGAAATATCCTCAGTTAAAAACTGGAAAGAAGCTTTCTGAGAAACTACTTTGTGTTCTGTTAATTCACATCACGGAGTTACAGCTTTCCCCTCAAGAAGCCTTTCGCAAAGAAACTTCTTGTTGAATTTGCAAAGTGATATTTGGAAGCCATTAGAGGGCTATAGTGAAAAAGGAAATATCCTCAATTAAAAAGTGGAAAGAAGATTTCTGAGAAACTGCTTTGTGTTTTGTTAATTCATCTCACAGAGTTAGAGCTTTCCGCTCAAGAAGCCTTTCGCTAAGACTGTTCCTCTGGAATATGCAAAGTGTTATTTTGGAGCCCATAGGGGGCTACGATGAAAAGGAAATATCTTCAGTTTAAAACTGGAAAGAAGCTTTTTGAGAATCTGCTTTGTGTTCTTTTAATTCATCTCACAGAGTAACAGCTTTCCCATCTAGAAGCCTTTCGTTAAGACTGTTCTTGTGGATTTTGCAAAGTGATATTGGGAAGCCCATAGAAGGCTATGGTGCAAAAGGAAATATCTTCCCTTAAAACTCTAAAGAAGCATTCTGTGAAATTGCCGTGTGTTCTGTTAATACATCTCACCGAGTTACATCTTTCACATCCAGATGCCTTTCGCTAAGACTGTTCTTGTGGGATTTGCAAAGTGATATTTGGAAGCCCATAGAGGGCTATGGTGAAAAAGTAAATATCTTCAGTTAAAAACTGGAAAGAAGCTTTCTGAGAAACTACTTTGTGTTCTCTTAATTCATCTCACAGAGTTACAGATATTCCCTCATGAAGCTTTTCACTAAGAGTGTCTTTGTGGCATTTGCAAAGTGATAATTGGAAGCCCATAGAGGGCTATGGTGAAAAAGGAAATATCTTCCGTTAAAAACTGGAAAGAAGCTTTCTGAGAAACTGCTTTGTGTTCTGTTAATTCATCTCACAGAGTCACTGCTTTCACCTCAAGAAGCCTTTCGCTAAGACTGTTCTTGTGGAATATTCATAGTGATATTTTCAAGCCCATAGAGGGCTAAGGTGAAAAAGGAAATATCCTAAGATAAAAACTGAAAAGAAGCATTCTGAGAAACTACTTTGTGTTCTGTTAATTCATCTCACAGAGTTACAGCTTTCCCCTGAAAAAGCCTTTCGCGAAGACTCTTCTTGTGGAATTTGCAAAGTGATATTTGGAAGCCCATAGAGGGCTATGGTGACAAAGGAAATATCTTCCGTTAAAAACTAGGAAGCTTTCTGAGAAATTGCTTTGTGTTCTGTTAGTTCATCTCACAGAGTTACAGCTTGTCCCTGAAGAAGGCTTTCGTGAAGACTCTTCTTGTGGGATTTTCAAAGTGATATTAGGAAGCCCATAGAGGGATATGGTGAAAAAGGAAATATCTTCCGTTAAAAACTGGAAAGAAGCTGTCTGAGAACCTGCTCTGTGTTCTGTTTATTCATCTCAAAGAGTTACAGCTTTCTCCTCAAGAAGCCTTTCGCTAAGACTGTTCTTGTGGAATTTTCAAAGTGATATTTGGAAGCCCATAGTGGGCTATGGTGAAAAAGGAAATACCTTCTGTTAAAAACTGGAAAGAAGCTTTCTGAAAAATTGCTTTGTGTTCTGTTAATTCATCTCACAGAGTTACTGCGTTCCTCTCAAGAAGCCTTTCGCTAAGACTCTTCTTGTGGAATTTGTAAAGTCATATTTGGAAGCCCATAGAGGGTTATGGTGAAAAAGGAAAATCTTCCCTTAAAAACTGGAAAGTAGCTTTCTGAGAAACTGCTTTGTGTTCTGTTAATTCATCTCACAGTTACTTCTTTCCCCTCAGGAAGCCTTTCGCTAAGACTCTTCTTGTGGAATTGGCAAAGTGATATTTGGAAGCCCATAGATGTCTATGGTGAAAAAGGAAATATCTTCCGTTAAAAACTGGAAAGAAGCTTTCTGAGAAACTGCTTTGTGTCCTGTTAATTCATCTCAAGGAGTTACAGCTTTCCCCTCAAGAAGCCTTTCGCTAAGACTGTTCTTGTGGAATTTTCAAAGTGATATTTGGAAGCCCATCGAGGGCTATGGTGAAAAAGGAAATATCTTCCGTTAAAAAATGGAAAGAAGCTTTCTGAGAAATTGCTTTGTGTTTTGTTAATTCATTTCACAGAGTTACTGCGTTCCTCTCCAGAAGCCTTTCGCTAAGACTCTTCTTGTGGAATTTGTAAAGTGATATTTGGGAGCCCATAGAGGGCTATGGTGAAAAAGGAAAATCTTCCCTTAAAAACTGGAAAGAAGCTTTCTGAGAAACTGGTTTGTGTTCGGTTAATTCATCTCACAGTTACTGCTTTCCCCTCAAGAAGGCTTTCGCTAAGACTCTTCTTGTGGAATTGGCAAAGTGATATTTGGAATCCCATAGAGGTCTACGGTGAAAAAGGAAATATCTTCCGTTAAAAAATGGAAAGACGCTTTCTGAGAAACTGCTTTGTGTTCTGTTAATTCACCTCACAGAGTCACCACTTTCACCTCAAGAAGCCTTTCGCTTAGACTGTTCTTGTGAAATTTTCATAGTGATATTTTCAAGCCCATAGAGGGCTAAGGTGAAAAAGGAAATATCCTAAGATAAAAACTGAAAAGAAGCTTTCTGAGAAACTACTTTGTGTTCTGTTAATTCATCTCACAGAGTTACAGCTTTGCCCTGAACAAGCCTTTCGTGAAGATTCTTCTTGTGGAATTTGCAAGGTGATATTTGGAAGCCCATAGAGGGCTATGGTGAAAAAGGAAATATCTTCTGTTAAAAACTGGAAAGAAGCTTTCTGAGAAACTGCTCTGTGTTCTGTTAAATCATCTCACAGAGGTACTGCTTTCCCAGCAAGAAGCCATTTTCTAAGATTCTTCTTGTGGATTTTGCAAAGTGATATTGGAAGCCCTTAGAGCGCTATGGTGAAAAAGGAAATATCTTCCGTTACAGACTGGAAAGAAGATTTCTGAGAAACTGATTTGTGTTGTGTTAATTCATTTCACAGAGTTACTGCGTTCCCCACAAGAAGCCTTTCGCTAAGACTGTTCTTGTGGAATTTGCAAAGTGATATTTGGAAGTCCATAGAGGAATATGGTAAAAAAGGATATATCTTCCGGTGAAAACTGGAAAGAAGCTTTCAGAGAAACTGCTTTGTGTTCTGTTAACTCATCTAACAGAGTTACAGCATTCCTTTCAAGAAGCCTTTCGCAAAGTCTGTTCATGTGGAATTTGCAAAGTGATATTTGGAAGCCCATAGAGGGCTACAGTGAAAAAGGAAATATCTTCGGTGTAAAACTGGAAAGAATGTTTCTGAGAAACTGATGTGTGTTCTGTTAATTCATCTCACAGAGTTACAGATTTTCCAACAAGAAGCTTTTCTCAAAGACTGTTCTGGTGGAATTTGCATAGTGATATTTGGAAGCCCCGAGAAGTCTATGGTGAAAAAGGAAATATCATCAGTTAAAAACTGGAAAGAAGATTTCTGAGAAACTGCTTTGTGTTCTGTTAACTCATCTCATAGTGTTAGAGATTTCCCATCCAGAAGCCTTTCGCTAAGACTGTTCTTGTGGAATTTGCAAAGTGATATTTGGAATCCCATAGAGAGCTATGGGGAAAACGGAAATATCTTCCGTTAAAAACTGGAAAGAAGCTTTCTGAGAAACTGCTTTGAGTTCTGTTTATTCATCTCACAGAGTTACAGCTTTCCCTGAAAGAAGCCTTTTGCTAAGACTGTTCTTGTGGAATTTGCGAAGTGATATTTGGAAGACTCTAGAGGGCTAGGGTGAAAAAGGAAATATTTTCCGTTAAAAACTGGAAAAAAGATTTCTGAGAATCAGTTTTGTATTCTGTTAATTCATCTAACAGAGTTACAGCTGTCCCCTACAGAAGCCTTTCGCTAAGACTTTTCTTGTGGGATTTGCAGAGTGATATTTGGAAGCCCTTAGAAGGCTATGGTGAAAAAGGAAATATCCTAAGATAAAAACTGAAAAGAAGCTTTCTGAAAAACTGTTTTGTGTTCTGTTAATTCATGTCACAGAGTTACAGCTTTTACCTCAAGATGCCTTTTGCTAAGACTGTTCTTGTGCAAATTGCAAAGTGATATTTGGAAGCCCATAGAGAGCTATGTTGAACAATTAAAATCTTCCGTTAAAAACTGGAAAGAAGCTTTCTGAGAAACTGCTTTGTGTTTTGTTAATTCATCTCACAGGGTTACAGCTTTCTCCTCAAGAAGCCGTTCTCTAAGACTGTTCTTGTGGAATTTTCAAAGTGATATTTGAAAGCCCATAGAGGGCTATGGTGAAAAAGGAAATATGCTAAGATAAAAACTGAAAAGAAGCTTTCTGAGAAACTACTTTGTGTTCTGTTAATTCATCTCACAGAGTTACAGCTTTCCCCTCAAGAAGCCTTTGGCTAAGACTCTTCTTGTGGAATTTGCAAAGTGATATTTGCAAGCCCGTAGAAGGCTATGGTGAAAAAGGAAATATCTTCAGTTAAAAACGTGAAAGAAGCTTTCTGAGAAACTGCTTTGTGTTCTGTTAATTCATCTCTAAGGGTTACAGTTTCTCCTCAAGAAGCCTTCCGCTAAGACTGTTCTTGTGGAATTTGCAAAGTGATATTTGGAAGCCCATAGAGGGCTATGGTGAAAATGGAAATATCCTAAGTTAAAAACCGAAAAGAAGCTTTCTGAGAAAGCACTTTGTGTTCTGTTAGTTCATCTCAAGGAGTTACAACCTTCCCCTAAAGAAGCCGTTCTCTAAGGCTGTTCTTGTGAAATTTGTAAAGTGATATTTGGAAGCCAATAGAGGGCTATGGTGAAAAAGGAAATATCTTCAGTTAAAAACTGGAAAGAAGCTTTCTGAGAAATTGCGTTGTGCTCTGTTAATTCATCTCACAGAGTTACAGCTTTCCCCTCAAGAAACGTTTTGCTAAGATTGTTCTTGTGGAATTTGCAAAGTGATATTTGGAAGCTCATAGAGGGCTACGGTTAAAAAGGAACTATCCTAAGATAAAAACTGAAAATAAGCTTTCCGAGAAACTGCTTTGTGTTCTGTAAGTTCATCTCACAGAGTTACAGCTTTCTCCTCAGTAAGACTTTCGCTAAGACCGTTCTTGTGGAATGTGCAAAGTCATATTTGGAAGCCCAAAGAGCGCTAAAGTGAAAAAGGAAATATCTTCTGTTAAAAACTGGAAAGAAGATTTCTGAGAAACTGCTTTGTGTTCTGTTAATTCATCTCACAGAGTTACAGCTTTCCTCTCCAGAATCCTTTCTCTAATACTGTTACTGTTTAATTTGCTAAGTGATACTTGGAAAAGAGTAGAGGGCTATGGTGAAAAAGGAAATATCTTCAGTTAATAACTTGAAAGAAGCTTTCGGAGAAACTGCTTTGTGTTCTGTTAATTCATCTCACAGAGTTACAGCTTTCCACTCAAGAAGCCTTTCTTTACGACAGTTCTTGTGGAATTTGCAAAGTGATATTTGGAAGCCCTTAGAGGGCTACGTTAAAAAAGGAAATATCTTCAGTTAAAAACTGGAAAGAATCTTTCTGAGAAACTGCTTTGTGTTCTGTTAATTCATCTCACAGCGTTACAGGTTCTCCCTCAAGAAGCCTTTCGCTAAGCCTGTTCTTGTGGAATTTGCAAAGTGATATATGGAAGCCCATAGAGGGCTATTTGAAAAAGGAAATATCTTCAGTTTAAAACTGGAAAGAAGCTCTCTGAGAAACTTCCTTGTGTTCTCTTAATTCATCTCACAGAGTTACAGCTTTCCCCACAAGAAGCCTTTCGCTAAGACTGTTCTTGTGGAATTTACAAAGTGAAATTTGGAATCCCTTAGCGGGCTATGGTGCAAAAGGAAATATCTTCCGTTAAAAAGCGAAAAGAAGCTTTCTGAGAAACTGCTTTGTGTTCTGTTGTTTCATCTCACAGAGTTACAGCTTTCCCCTCAAGAAGCCGTTCACTAAGACTATTCTTGTGAAATTTTCAAAGTGATATTTGGAAACCCATAGAGGGCTATGGTGAAAAAGGAAATATCCTAAGATAAAAACTGAAAAGAATCTTTCTGAGAAACTGCTTTGTGTTCTGATAATTCATTTCACAGAGTGACAGCTTTCTCCTCAATAAGCCATTCGCTAATGCTGTTCTTGTGGAATTTGCCAAGTGATATTTGGAAGCCCATAGAGGGCTACGGTGAAAAAGGAAATTCTTCCGTTAAAAAGTGGAAAGAAGCTTTCCGAGAAACTGCTTTGTGTTCTGTTAATTCATCTCACAGAGTTACAGCTTTCTCCACAAGAAGCCTTTCGCTAAGTCTGTTCTTGTGGAATTTGCCAAGTGATATTTGGAAGCCCATAGAGGACTACGGTGAAAAAGGAAATTCTTCCGTTAAAAAGTGGAAAGAAGCTTTCTGAGAAACTACTTTGTGTTCTGATAATTCATTTCACAGAGTTACAGCTTTCCTCACAAGAAGCCTTTCGCTAAGTCTGTTCTTGTGGAATTTGCAAAGTGATATTTGGAAGCCTATAGACGGCTACGGTGAAAAAGGAAATATCTTCAGTTAAAAACTGGAAAGAAGCTCTCTGAGAAACTACTTTTTGTTCTGCTAATTCATCTCACAGAGTTACAGCTTTCCCCTCAGGAAGCCTTTCGCTAAGACTGTTCTTGTGGAATTTGCAAAGTGATCTTTGGAAGCCCATTGAGGGCTATGGTGAAAAAGGAAATATCTTCAGATAAAAACTGGAAAGAAGGTTTCTGGAAACTGCTTTTGTTCTGTTAATTCATCTCACAGAGTTACAGATTTCCCCTAAAGAAGCCTTTCGCTAAGATTGTTCTTGTGGAATTTGCAAAGTGATATTTGGAAGCCCATAGATGGCTATGGTGAAAATGGTAATATCTTAAGTTAAAAACTGGAAAGAAGCTTTCTGATCAACTGCGTTGTGCTCTGTTAATTCATCTCACAGAGTCACAGCTTTCCCCTCAAGAAGCCTTTCGCTAAGACTGTTCTTGTGGAATTTGCAAAGGGATACTTGGAAAAGCAAAGAGGGCTATGGTGAAAAAGGAACTATCTTCAGTTAAAAACTGGAAAGAAGCTTTCTGAGAAACTGCTTTGTGTTCTGTTAATTCATTTCACAGAATTACAGCTTTAAGCTCAGGAAGCCTTTCGCTAACACTGATCTTGTGGAATTTGCAAAGAGATATTTGGAAGCCCAAAGAGGGCTTTGGTAAAAAAGGAAATATCTTCCGTTAAAAACTGGAAAGAAGCTTTCTGAGAAAGTGCTTTGTTTTCTGTTAATTCATCTCACAGAGTTACAGATTTACCCTCAAGAAGCCTTTCGCTAAGACAGTTCTTGTGGAATTTGAAAAGTGATATATGGAAGCCCATGGAGGGCTATGGTGAAAAAGGAAATATTTTCCGTTCAAAACTGGAAAGAAGCTTTCTGATTACAGCTTTCCCCTCAAAAGCCTTTCGCTAAGACTCTTCTTGTGGAATTTTAAAAGTGATATTTGGAAGCCCAAAGAGGGCTTTGGTGAAAAAGGAAATATCTTCAGTTAAAAACTGCAAAGAAGCTTTGTGAGAAACTGCTTTGTGTTCTTTTAATTCATCTCACATAGTTACAGCTTTCCCCTCAAGAAGTCTTCCGCTAAGACTGTACTTGTGCAATTTGCAAATTGGTATTTGGGAGCCGACAGAGGGCTACGGTGAAAAGGGAAATATCTTAAGATAAAAACCTGAAAGAAGCTTTCTGAGAAACTACTTTGTGTTCTGTTAATTTATCTCAAAGAGATACAGCTTTCCCCTCAAGAAGCCTTTCGCTAAGACTGTTCTTGTGCTATTTTCATGGTGGTATTTGGAAGCCAGAAGAGGGCTATGGTGAAATAGGAAATATCTTCAGGTAAAAAGTGGAAACAAGCTTTCTAAGAAACTGTTTGTGTTCTGTGAATTCATCTCACAAAGTTACAGATTTCCCTTCAAAAAGCCTTTCATTAAGACTGTTCTTCTGGAATTTGCAAAGTGATATTTGGAAGCCGATAGAGGGCTATGGTGAAAGAAGAAATATCTTCTGTCAAAAACTGGAAAGAAGCTTTCTGAGAAACTGCTTTGTGTTCTGTTAATTTATCTTAGATAGTTAAAGCTTTCCCCTCAAGAAACCTTTCTGTAAGGCTGTTCTTGTGTAATTTGCAAAGTGATATTTGGACGCCCATAGAGGTCTATGGTGAAAAAGGAAATATCCTCAGTTAAAAACTGGAAAGAAGCTTTCTGAGAAACTGCTTTGTGTTCTGTTAATTCACATCACGGAGTTACAGCTTTCCCCTCAAGAAGCCTTTCGCAAAGAAACTTCTTGTTGATTTTGCAAAGTGATATTTGGAAGCCATTAGAGGGCTATACTGAAAAAGGAAATATCCTCAATTAAAAAGTGGAAAGAAGATTTCTGAGAAACTGCTTTGTGTTTTGTTAATTCATCTCACAGAGTTAGAGCTTTCCGCTCAAGAAGCCTTTCGCTAAGACTGTTCCTCTGGAATATGCAAAGTGTTATTTTGGAGCCCATAGGGGGCTACGATGAAAAGGAAATATCTTCAGTTTAAAACTGGAAAGAAGCTTTTTGAGAATCTGCTTTGTGTTCTTTTAATTCATCTCACAGAGTAACAGCTTTCCCATCTAGAAGCCTTTCGTTAAGACTGTTCTTGTGGATTTTGCAAAGTGATATTGGGAAGCCCATAGAAGGCTATGGTGCAAAAGGAAATATCTTCCCTTAAAACTCTAAAGAAGCATTCTGTGAAATTGCCGTGTGTTCTGTTAATACATCTCACCGAGTTACATCTTTCACATCCAGATGCCTTTCGCTAAGACTGTTCTTGTGGGATTTGCAAAGTGATATTTGGAAGCCCATAGAGGGCTATGGTGAAAAAGTAAATATCTTCAGTTAAAAACTGGAAAGAAGCTTTCTGAGAAACTACTTTGTGTTCTCTTAATTCATCTCACAGAGTTACAGATATTCCCTCATGAAGCTTTTCACTAAGAGTGTCTTTGTGGCATTTGCAAAGTGATAATTGGAAGCCCATAGAGGGCTATGGTGAAAAAGGAACTATTTTCAGTTAAAAACTGGAAAGAAGCTCTCAGATAAACTGCCGTGTGTTCTGTAAATACATCTCACCGAGTTACAGCTTTCCCCTCAAGAAGCCTTTCGCAAAGACTGTTCTTGTGGGATTTTCTAAGTGATATTTGGAAGCCCATAGAGGGCTATGGGGAAAAAGGAAATATCTTCGGTTGAAAACTGGAAAGAAGATTTCTGAGAAACAGCTCTGTGTTCTGTTAATTCATTTCCGAGAGTTACAGCTTTCCGCTCCAGAAGCCTTTCGCTAAGACTGCTCTTTTGGAATTTGCAAAGTGATATTTGGAAGCCCTTAGATAGAGGGCTAGGGTGAAAAAGGAAATATCTTCCGTTAAAAACTGGAAAGAAGCTTTCTGAGAAACTGCTTTGTGTTCTGTTAATTCATCTCACATAGATACAGGTTTCCCCTCCAGAAGCCTTTCGCTTAGACTGTTCTTGTGGAATTTGCAAAGTGATATTTGGAAGCCCATAGAGGGCTATGGTGAAAAAGGACATATCTTCCATTAAAAACTGGAAAGAAATTTTCTGAGAAACTGCTTTGTGTTCTTTTAATTCGTCTCACAGAGTTAAAGCTTTCTTCTCAAAAAGCCTTTCGGTAAGACTGTTCTTGTGGAATTTGCAAAGTGATATTTGGTAGCCCATAGAGGGCTACGGTGAAAAAGGAAATATATTCCGTTAAAAACTGGAAAGAAGATTTCTGAGAAACTGCTTTGTGTTCTGTTAATTCATCTCACAGAGTTAAAACTTTCTCCTCCAGAAGCCTTTCGCTAAGACTGTTCTTGTGCAATTTGCAGAATGATAATTGGAAGCCCAAAGAGAGCTATGGTGAAAAAGGAAATATCCTAAGATAAAAACTGAAAAGAAGCTTTCTGAGGAACTGCTTTGTGTTCTCTTAGTTCGTATCACAGACTTACAGATTTTCCCTCAATAAGCGATTCGCTACGACTGTTCTTGTGCAATTTGCAGAGTCATATTTGGAAGCCCATTGAGGGCCATGATGAAAAAGGAAATATCTTCAGTTAAAAACTGGAAAGAAACTTTCTGAGAAACTGATTTGTGTTCTGGTAATTCATCTCACAGAGTTACAGCTTTCTTCTCAAGAAGCTTTTCGGTAAGTCTGTTTTGTGGAATTTGCAAAGTGATATTTGGAAGCCCATAGTGGGCTATGGAGAAAAAGGAAATATCTTCCGTTAAAAACTGGGAAGAAGATTTCTGAGACACTGCTTTGTGTTTTGTTAATTTTTCTAACAGAGTTACAGCATTCCCCTACAGAAGTCATTCGCTAAGAGTGTTTTTGTGGAATTTGCAAAGTGATATTTGGAAGCCCCTAGAGGGCTTCGGTGAAAAAGGAAATATCTTCAATTAAAAACTGGAAAGAAGATTTCTAAGAAACTGCTTTGTGTTCTGATAATTCATCTCACAGAATTACAACTTTCCCTTCAAGAAGCCTTTTGATAAGACTGTTCTTGTGGGATTTGCAAAGTGATATTTGGAAGCACAAATAGGGCTACGGTGAAAAAGGAAAATTCTTCAGTTAAAAACTGGAAAGAAGCTTTCTGAGAAACTGCTTTGTGTTCTGTTAATTCAACTCACTGAGTTACAGCTTTCCCCTCCAGAACCCTTTCTCTAAAACTGTTCTTGTGGAATTTGAAAAGTGATATTTCGAAGCCCATAGAGGGCTTTGGAGAAAAAGGAAATATCTTAAGATAATAACTGAAAAGAAGTTTTCGGAGAAACTGCTGTGTGGTCTGTTAATTCAACTCACAGAGTTACAGCTTTCCCCTCAAGAAGACTTTCGCTAAGGTTCTTCTTGTGCAATTTGCAAAGTGATATTTGAAAACCCGTAGAGGGCTACGGTGAGAAACAAAATAACTTTCGTTAAAAACTGGAAAGAAGATTTCTGAGTAACTGACGTGTGTTCTATTAATTCATCTCACACAGTTACAGCTTTCCTCTCAAGAAGACCTTCGCTAAGACTGTTCTTGAGGGATTTGCAAAGTGATATTTGGAAGCCCGCAGAGGGCTATGTTTGAAAAGGTAATATCTTCTGTTAAAAACTGGAAAGAAGCTTTCTGAGAAACTGCCGTGTGTTCTGTTAATATATCTCACCGAGTTACAGCTTTCCCCTGAAGAAGCCTTTCGCTAAGACTGTACTTGTGGGATTTGCAAAGTGATATTTGGAAGTCTATAGAGGGCTATGGTGAAAAAGGAAATATCTTTCGTTAAAAACTGAAAAGAAGCTTTCTGAGAAACTGCTATGTGTTCTGTTAATTCATCTCAAAGAGTTACAACATTCCCCTCAGGTAGCCTTCAGCTAAGGCTCCTCTTGTGTAATTTGCAAAATGATATTTGGAAGCCGATAGAGATCTACTGTGAAAATGGAAATATCCTCAGATGAAAAACGAAAAGAAGCTTTCTGAGAAACTGCTTTGTGTTCTGTAAGTTCATCTCACAGAGTTACAGCTTTCTCCTCAGTAAGACTTTCGCTAAGACCGTTCTTGTGGAATGTGCAAAGTCATATTTGGAAGCCCAAAGAGCGCTAAGGTGAAAAAGGAAATATCTTCTGTTAAAAACTGGAAAGAAGATTTCTGAGAAACTGCTTTGTGTTCTGTTAATTCATCTCACAGAGTTACAGCTTTCCTCTCCAGAATCCTTTCTCTAATACTGTTACTGTTTAATTTGCTAAGTGATACTTGGAAAAGAGTAGAGGGCTATGGTGAAAAAGGAAATATCTTCAGTTAATAACTTGAAAGAAGCTTTCGGAGAAACTGCTTTGTGTTCTGTTAATTCATCTCACAGAGTTACAGCTTTCCACTCAAGAAGCCTTTCTTTACGACAGTTCTTGTGGAATTTGCAAAGTGATATTTGGAAGCCCTTAGAGGGCTACGTTATAAAAGGAAATATCTTCAGTTAAAAACTGGAAAGAATCTTTCTGAGAAACTGCTTTGTGTTCTGTTAATTCATCTCACAGCGTTACAGGTTCTCCCTCAAGAAGCCTTTCGCTAAGACTGTTCTTGTGGAATTTGCAAAGTGATATATGGAAGCCCATAGAGGGCTATTTGAAAAAGGAAATATCTTCAGTTTAAAACTGGAAAGAAGCTCTCTGAGAAACTTCCTTGTGTTCTCTTAATTCATCTCCCAGAGTTACAGCTTTCCCCACAAGAAGCCTTTCGCTAAGACTGTTCTTGTGGAATTTACAAAGTGAAATTTGGAATCCCTTAGCGGGCTATGGTGCAAAAGGAAATATCTTCCGTTAAAAAGCGAAAAGAAGCTTTCTGAGAAACTGCTTTGTGTTCTGTTATTTCATATCACAGAGTTACAGCTTTCCCCTCAAGAAGCCGTTCACTAAGACTATTCTTGTGAAATTTTCAATGTGATATTTGGAAACCCATAGAGGGCTATGGTGAAAAAGGAAATATCCTAAGATAAAAACTGAAAAGAATCTTTCTGAGAAACTGCTTTGTGTTCTGATAATTCATTTCACAGAGTGACAGCTTTCTCCTCAATAAGCCATTCGCTAATGCTGTTCTTGTGGAATTTGCCAAGTGATATTTGGAAGCCCATAGAGGGCTACGGTGAAAAAGGAAATTCTTCCGTTAAAAAGTGGAAAGAAGCTTTCCGAGAAACTGCTTTGTGTTCTGTTAATTCATCTCACAGAGTTACAGCTTTCTCCACAAGAAGCCTTTCGCTAAGTCTGTTCTTGTGGAATTTGCCAAGTGATATTTGGAAGCCCATAGAGGGCTACGGTGAAAAAGGAAATTCTTCCGTTAAAAAGTGGAAAGAAGCTTTCTGAGAAACTACTTTGTGTTCTGATAATTCATTTCACAGAGTTACAGCTTTCCTCACAAGAAGCCTTTCGCTAAGTCTGTTCTTGTGGAATTTGCAAAGTGATATTTGGAAGCCTATAGACGGCTACGGTGAAAAAGGAAATATCTTCAGTTAAAAACTGGAAAGAAGCTCTCTGAGAAACTACTTTTTGTTCTGCTAATTCATCTCACAGAGTTACAGCTTTCCCCTCAGGAAGCCTTTCGCTAAGACTGTTCTTGTGGAATTTGCAAAGTGATCTTTGGAAGCCCATTGAGGGCTATGGTGAAAAAGGAAATATCTTCAGATAAAAACTGGAAAGAAGGTTTCTGGAAACTGCTTTTGTTCTGTTAATTCATCTCACAGAGTTACAGATTTCCCCTAAAGAAGCCTTTCGCTAAGATTGTTCTTGTGGAATTTGCAAAGTGATATTTGGAAGCCCATAGATGCCTATGGTGAAAATGGTAATATCTTAAGTTAAAAACTGGAAAGAAGCTTTCTGATCAACTGCGTTGTGCTCTGTTAATTCATCTCACAGAGTCACAGCTTTCCCCTCAAGAAGCCTTTCGCTAAGACTGTTCTTGTGGAATTTGCAAAGGGATACTTGGAAGAGCAAAGAGGGCTATGGTGAAAAAGGAACTATCTTCAGTTAAAAACTGGAAAGAAGCTTTCTGAGAAACTGCTTTGTGTTCTGTTAATTCATTTCACAGAATTACAGCTTTAAGCTCAGGAAGCCTTTCGCTAACACTGATCTTGTGGAATTTGCAAAGAGATATTTGGAAGCCCATAGAGGGCTTTGGTAAAAAAGGAAATATCTTCCGTTAAAAACTGGAAAGAAGCTTTCTGAGAAAGTGCTTTGTTTTCTGTTAATTCATCTCACAGAGTTACAGATTTACCCTCAAGAAGCCTTTCGCTAAGACAGTTCTTGTGGAATTTGAAAAGTGATATATGGAAGCCCATGGAGGGCTATGGTGAAAAAGGAAATATTTTCCGTTCAAAACTGGAAAGAAGCTTTCTGATTACAGCTTTCCCCTCAAAAGCCTTTCGCTAAGACTCTTCTTGTGGAATTTTAAAAGTGATATTTGGAAGCCCAAAGAGGGCTTTGGTGAAAAAGGAAATATCTTCAGTTAAAAACTGGAAAGAAGCTTTGTGAGAAACTGCTTTGTGTTCTTTTAATTCATCTCACATAGTTACAGCTTTCCCCTCAAGAAGTCTTCCGCTAAGACTGTACTTGTGCAATTTGCAAGTTGGTATTTGGGAGCCGACAGAGGGCTACGGTGAAAAGGGAAATATCTTAAGATAAAAACCTGAAAGAAGCTTTCTGAGAAACTACTTTGTGTTCTGTTAATTTATCTCAAAGAGATACAGCTTTCCCCTCAAGAAGCCTTTCGCTAAGACTGTTCTTGTGCTATTTTCATGGTGGTATTTGGAAGCCAGAAGAGGGCTATGGTGAAATAGGAAATATCTTCAGTTAAAAAGTGGAAATAAGCTTTCTAAGAAACTGTTTGTGTTCTGTGAATTCATCTCACAAAGTTACAGATTTCCCTTCAAAAAGCCTTTCATTAAGACTGTTCTTCTGGAATTTGCAAAGTGATATTTGGAAGCCGATAGAGGGCTATGGTGAAAGAAGAAATATCTTCTGTCAAAAACTGGAAAGAAGCTTTCTGAGAAACTGCTTTGTGTTCTGTTAATTTATCTTAGATAGCTAAAGCTTTCCCCTCAAGAAACCTTTCTGTAAGGCTGTTCTTGTGTAATTTGCAAAGTGATATTTGGACGCCCATAGAGGTCTATGGTGAAAAAGGAAATATCCTCAGTTAAAAACTGGAAAGAAGCTTTCTGAGAAACTGCTTTGTGTTCTGTTAATTCACATCACGGAGTTACAGCTTTCCCCTCAAGAAGCCTTTCGCAAAGAAACTTCTTGTTGAATTTGCAAAGTGATATTTGGAAGCCATTAGAGGGCTATAGTGAAAAAGGAAATATCCTCAATTAAAAAGTGGAAAGAAGATTTCTGAGAAACTGCTTTGTGTTTTGTTAATTCATCTCACAGAGTTAGAGCTTTCCGCTCAAGAAGCCTTTCGCTAAGACTGTTCCTCTGGAATATGCAAAGTGTTATTTTGGAGCCCATAGGGGGCTACGATGAAAAGGAAATATCTTCAGTTTAAAACTGGAAAGAAGCTTTTTGAGAATCTGCTTTGTGTTCTTTTAATTCATCTCACAGAGTAACAGCTTTCCCATCTAGAAGCCTTTCGTTAAGACTGTTCTTGTGGATTTTGCAAAGTGATATTGGGAAGCCCATAGAAGGCTATGGTGCAAAAGGAAATATCTTCCCTTAAAACTCTAAAGAAGCATTCTGTGAAATTGCCGTGTGTTCTGTTAATACATCTCACCGAGTTACATCTTTCACATCCAGATGCCTTTCGCTAAGACTGTTCTTCTGGGATTTGCAAAGTGATATTTGGAAGCCCATAGAGGGCTATGGTGAAAAAGTAAATATCTTCAGTTAAAAACTGGAAAGAAGCTTTCTGAGAAACTACTTTGTGTTCTCTTAATTCATCTCACAGAGTTAAAGATATTCCCTCATGAAGCTTTTCACTAAGAGTGTCTTTGTGGCATTTGCAAAGTGATAATTGGAAGCCCATAGAGGGCTATGGTGAAAAAGGAAATATCTTCCGTTAAAAACTGGAAAGAATCTTTCTGAGAAACTGCTTTGTGTTCTGTTAATTCATCTCACAGAGTCACTGCTTTCACCTCAAGAAGCCTTTCGCTAAGACTGTTCTTGTGGAATATTCATAGTGATATTTTCAAGCCCATGGAGGGCTAAGGTGAAAAAGGAAATATCCTAAGATAAAAACTGAAAAGAAGCATTCTGAGAAACTACTTTGTGTTCTGTTAATTCATCTCACAGAGTTACAGCTTTCCCCTGAAAAAGCCTTTCGCGAAGACTCTTCTTGTGGAATTTGCAAAGTGATATTTGGAAGCCCATAGAGGGCTATGGTGACAAAGGAAATATCTTCCGTTAAAAACTAGGAAGCTTTCTGAGAAATTGCTTTGTGTTCTGTTAGTTCATCTCACAGAGTTACAGCTTGTCCCTGAAGAAGGCTTTCGTGAAGACTCTTCTTGTGGGATTTTCAAAGTGATATTAGGAAGCCCATAGAGGGCTATGGTGAAAAAGGAAATATCCTAAGATAAAAACTGAAAAGAATCTTTCTGAGAAACTGCTTTGTGTTCTGATAATTCATTTCACAGAGTGACAGCTTTCTCCTCAATAAGCCATTCGCTAATGCTGTTCTTGTGGAATTTGCCAAGTGATATTTGGAAGCCCATAGAGGGCTACGGTGAAAAAGGAAATTCTTCCGTTAAAAAGTGGAAAGAAGCTTTCCGAGAAACTGCTTTGTGTTCTGTTAATTCATCTCACAAAGTTACAGCTTTCTCCACAAGAAGCCTTTCGCTAAGTCTGTTCTTGTGGAATTTGCCAAGTGATATTTGGAAGCCCATAGAGGGCTACGGTGAAAAAGGAAATTCTTCCGTTAAAAAGTGGAAAGAAGCTTTCTGAGAAACTACTTTGTGTTCTGATAATTCATTTCACAGAGTTACAGCTTTCCTCACAAGAAGCCTTTCGCTAAGTCTGTTCTTGTGGAATTTGCAAAGTGATATTTGGAAGCCTATAGACGGCTACGGTGAAAAAGGAAATATCTTCAGTTAAAAACTGGAAAGAAGCTCTCTGAGAAACTACTTTTTGTTCTGCTAATTCATCTCACAGAGTTACAGCTTTCCCCTCAGGAAGCCTTTCGCTAAGACTGTTCTTGTGGAATTTGCAAAGTGATCTTTGGAAGCCCATTGAGGGCTATGGTGAAAAAGGAAATATCTTCAGATAAAAACTGGAAAGAAGGTTTCTGGAAACTGCTTTTGTTCTGTTAATTCATCTCACAGAGTTACAGATTTCCCCTAAAGAAGCCTTTCGCTAAGATTGTTCTTGTGGAATTTGCAAAGTGATATTTGGAAGCCCATAGATGGCTATGGTGAAAATGGTAATATCTTAAGTTAAAAACTGGAAAGAAGCTTTCTGATCAACTGCGTTGTGCTCTGTTAATTCATCTCACAGAGTCACAACTTTCCCCTCAAGAAGCCTTTCGCTAAGACTGTTCTTGTGGAATTTGCAAAGGGATACTTGGAAGAGCAAAGAGGGCTATGGTGAAAAAGGAACTATCTTCAGTTAAAAACTGGAAAGAAGCTTTCTGAGAAACTGCTTTGTGTTCTGTTAATTCATTTCACAGAATTACTACTTTAAGCTCAGGAAGCCTTTCGCTAACACTGTTCTTGTGGAATTTGCAAAGAGATATTTGGAAGCCCATAGAGGGCTTTGGTAAAAAAGGAAATATCTTCCGTTAAAAACTGGAAAGAAGCTTTCTGAGAAAGTGCTTTGTTTTCTGTTAATTCATCTCACAGAGTTACAGATTTACCCTCAAGAAGCCTTTCGCTAAGACAGTTCTTGTGGAATTTGAAAAGTGATATATGGAAGCCCATGGAGGGCTATGGTGAAAAAGGAAATATTTTCCGTTCAAAACTGGAAAGAAGCTTTCTGATTACAGCTTTCCCCTCAAAAGCCTTTCGCTAAGACTCTTCTTGTGGAATTTTAAAAGTGATATTTGGAAGCCCAAAGAGGGCTTTGGTGAAAAAGGAAATATCTTCAGTTAAAAACTGGAAAGAAGCTTTGTGAGAAACTGCTTTGTGTTCTTTTAATTCATCTCACATAGTTACAGCTTTCCCCTCAAGAAGTCTTCCGCTAAGACTGTACTTGTGCAATTTGCAAGTTGGTATTTGGGAGCCGACAGAGGGCTACGGTGAAAAGGGAAATATCTTAAGATAAAAACCTGAAAGAAGCTTTCTGAGAAACTACTTTGTGTTCTGTTAATTTATCTCAAAGAGATACAGCTTTCCCCTCAAGAAGCCTTTCGCTAAGACTGTTCTTGTGCTATTTTCATGGTGGTATTTGGAAGCCAGAGGAGGGCTATGGTGAAATAGGAAATATCTTCAGTTAAAAAGTGGAAATAAGCTTTCTAAGAAACTGTTTGTGTTCTGTGAATTCATCTCACAAAGTTACAGATTTCCCTTCAAAAAGCCTTTCATTAAGACTGTTCTTCTGGAATTTGCAAAGTGATATTTGGAAGCCGATAGAGGGCTATGGTGAAAGAAGAAATATCTTCTGTCAAAAACTGGAAAGAAGCTTTCTGAGAAACTGCTTTGTGTTCTGTTAATTTATCTTAGATAGTTAAAGCTTTCCCCTCAAGAAACCTTTCTGTAAGGCTGTTCTTGTGTAATTTGCAAAGTGATATTTGGACGCCCATAGAGGTCTATGGTGAAACAGGAAATATCCTCAGTTAAAAACTGGAAAGAAGCTTTCTGAGAAACTGCTTTGTGTTCTGTTAATTCACATCACGGAGTTACAGCTTTCCCCTCAAGAAGCCTTTCGCAAAGAAACTTCTTGTTGAATTTGCAAAGTGATATTTGGAAGCCATTAGAGGGCTATAGTGAAAAAGGAAATATCCTCAATTAAAAAGTGGAAAGAAGATTTCTGAGAAACTGCTTTGTGTTTTGTTAATTCATCTCACAGAGTTAGAGCTTTCCGCTCAAGAAGCCTTTCGCTAAGACTGTTCCTCTGGAATATGCAAAGTGTTATTTTGGAGCCCATAGGGGGCTACGATGAAAAGGAAATATCTTCAGTTTAAAACTGGAAAGAAGCTTTTTGAGAATCTGCTTTGTGTTCTTTTAATTCATCTCACAGAGTAACAGCTTTCCCATCTAGAAGCCTTTCGTTAAGACTGTTCTTGTGGATTTTGCAAAGTGATATTGGGAAGCCCATAGAAGGCTATGGTGCAAAAGGAAATATCTTCCCTTAAAACTCTAAAGAAGCATTCTGTGAAATTGCCGTGTGTTCTGTTAATACATCTCACCGAGTTACATCTTTCACATCCAGATGCCTTTCGCTAAGACTGTTCTTGTGGGATTTGCAAAGTGATATTTGGAAGCCCATAGAGGGCTATGGTGAAAAAGTAAATATCTTCAGTTAAAAACTGGAAAGAAGCTTTCTGAGAAACTACTTTGTGTTCTCTTAATTCATCTCACAGAGTTACAGATATTCCCTCATGAAGCTTTTCACTAAGAGTGTCTTTGTGGCATTTGCAAAGTGATAATTGGAAGCCCATAGAGGGCTATGGTGAAAAAGGAACTATTTTCAGTTAAAAACTGGAAAGAAGCTCTCAGATAAACTGCCGTGTGTTCTGTAAATACATCTCACCGAGTTACAGCTTTCCCCTCAAGAAGCCTTTCGCAAAGACTGTTCTTGTGGGATTTTCTAAGTGATATTTGGAAGCCCATAGAGGGCTATGGGGAAAAAGGAAATATCTTCGGTTGAAAACTGGAAAGAAGATTTCTGAGAAACAGCTCTGTGTTCTGTTAATTCATTTCCGAGAGTTACAGCTTTCCGCTCCAGAAGCCTTTCGCTAAGACTGCTCTTTTGGAATTTGCAAAGTGATATTTGGAAGCCCTTAGATAGAGGGCTAGGGTGAAAAAGGAAATATCTTCCGTTAAAAACTGGAAAGAAGCTTTCTGAGAAACTGCTTTGTGTTCTGTTAATTCATCTCACATAGATACAGGTTTCCCCTCCAGAAGCCTTTCGCTTAGACTGTTCTTGTGGAATTTGCAAAGTGATATTTGGAAGCCCATAGAGGGCTATGGTGAAAAAGGACATATCTTCCATTAAAAACTGGAAAGAAATTTTCTGAGAAACTGCTTTGTGTTCTTTTAATTCGTCTCACAGAGTTAAAGCTTTCTTCTCAAAAAGCCTTTCGGTAAGACTGTTCTTGTGGAATTTGCAAAGTGATATTTGGTAGCCCATAGAGGGCTACGGTGAAAAAGGAAATATATTCCGTTAAAAACTGGAAAGAAGATTTCTGAGAAACTGCTTTGTGTTCTGTTAATTCATCTCACAGAGTTAAAACTTTCTCCTCCAGAAGCCTTTCGCTAAGACTGTTCTTGTGCAATTTGCAGAATGATAATTGGAAGCCCAAAGAGAGCTATGGTGAAAAAGGAAATATCCTAAGATAAAAACTGAAAAGAAGCTTTCTGAGGAACTGCTTTGTGTTCTCTTAGTTCGTATCACAGACTTACAGATTTTCCCTCAATAAGCGATTCGCTACGACTGTTCTTGTGCAATTTGCAGAGTCATATTTGGAAGCCCATTGAGGGCCATGATGAAAAAGGAAATATCTTCAGTTAAAAACTGGAAAGAAACTTTCTGAGAAACTGATTTGTGTTCTGGTAATTCATCTCACAGAGTTACAGCTTTCTTCTCAAGAAGCTTTTCGGTAAGTCTGTTTTGTGGAATTTGCAAAGTGATATTTGGAAGCCCATAGTGGGCTATGGAGAAAAAGGAAATATCTTCCGTTAAAAACTGGGAAGAAGATTTCTGAGACACTGCTTTGTGTTTTGTTAATTTTTCTAACAGAGTTACAGCATTCCCCTACAGAAGTCATTCGCTAAGAGTGTTTTTGTGGAATTTGCAAAGTGATATTTGGAAGCCCCTAGAGGGCTTCGGTGAAAAAGGAAATATCTTCAATTAAAAACTGGAAAGAAGATTTCTAAGAAACTGCTTTGTGTTCTGATAATTCATCTCACAGAATTACAACTTTCCCTTCAAGAAGCCTTTTGATAAGACTGTTCTTGTGGGATTTGCAAAGTGATATTTGGAAGCACAAATAGGGCTACGGTGAAAAAGGAAAATTCTTCAGTTAAAAACTGGAAAGAAGCTTTCTGAGAAACTGCTTTGTGTTCTGTTAATTCAACTCACTGAGTTACAGCTTTCCCCTCCAGAACCCTTTCTCTAAAACTGTTCTTGTGGAATTTGAAAAGTGATATTTCGAAGCCCATAGAGGGCTTTGGAGAAAAAGGAAATATCTTAAGATAATAACTGAAAAGAAGTTTTCGGAGAAACTGCTGTGTGGTCTGTTAATTCAACTCACAGAGTTACAGCTTTCCCCTCAAGAAGACTTTCGCTAAGGTTCTTCTTGTGCAATTTGCAAAGTGATATTTGAAAACCCGTAGAGGGCTACGGTGAGAAACAAAATAACTTTCGTTAAAAACTGGAAAGAAGATTTCTGAGTAACTGACGTGTGTTCTATTAATTCATCTCACACAGTTACAGCTTTCCTCTCAAGAAGACCTTCGCTAAGACTGTTCTTGAGGGATTTGCAAAGTGATATTTGGAAGCCCGCAGAGGGCTATGTTTGAAAAGGTAATATCTTCTGTTAAAAACTGGAAAGAAGCTTTCTGAGAAACTGCCGTGTGTTCTGTTAATATATCTCACCGAGTTACAGCTTTCCCCTGAAGAAGCCTTTCGCTAAGACTGTACTTGTGGGATTTGCAAAGTGATATTTGGAAGTCTATAGAGGGCTATGGTGAAAAAGGAAATATCTTTCGTTAAAAACTGAAAAGAAGCTTTCTGAGAAACTGCTATGTGTTCTGTTAATTCATCTCAAAGAGTTACAACATTCCCCTCAGGTAGCCTTCAGCTAAGGCTCCTCTTGTGTAATTTGCAAAATGATATTTGGAAGCCGATAGAGATCTACTGTGAAAATGGAAATATCCTCAGATGAAAAACGAAAAGAAGCTTTCTGAGAAACTGTTTTGTGTTCTGTAAGTTCATCTCACAGAGTTACAGCTTTCTCCTCAGTAAGACTTTCGCTAAGACCGTTCTTGTGGAATGTGCAAAGTCATATTTGGAAGCCCAAAGAGCGCTAAGGTGAAAAAGGAAATATCTTCTGTTAAAAACTGGAAAGAAGATTTCTGAGAAACTGCTTTGTGTTCTGTTAATTCATCTCACAGAGTTACAGCTTTCCTCTCCAGAATCCTTTCTCTAATACTGTTACTGTTTAATTTGCTAAGTGATACTTGGAAAAGAGTAGAGGGCTATGGTGAAAAAGGAAATATCTTCAGTTAATAACTTGAAAGAAGCTTTCGGAGAAACTGCTTTGTGTTCTGTTAATTCATCTCACAGAGTTACAGCTTTCCACTCAAGAAGCCTTTCTTTACGACAGTTCTTGTGGAATTTGCAAAGTGATATTTGGAAGCCCTTAGAGGGCTACGTTAAAAAAGAAATATCTTCAGTTAAAAACTGGAAAGAATCTTTCTGAGAAACTGCTTTGTGTTCTGTTAATTCATCTCACAGCATTACAGGTTCTCCCTCAAGAAGCCTTTCGCTAAGACTGTTCTTGTGGAATTTGCAAAGTGATATATGGAAGCCCATAGAGGGCTATTTGAAAAAGGAAATATCTTCAGTTTAAAACTGGAAAGAAGCTCTCTGAGAAACTTCCTTGTGTTCTCTTAATTCATCTCCCAGAGTTACAGCTTTCCCCACAAGAAGCCTTTCGCTAAGACTGTTCTTGTGGAATTTACAAAGTGAAATTTGGAATCCCTTAGCGGGCTATGGTGCAAAAGGAAATATCTTCCGTTAAAAAGCGAAAAGAAGCTTTCTGAGAAACTGCTTTGTGTTCTGTTATTTCATCTCACAGAGTTACAGCTTTCCCCTCAAGAAGCCGTTCACTAAGACTATTCTTGTGAAATTTTCAAAGTGATATTTGGAAACCCATAGAGGGCTATGGTGAAAAAGGAAATATCCTAAGATAAAAACTGAAAAGAATCTTTCTGAGAAACTGCTTTGTGTTCTGATAATTCATTTCACAGAGTGACAGCTTTCTCCTCAATAAGCCATTCGCTAATGCTGTTCTTGTGAAATTTGCCAAGTGATATTTGGAAGCCCATAGAGGGCTACGGTGAAAAAGGAAATTCTTCCGTTAAAAAGTGGAAAGAAGCTTTCCGAGAAACTGCTTTGTGTTCTGTTAATTCATCTCACAGAGTTACAGCTTTCTCCACAAGAAGCCTTTCGCTAAGTCTGTTCTTGTGGAATTTGCCAAGTGATATTTGGAAGCCCATAGAGGGCTACGGTGAAAAAGGAAATTCTTCCGTTAAAAAGTGGAAAGAAGCTTTCTGAGAAACTACTTTGTGTTCTGATAATTCATTTCACAGAGTTACAGCTTTCCTCACAAGAAGCCTTTCGCTAAGTCTGTTCTTGTGGAATTTGCAAAGTGATATTTGGAAGCCTATAGACGGCTACGGTGAAAAAGGAAATATCTTCAGTTAAAAACTGGAAAGAAGCTCTCTGAGAAACTACTTTTTGTTCTGCTAATTCATCTCACAGAGTTACAGCTTTCCCCTCAGGAAGCCTTTCGCTAAGACTGTTCTTGTGGAATTTGCAAAGTGATCTTTGGAAGCCCATTGAGGGCTATGGTGAAAAAGGAAATATCTTCAGATAAAAACTGGAAAGAAGGTTTCTGGAAACTGCTTTTGTTCTGTTAATTCATCTCACAGAGTTACAGATTTCCCCTAAAGAAGCCTTTCGCTAAGATTGTTCTTGTGGAATTTGCAAAGTGATATTTGGAAGCCCATAGATGGCTATGGTGAAAATGGTAATATCTTAAGTTGAAAACTGGAAAGAAGCTTTCTGATCAACTGCGTTGTGCTCTGTTAATTCATCTCACAGAGTCACAGCTTTCCCCTCAAGAAGCCTTTCGCTAAGACTGTTCTTGTGGAATTTGCAAAGGGATACTTGGAAGAGCAAAGAGGGCTATGGTGAAAAAGGAACTATCTTCAGTTAAAAACTGGAAAGAAGCTTTCTGAGAAACTGCTTTGTGTTCTGTTAATTCATTTCACAGAATTACAGCTTTAAGCTCAGGAAGCCTTTCGCTAACACTGATCTTGTGGAATTTGCAAAGAGATATTTGGAAGCCCATAGAGGGCTTTGGTAAAAAAGGAAATATCTTCCGTTAAAAACTGGAAAGAAGCTTTCTGAGAAAGTGCTTTGTTTTCTGTTAATTCATCTCACAGAGTTACAGATTTACCCTCAAGAAGCCTTTCGCTAAGACAGTTCTTGTGGAATTTGAAAAGTGATATATGGAAGCCCATAGAGGGCTATGGTGAAAAAGGAAATATTTTCCGTTCAAAACTGGAAAGAAGCTTTCTGATTACAGCTTTCCCCTCAAAAGCCTTTCGCTAAGACTCTTCTTGTGGAATTTTAAAAGTGATATTTGGAAGCCCAAAGAGGGCTTTGGTGAAAAAGGAAATATCTTCAGTTAAAAACTGCAAAGAAGCTTTGTGAGAAACTGCTTTGTGTTCTTTTAATTCATCTCACATAGTTACAGCTTTCCCCTCAAGAAGTCTTCCGCTAAGACTGTACTTGTGCAATTTGCAAATTGGTATTTGGGAGCCGACAGAGGGCTACGGTGAAAAGGGAAATATCTTAAGATAAAAACCTGAAAGAAGCTTTCTGAGAAACTACTTTGTGTTCTGTTAATTTATCTCAAAGAGATACAGCTTTCCCCTCAAGAAGCCTTTCGCTAAGACTGTTCTTGTGCTATTTTCATGGTGGTATTTGGAAGCCAGAGGAGGGCTATGGTGAAATAGGAAATATCTTCAGTTAAAAATTGGAAATAAGCTTTCTAAGAAACTGTTTGTGTTCTGTGAATTCATCTCACAAAGTTACAGATTTCCCTTCAAAAAGCCTTTCATTAAGACTGTTCTTCTGGAATTTGCAAAGTGATATTTGGAAGCCGATAGAGGGCTATGGTGAAAGAAGAAATATCTTCTGTCAAAAACTGGAAAGAAGCTTTCTGAGAAACTGCTTTGTGTTCTGTTAATTTATCTTAGATAGTTAAAGCTTTCCCCTCAAGAAACCTTTCTGTAAGGCTGTTCTTGTGTAATTTGCAAAGTGATATTTGGACGCCCATAGAGGTCTATGGTGAAACAGGAAATATCCTCAGTTAAAAACTGGAAAGAAGCTTTCTGAGAAACTGCTTTGTGTTCTGTTAATTCACATCACGGAGTTACAGCTTTCCCCTCAAGAAGCCTTTCGCAAAGAAACTTCTTGTTGAATTTGCAAAGTGATATTTGGAAGCCATTAGAGGGCTATAGTGAAAAAGGAAATATCCTCAATTAAAAAGTGGAAAGAAGATTTCTGAGAAACTGCTTTGTGTTTTGTTAATTCATCTCACAGAGTTAGAGCTTTCCGCTCAAGAAGCCTTTCGCTAAGACTGTTCCTCTGGAATATGCAAAGTGTTATTTTGGAGCCCATAGGGGGCTACGATGAAAAGGAAATATCTTCAGTTTAAAACTGGAAAGAAGCTTTTTGAGAATCTGCTTTGTGTTCTTTTAATTCATCTCACAGAGTAACAGCTTTCCCATCTAGAAGCCTTTCGTTAAGACTGTTCTTGTGGATTTTGCAAAGTGATATTGGGAAGCCCATAGAAGGCTATGGTGCAAAAGGAAATATCTTCCCTTAAAACTCTAAAGAAGCATTCTGTGAAATTGCCGTGTGTTCTGTTAATACATCTCACCGAGTTACATCTTTCACATCCAGATGCCTTTCGCTAAGACTGTTCTTGTGGGATTTGCAAAGTGATATTTGGAAGCCCATAGAGGGCTATGGTGAAAAAGTAAATATCTTCAGTTAAAAACTGGAAAGAAGCTTTCTGAGAAACTACTTTGTGTTCTCTTAATTCATCTCACAGAGTTACAGATATTCCCTCATGAAGCTTTTCACTAAGAGTGTCTTTGTGGCATTTGCAAAGTGATAATTGGAAGCCCATAGAGGGCTATGGTGAAAAAGGAACTATTTTCAGTTAAAAACTGGAAAGAAGCTCTCAGATAAACTGCCGTGTGTTCTGTAAATACATCTCACCGAGTTACAGCTTTCCCCTCAAGAAGCCTTTCGCAAAGACTGTTCTTGTGGGATTTTCTAAGTGATATTTGGAAGCCCATAGAGGGCTATGGGGAAAAAGGAAATATCTTCGGTTGAAAACTGGAAAGAAGATTTCTGAGAAACAGCTCTGTGTTCTGTTAATTCATTTCCGAGAGTTACAGCTTTCCGCTCCAGAAGCCTTTCGCTAAGACTGCTCTTTTGGAATTTGCAAAGTGATATTTGGAAGCCCTTAGATAGAGGGCTAGGGTGAAAAAGGAAATATCTTCCGTTAAAAACTGGAAAGAAGCTTTCTGAGAAACTGCTTTGTGTTCTGTTAATTCATCTCACATAGATACAGGTTTCCCCTCCAGAAGCCTTTCGCTTAGACTGTTCTTGTGGAATTTGCAAAGTGATATTTGGAAGCCCATAGAGGGCTATGGTGAAAAAGGACATATCTTCCATTAAAAACTGGAAAGAAATTTTCTGAGAAACTGCTTTGTGTTCTTTTAATTCGTCTCACAGAGTTAAAGCTTTCTTCTCAAAAAGCCTTTCGGTAAGACTGTTCTTGTGGAATTTGCAAAGTGATATTTGGTAGCCCATAGAGGGCTACGGTGAAAAAGGAAATATATTCCGTTAAAAACTGGAAAGAAGATTTCTGAGAAACTGCTTTGTGTTCTGTTAATTCATCTCACAGAGTTAAAACTTTCTCCTCCAGAAGCCTTTCGCTAAGACTGTTCTTGTGCAATTTGCAGAATGATAATTGGAAGCCCAAAGAGAGCTATGGTGAAAAAGGAAATATCCTAAGATAAAAACTGAAAAGAAGCTTTCTGAGGAACTGCTTTGTGTTCTCTTAGTTCGTATCACAGACTTACAGATTTTCCCTCAATAAGCGATTCGCTACGACTGTTCTTGTGCAATTTGCAGAGTCATATTTGGAAGCCCATTGAGGGCCATGATGAAAAAGGAAATATCTTCAGTTAAAAACTGGAAAGAAACTTTCTGAGAAACTGATTTGTGTTCTGGTAATTCATCTCACAGAGTTACAGCTTTCTTCTCAAGAAGCTTTTCGGTAAGTCTGTTTTGTGGAATTTGCAAAGTGATATTTGGAAGCCCATAGTGGGCTATGGAGAAAAAGGAAATATCTTCCGTTAAAAACTGGGAAGAAGATTTCTGAGACACTGCTTTGTGTTTTGTTAATTTTTCTAACAGAGTTACAGCATTCCCCTACAGAAGTCATTCGCTAAGAGTGTTTTTGTGGAATTTGCAAAGTGATATTTGGAAGCCCCTAGAGGGCTTCGGTGAAAAAGGAAATATCTTCAATTAAAAACTGGAAAGAAGATTTCTAAGAAACTGCTTTGTGTTCTGATAATTCATCTCACAGAATTACAACTTTCCCTTCAAGAAGCCTTTTGATAAGACTGTTCTTGTGGGATTTGCAAAGTGATATTTGGAAGCACAAATAGGGCTACGGTGAAAAAGGAAAATTCTTCAGTTAAAAACTGGAAAGAAGCTTTCTGAGAAACTGCTTTGTGTTCTGTTAATTCAACTCACTGAGTTACAGCTTTCCCCTCCAGAACCCTTTCTCTAAAACTGTTCTTGTGGAATTTGAAAAGTGATATTTCGAAGCCCATAGAGGGCTTTGGAGAAAAAGGAAATATCTTAAGATAATAACTGAAAAGAAGTTTTCGGAGAAACTGCTGTGTGGTCTGTTAATTCAACTCACAGAGTTACAGCTTTCCCCTCAAGAAGACTTTCGCTAAGGTTCTTCTTGTGCAATTTGCAAAGTGATATTTGAAAACCCGTAGAGGGCTACGGTGAGAAACAAAATAACTTTCGTTAAAAACTGGAAAGAAGATTTCTGAGTAACTGACGTGTGTTCTATTAATTCATCTCACACAGTTACAGCTTTCCTCTCAAGAAGACCTTCGCTAAGACTGTTCTTGAGGGATTTGCAAAGTGATATTTGGAAGCCCGCAGAGGGCTATGTTTGAAAAGGTAATATCTTCTGTTAAAAACTGGAAAGAAGCTTTCTGAGAAACTGCCGTGTGTTCTGTTAATATATCTCACCGAGTTACAGCTTTCCCCTGAAGAAGCCTTTCGCTAAGACTGTACTTGTGGGATTTGCAAAGTGATATTTGGAAGTCTATAGAGGGCTATGGTGAAAAAGGAAATATCTTTCGTTAAAAACTGAAAAGAAGCTTTCTGAGAAACTGCTATGTGTTCTGTTAATTCATCTCAAAGAGTTACAACATTCCCCTCAGGTAGCCTTCAGCTAAGGCTCCTCTTGTGTAATTTGCAAAATGATATTTGGAAGCCGATAGAGATCTACTGTGAAAATGGAAATATCCTCAGATGAAAAACGAAAAGAAGCTTTCTGAGAAACTGTTTTGTGTTCTGTAAGTTCATCTCACAGAGTTACAGCTTTCTCCTCAGTAAGACTTTCGCTAAGACCGTTCTTGTGGAATGTGCAAAGTCATATTTGGAAGCCCAAAGAGCGCTAAGGTGAAAAAGGAAATATCTTCTGTTAAAAACTGGAAAGAAGATTTCTGAGAAACTGCTTTGTGTTCTGTTAATTCATCTCACAGAGTTACAGCTTTCCTCTCCAGAATCCTTTCTCTAATACTGTTACTGTTTAATTTGCTAAGTGATACTTGGAAAAGAGTAGAGGGCTATGGTGAAAAAGGAAATATCTTCAGTTAATAACTTGAAAGAAGCTTTCGGAGAAACTGCTTTGTGTTCTGTTAATTCATCTCACAGAGTTACAGCTTTCCACTCAAGAAGCCTTTCTTTACGACAGTTCTTGTGGAATTTGCAAAGTGATATTTGGAAGCCCTTAGAGGGCTACGTTAAAAAAGAAATATCTTCAGTTAAAAACTGGAAAGAATCTTTCTGAGAAACTGCTTTGTGTTCTGTTAATTCATCTCACAGCATTACAGGTTCTCCCTCAAGAAGCCTTTCGCTAAGACTGTTCTTGTGGAATTTGCAAAGTGATATATGGAAGCCCATAGAGGGCTATTTGAAAAAGGAAATATCTTCAGTTTAAAACTGGAAAGAAGCTCTCTGAGAAACTTCCTTGTGTTCTCTTAATTCATCTCCCAGAGTTACAGCTTTCCCCACAAGAAGCCTTTCGCTAAGACTGTTCTTGTGGAATTTACAAAGTGAAATTTGGAATCCCTTAGCGGGCTATGGTGCAAAAGGAAATATCTTCCGTTAAAAAGCGAAAAGAAGCTTTCTGAGAAACTGCTTTGTGTTCTGTTATTTCATCTCACAGAGTTACAGCTTTCCCCTCAAGAAGCCGTTCACTAAGACTATTCTTGTGAAATTTTCAAAGTGATATTTGGAAACCCATAGAGGGCTATGGTGAAAAAGGAAATATCCTAAGATAAAAACTGAAAAGAATCTTTCTGAGAAACTGCTTTGTGTTCTGATAATTCATTTCACAGAGTGACAGCTTTCTCCTCAATAAGCCATTCGCTAATGCTGTTCTTGTGAAATTTGCCAAGTGATATTTGGAAGCCCATAGAGGGCTACGGTGAAAAAGGAAATTCTTCCGTTAAAAAGTGGAAAGAAGCTTTCCGAGAAACTGCTTTGTGTTCTGTTAATTCATCTCACAGAGTTACAGCTTTCTCCACAAGAAGCCTTTCGCTAAGTCTGTTCTTGTGGAATTTGCCAAGTGATATTTGGAAGCCCATAGAGGGCTACGGTGAAAAAGGAAATTCTTCCGTTAAAAAGTGGAAAGAAGCTTTCTGAGAAACTACTTTGTGTTCTGATAATTCATTTCACAGAGTTACAGCTTTCCTCACAAGAAGCCTTTCGCTAAGTCTGTTCTTGTGGAATTTGCAAAGTGATATTTGGAAGCCTATAGACGGCTACGGTGAAAAAGGAAATATCTTCAGTTAAAAACTGGAAAGAAGCTCTCTGAGAAACTACTTTTTGTTCTGCTAATTCATCTCACAGAGTTACAGCTTTCCCCTCAGGAAGCCTTTCGCTAAGACTGTTCTTGTGGAATTTGCAAAGTGATCTTTGGAAGCCCATTGAGGGCTATGGTGAAAAAGGAAATATCTTCAGATAAAAACTGGAAAGAAGGTTTCTGGAAACTGCTTTTGTTCTGTTAATTCATCTCACAGAGTTACAGATTTCCCCTAAAGAAGCCTTTCGCTAAGATTGTTCTTGTGGAATTTGCAAAGTGATATTTGGAAGCCCATAGATGGCTATGGTGAAAATGGTAATATCTTAAGTTGAAAACTGGAAAGAAGCTTTCTGATCAACTGCGTTGTGCTCTGTTAATTCATCTCACAGAGTCACAGCTTTCCCCTCAAGAAGCCTTTCGCTAAGACTGTTCTTGTGGAATTTGCAAAGGGATACTTGGAAGAGCAAAGAGGGCTATGGTGAAAAAGGAACTATCTTCAGTTAAAAACTGGAAAGAAGCTTTCTGAGAAACTGCTTTGTGTTCTGTTAATTCATTTCACAGAATTACAGCTTTAAGCTCAGGAAGCCTTTCGCTAACACTGATCTTGTGGAATTTGCAAAGAGATATTTGGAAGCCCATAGAGGGCTTTGGTAAAAAAGGAAATATCTTCCGTTAAAAACTGGAAAGAAGCTTTCTGAGAAAGTGCTTTGTTTTCTGTTAATTCATCTCACAGAGTTACAGATTTACCCTCAAGAAGCCTTTCGCTAAGACAGTTCTTGTGGAATTTGAAAAGTGATATATGGAAGCCCATAGAGGGCTATGGTGAAAAAGGAAATATTTTCCGTTCAAAACTGGAAAGAAGCTTTCTGATTACAGCTTTCCCCTCAAAAGCCTTTCGCTAAGACTCTTCTTGTGGAATTTTAAAAGTGATATTTGGAAGCCCAAAGAGGGCTTTGGTGAAAAAGGAAATATCTTCAGTTAAAAACTGCAAAGAAGCTTTGTGAGAAACTGCTTTGTGTTCTTTTAATTCATCTCACATAGTTACAGCTTTCCCCTCAAGAAGTCTTCCGCTAAGACTGTACTTGTGCAATTTGCAAATTGGTATTTGGGAGCCGACAGAGGGCTACGGTGAAAAGGGAAATATCTTAAGATAAAAACCTGAAAGAAGCTTTCTGAGAAACTACTTTGTGTTCTGTTAATTTATCTCAAAGAGATACAGCTTTCCCCTCAAGAAGCCTTTCGCTAAGACTGTTCTTGTGCTATTTTCATGGTGGTATTTGGAAGCCAGAGGAGGGCTATGGTGAAATAGGAAATATCTTCAGTTAAAAATTGGAAATAAGCTTTCTAAGAAACTGTTTGTGTTCTGTGAATTCATCTCACAAAGTTACAGATTTCCCTTCAAAAAGCCTTTCATTAAGACTGTTCTTCTGGAATTTGCAAAGTGATATTTGGAAGCCGATAGAGGGCTATGGTGAAAGAAGAAATATCTTCTGTCAAAAACTGGAAAGAAGCTTTCTGAGAAACTGCTTTGTGTTCTGTTAATTTATCTTAGATAGTTAAAGCTTTCCCCTCAAGAAACCTTTCTGTAAGGCTGTTCTTGTGTAATTTGCAAAGTGATATTTGGACGCCCATAGAGGTCTATGGTGAAACAGGAAATATCCTCAGTTAAAAACTGGAAAGAAGCTTTCTGAGAAACTGCTTTGTGTTCTGTTAATTCACATCACGGAGTTACAGCTTTCCCCTCAAGAAGCCTTTCGCAAAGAAACTTCTTGTTGAATTTGCAAAGTGATATTTGGAAGCCATTAGAGGGCTATAGTGAAAAAGGAAATATCCTCAATTAAAAAGTGGAAAGAAGATTTCTGAGAAACTGCTTTGTGTTTTGTTAATTCATCTCACAGAGTTAGAGCTTTCCGCTCAAGAAGCCTTTCGCTAAGACTGTTCCTCTGGAATATGCAAAGTGTTATTTTGGAGCCCATAGGGGGCTACGATGAAAAGGAAATATCTTCAGTTTAAAACTGGAAAGAAGCTTTTTGAGAATCTGCTTTGTGTTCTTTTAATTCATCTCACAGAGTAACAGCTTTCCCATCTAGAAGCCTTTCGTTAAGACTGTTCTTGTGGATTTTGCAAAGTGATATTGGGAAGCCCATAGAAGGCTATGGTGCAAAAGGAAATATCTTCCCTTAAAACTCTAAAGAAGCATTCTGTGAAATTGCCGTGTGTTCTGTTAATACATCTCACCGAGTTACATCTTTCACATCCAGATGCCTTTCGCTAAGACTGTTCTTGTGGGATTTGCAAAGTGATATTTGGAAGCCCATAGAGGGCTATGGTGAAAAAGTAAATATCTTCAGTTAAAAACTGGAAAGAAGCTTTCTGAGAAACTACTTTGTGTTCTCTTAATTCATCTCACAGAGTTACAGATATTCCCTCATGAAGCTTTTCACTAAGAGTGTCTTTGTGGCATTTGCAAAGTGATAATTGGAAGCCCATAGAGGGCTATGGTGAAAAAGGAACTATTTTCAGTTAAAAACTGGAAAGAAGCTCTCAGATAAACTGCCGTGTGTTCTGTAAATACATCTCACCGAGTTACAGCTTTCCCCTCAAGAAGCCTTTCGCAAAGACTGTTCTTGTGGGATTTTCTAAGTGATATTTGGAAGCCCATAGAGGGCTATGGGGAAAAAGGAAATATCTTCGGTTGAAAACTGGAAAGAAGATTTCTGAGAAACAGCTCTGTGTTCTGTTAATTCATTTCCGAGAGTTACAGCTTTCCGCTCCAGAAGCCTTTCGCTAAGACTGCTCTTTTGGAATTTGCAAAGTGATATTTGGAAGCCCTTAGATAGAGGGCTAGGGTGAAAAAGGAAATATCTTCCGTTAAAAACTGGAAAGAAGCTTTCTGAGAAACTGCTTTGTGTTCTGTTAATTCATCTCACATAGATACAGGTTTCCCCTCCAGAAGCCTTTCGCTTAGACTGTTCTTGTGGAATTTGCAAAGTGATATTTGGAAGCCCATAGAGGGCTATGGTGAAAAAGGACATATCTTCCATTAAAAACTGGAAAGAAATTTTCTGAGAAACTGCTTTGTGTTCTTTTAATTCGTCTCACAGAGTTAAAGCTTTCTTCTCAAAAAGCCTTTCGGTAAGACTGTTCTTGTGGAATTTGCAAAGTGATATTTGGTAGCCCATAGAGGGCTACGGTGAAAAAGGAAATATATTCCGTTAAAAACTGGAAAGAAGATTTCTGAGAAACTGCTTTGTGTTCTGTTAATTCATCTCACAGAGTTAAAACTTTCTCCTCCAGAAGCCTTTCGCTAAGACTGTTCTTGTGCAATTTGCAGAATGATAATTGGAAGCCCAAAGAGAGCTATGGTGAAAAAGGAAATATCCTAAGATAAAAACTGAAAAGAAGCTTTCTGAGGAACTGCTTTGTGTTCTCTTAGTTCGTATCACAGACTTACAGATTTTCCCTCAATAAGCGATTCGCTACGACTGTTCTTGTGCAATTTGCAGAGTCATATTTGGAAGCCCATTGAGGGCCATGATGAAAAAGGAAATATCTTCAGTTAAAAACTGGAAAGAAACTTTCTGAGAAACTGATTTGTGTTCTGGTAATTCATCTCACAGAGTTACAGCTTTCTTCTCAAGAAGCTTTTCGGTAAGTCTGTTTTGTGGAATTTGCAAAGTGATATTTGGAAGCCCATAGTGGGCTATGGAGAAAAAGGAAATATCTTCCGTTAAAAACTGGGAAGAAGATTTCTGAGACACTGCTTTGTGTTTTGTTAATTTTTCTAACAGAGTTACAGCATTCCCCTACAGAAGTCATTCGCTAAGAGTGTTTTTGTGGAATTTGCAAAGTGATATTTGGAAGCCCCTAGAGGGCTTCGGTGAAAAAGGAAATATCTTCAATTAAAAACTGGAAAGAAGATTTCTAAGAAACTGCTTTGTGTTCTGATAATTCATCTCACAGAATTACAACTTTCCCTTCAAGAAGCCTTTTGATAAGACTGTTCTTGTGGGATTTGCAAAGTGATATTTGGAAGCACAAATAGGGCTACGGTGAAAAAGGAAAATTCTTCAGTTAAAAACTGGAAAGAAGCTTTCTGAGAAACTGCTTTGTGTTCTGTTAATTCAACTCACTGAGTTACAGCTTTCCCCTCCAGAACCCTTTCTCTAAAACTGTTCTTGTGGAATTTGAAAAGTGATATTTCGAAGCCCATAGAGGGCTTTGGAGAAAAAGGAAATATCTTAAGATAATAACTGAAAAGAAGTTTTCGGAGAAACTGCTGTGTGGTCTGTTAATTCAACTCACAGAGTTACAGCTTTCCCCTCAAGAAGACTTTCGCTAAGGTTCTTCTTGTGCAATTTGCAAAGTGATATTTGAAAACCCGTAGAGGGCTACGGTGAAAAACAAAATAACTTTCGTTAAAAACTGGAAAGAAGATTTCTGAGTAACTGACGTGTGTTCTATTAATTCATCTCACACAGTTACAGCTTTCCTCTCAAGAAGACCTTCGCTAAGACTGTTCTTGAGGGATTTGCAAAGTGATATTTGGAAGCCCGCAGAGGGCTATGTTTGAAAAGGTAATATCTTCTGTTAAAAACTGGAAAGAAGCTTTCTGAGAAACTGCCGTGTGTTCTGTTAATATATCTCACCGAGTTACAGCTTTCCCCTGAAGAAGCCTTTCGCTAAGACTGTACTTGTGGGATTTGCAAAGTGATATTTGGAAGTCTATAGAGGGCTATGGTGAAAAAGGAAATATCTTTCGTTAAAAACTGAAAAGAAGCTTTCTGAGAAACTGCTATGTGTTCTGTTAATTCATCTCAAAGAGTTACAACATTCCCCTCAGGTAGCCTTCAGCTAAGGCTCCTCTTGTGTAATTTGCAAAATGATATTTGGAAGCCGATAGAGATCTACTGTGAAAATGGAAATATCCTCAGATGAAAAACGAAAAGAAGCTTTCTGAGAAACTGTTTTGTGTTCTGTAAGTTCATCTCACAGAGTTACAGCTTTCTCCTCAGTAAGACTTTCGCTAAGACCGTTCTTGTGGAATGTGCAAAGTCATATTTGGAAGCCCAAAGAGCGCTAAGGTGAAAAAGGAAATATCTTCTGTTAAAAACTGGAAAGAAGATTTCTGAGAAACTGCTTTGTGTTCTGTTAATTCATCTCACAGAGTTACAGCTTTCCTCTCCAGAATCCTTTCTCTAATACTGTTACTGTTTAATTTGCTAAGTGATACTTGGAAAAGAGTAGAGGGCTATGGTGAAAAAGGAAATATCTTCAGTTAATAACTTGAAAGAAGCTTTCGGAGAAACTGCTTTGTGTTCTGTTAATTCATCTCACAGAGTTACAGCTTTCCACTCAAGAAGCCTTTCTTTACGACAGTTCTTGTGGAATTTGCAAAGTGATATTTGGAAGCCCTTAGAGGGCTACGTTAAAAAAGAAATATCTTCAGTTAAAAACTGGAAAGAATCTTTCTGAGAAACTGCTTTGTGTTCTGTTAATTCATCTCACAGCGTTACAGGTTCTCCCTCAAGAAGCCTTTCGCTAAGACTGTTCTTGTGGAATTTGCAAAGTGATATATGGAAGCCCATAGAGGGCTATTTGAAAAAGGAAATATCTTCAGTTTAAAACTGGAAAGAAGCTCTCTGAGAAACTTCCTTGTGTTCTCTTAATTCATCTCCCAGAGTTACAGCTTTCCCCACAAGAAGCCTTTCGCTAAGACTGTTCTTGTGGAATTTACAAAGTGAAATTTGGAATCCCTTAGCGGGCTATGGTGCAAAAGGAAATATCTTCCGTTAAAAAGCGAAAAGAAGCTTTCTGAGAAACTGCTTTGTGTTCTGTTATTTCATCTCACAGAGTTACAGCTTTCCCCTCAAGAAGCCGTTCACTAAGACTATTCTTGTGAAATTTTCAAAGTGATATTTGGAAACCCATAGAGGGCTATGGTGAAAAAGGAAATATCCTAAGATAAAAACTGAAAAGAATCTTTCTGAGAAACTGCTTTGTGTTCTGATAATTCATTTCACAGAGTGACAGCTTTCTCCTCAATAAGCCATTCGCTAATGCTGTTCTTGTGAAATTTGCCAAGTGATATTTGGAAGCCCATAGAGGGCTACGGTGAAAAAGGAAATTCTTCCGTTAAAAAGTGGAAAGAAGCTTTCCGAGAAACTGCTTTGTGTTCTGTTAATTCATCTCACAGAGTTACAGCTTTCTCCACAAGAAGCCTTTCGCTAAGTCTGTTCTTGTGGAATTTGCCAAGTGATATTTGGAAGCCCATAGAGGGCTACGGTGAAAAAGGAAATTCTTCCGTTAAAAAGTGGAAAGAAGCTTTCTGAGAAACTACTTTGTGTTCTGATAATTCATTTCACAGAGTTACAGCTTTCCTCACAAGAAGCCTTTCGCTAAGTCTGTTCTTGTGGAATTTGCAAAGTGATATTTGGAAGCCTATAGACGGCTACGGTGAAAAAGGAAATATCTTCAGTTAAAAACTGGAAAGAAGCTCTCTGAGAAACTACTTTTTGTTCTGCTAATTCATCTCACAGAGTTACAGCTTTCCCCTCAGGAAGCCTTTCGCTAAGACTGTTCTTGTGGAATTTGCAAAGTGATCTTTGGAAGCCCATTGAGGGCTATGGTGAAAAAGGAAATATCTTCAGATAAAAACTGGAAAGAAGGTTTCTGGAAACTGCTTTTGTTCTGTTAATTCATCTCACAGAGTTACAGATTTCCCCTAAAGAAGCCTTTCGCTAAGATTGTTCTTGTGGAATTTGCAAAGTGATATTTGGAAGCCCATAGATGGCTATGGTGAAAATGGTAATATCTTAAGTTGAAAACTGGAAAGAAGCTTTCTGATCAACTGCGTTGTGCTCTGTTAATTCATCTCACAGAGTCACAGCTTTCCCCTCAAGAAGCCTTTCGCTAAGACTGTTCTTGTGGAATTTGCAAAGGGATACTTGGAAGAGCAAAGAGGGCTATGGTGAAAAAGGAACTATCTTCAGTTAAAAACTGGAAAGAAGCTTTCTGAGAAACTGCTTTGTGTTCTGTTAATTCATTTCACAGAATTACAGCTTTAAGCTCAGGAAGCCTTTCGCTAACACTGATCTTGTGGAATTTGCAAAGAGATATTTGGAAGCCCATAGAGGGCTTTGGTAAAAAAGGAAATATCTTCCGTTAAAAACTGGAAAGAAGCTTTCTGAGAAAGTGCTTTGTTTTCTGTTAATTCATCTCACAGAGTTACAGATTTACCCTCAAGAAGCCTTTCGCTAAGACAGTTCTTGTGGAATTTGAAAAGTGATATATGGAAGCCCATAGAGGGCTATGGTGAAAAAGGAAATATTTTCCGTTCAAAACTGGAAAGAAGCTTTCTGATTACAGCTTTCCCCTCAAAAGCCTTTCGCTAAGACTCTTCTTGTGGAATTTTAAAAGTGATATTTGGAAGCCCAAAGAGGGCTTTGGTGAAAAAGGAAATATCTTCAGTTAAAAATTGCAAAGAAGCTTTGTGAGAAACTGCTTTGTGTTCTTTTAATTCATCTCACATAGTTACAGCTTTCCCCTCAAGAAGTCTTCCGCTAAGACTGTACTTGTGCAATTTGCAAATTGGTATTTGGGAGCCGACAGAGGGCTACGGTGAAAAGGGAAATATCTTAAGATAAAAACCTGAAAGAAGCTTTCTGAGAAACTACTTTGTGTTCTGTTAATTTATCTCAAAGAGATACAGCTTTCCCCTCAAGAAGCCTTTCGCTAAGACTGTTCTTGTGCTATTTTCATGGTGGTATTTGGAAGCCAGAGGAGGGCTATGGTGAAATAGGAAATATCTTCAGTTAAAAAGTGGAAATAAGCTTTCTAAGAAACTGTTTGTGTTCTGTGAATTCATCTCACAAAGTTACAGATTTCCCTTCAAAAAGCCTTTCATTAAGACTGTTCTTCTGGAATTTGCAAAGTGATATTTGGAAGCCGATAGAGGGCTATGGTGAAAGAAGAAATATCTTCTGTCAAAAACTGGAAAGAAGCTTTCTGAGAAACTGCTTTGTGTTCTGTTAATTTATCTTAGATAGTTAAAGCTTTCCCCTCAAGAAACCTTTCTGTAAGGCTGTTCTTGTGTAATTTGCAAAGTGATATTTGGACGCCCATAGAGGTCTATGGTGAAACAGGAAATATCCTCAGTTAAAAACTGGAAAGAAGCTTTCTGAGAAACTGCTTTGTGTTCTGTTAATTCACATCACGGAGTTACAGCTTTCCCCTCAAGAAGCCTTTCGCAAAGAAACTTCTTGTTGAATTTGCAAAGTGATATTTGGAAGCCATTAGAGGGCTATAGTGAAAAAGGAAATATCCTCAATTAAAAAGTGGAAAGAAGATTTCTGAGAAACTGCTTTGTGTTTTGTTAATTCATCTCACAGAGTTAGAGCTTTCCGCTCAAGAAGCCTTTCGCTAAGACTGTTCCTCTGGAATATGCAAAGTGTTATTTTGGAGCCCATAGGGGGCTACGATGAAAAGGAAATATCTTCAGTTTAAAACTGGAAAGAAGCTTTTTGAGAATCTGCTTTGTGTTCTTTTAATTCATCTCACAGAGTAACAGCTTTCCCATCTAGAAGCCTTTCGTTAAGACTGTTCTTGTGGATTTTGCAAAGTGATATTGGGAAGCCCATAGAAGGCTATGGTGCAAAAGGAAATATCTTCCCTTAAAACTCTAAAGAAGCATTCTGTGAAATTGCCGTGTGTTCTGTTAATACATCTCACCGAGTTACATCTTTCACATCCAGATGCCTTTCGCTAAGACTGTTCTTGTGGGATTTGCAAAGTGATATTTGGAAGCCCATAGAGGGCTATGGTGAAAAAGTAAATATCTTCAGTTAAAAACTGGAAAGAAGCTTTCTGAGAAACTACTTTGTGTTCTCTTAATTCATCTCACAGAGTTACAGATATTCCCTCATGAAGCTTTTCACTAAGAGTGTCTTTGTGGCATTTGCAAAGTGATAATTGGAAGCCCATAGAGGGCTATGGTGAAAAAGGAACTATTTTCAGTTAAAAACTGGAAAGAAGCTCTCAGATAAACTGCCGTGTGTTCTGTAAATACATCTCACCGAGTTACAGCTTTCCCCTCAAGAAGCCTTTCGCAAAGACTGTTCTTGTGGGATTTTCTAAGTGATATTTGGAAGCCCATAGAGGGCTATGGGGAAAAAGGAAATATCTTCGGTTGAAAACTGGAAAGAAGATTTCTGAGAAACAGCTCTGTGTTCTGTTAATTCATTTCCGAGAGTTACAGCTTTCCGCTCCAGAAGCCTTTCGCTAAGACTGCTCTTTTGGAATTTGCAAAGTGATATTTGGAAGCCCTTAGATAGAGGGCTAGGGTGAAAAAGGAAATATCTTCCGTTAAAAACTGGAAAGAAGCTTTCTGAGAAACTGCTTTGTGTTCTGTTAATTCATCTCACATAGATACAGGTTTCCCCTCCAGAAGCCTTTCGCTTAGACTGTTCTTGTGGAATTTGCAAAGTGATATTTGGAAGCCCATAGAGGGCTATGGTGAAAAAGGACATATCTTCCATTAAAAACTGGAAAGAAATTTTCTGAGAAACTGCTTTGTGTTCTTTTAATTCGTCTCACAGAGTTAAAGCTTTCTTCTCAAAAAGCCTTTCGGTAAGACTGTTCTTGTGGAATTTGCAAAGTGATATTTGGTAGCCCATAGAGGGCTACGGTGAAAAAGGAAATATATTCCGTTAAAAACTGGAAAGAAGATTTCTGAGAAACTGCTTTGTGTTCTGTTAATTCATCTCACAGAGTTAAAACTTTCTCCTCCAGAAGCCTTTCGCTAAGACTGTTCTTGTGCAATTTGCAGAATGATAATTGGAAGCCCAAAGAGAGCTATGGTGAAAAAGGAAATATCCTAAGATAAAAACTGAAAAGAAGCTTTCTGAGGAACTGCTTTGTGTTCTCTTAGTTCGTATCACAGACTTACAGATTTTCCCTCAATAAGCGATTCGCTACGACTGTTCTTGTGCAATTTGCAGAGTCATATTTGGAAGCCCATTGAGGGCCATGATGAAAAAGGAAATATCTTCAGTTAAAAACTGGAAAGAAACTTTCTGAGAAACTGATTTGTGTTCTGGTAATTCATCTCACAGAGTTACAGCTTTCTTCTCAAGAAGCTTTTCGGTAAGTCTGTTTTGTGGAATTTGCAAAGTGATATTTGGAAGCCCATAGTGGGCTATGGAGAAAAAGGAAATATCTTCCGTTAAAAACTGGGAAGAAGATTTCTGAGACACTGCTTTGTGTTTTGTTAATTTTTCTAACAGAGTTACAGCATTCCCCTACAGAAGTCATTCGCTAAGAGTGTTTTTGTGGAATTTGCAAAGTGATATTTGGAAGCCCCTAGAGGGCTTCGGTGAAAAAGGAAATATCTTCAATTAAAAACTGGAAAGAAGATTTCTAAGAAACTGCTTTGTGTTCTGATAATTCATCTCACAGAATTACAACTTTCCCTTCAAGAAGCCTTTTGATAAGACTGTTCTTGTGGGATTTGCAAAGTGATATTTGGAAGCACAAATAGGGCTACGGTGAAAAAGGAAAATTCTTCAGTTAAAAACTGGAAAGAAGCTTTCTGAGAAACTGCTTTGTGTTCTGTTAATTCAACTCACTGAGTTACAGCTTTCCCCTCCAGAACCCTTTCTCTAAAACTGTTCTTGTGGAATTTGAAAAGTGATATTTCGAAGCCCATAGAGGGCTTTGGAGAAAAAGGAAATATCTTAAGATAATAACTGAAAAGAAGTTTTCGGAGAAACTGCTGTGTGGTCTGTTAATTCAACTCACAGAGTTACAGCTTTCCCCTCAAGAAGACTTTCGCTAAGGTTCTTCTTGTGCAATTTGCAAAGTGATATTTGAAAACCCGTAGAGGGCTACGGTGAGAAACAAAATAACTTTCGTTAAAAACTGGAAAGAAGATTTCTGAGTAACTGACGTGTGTTCTATTAATTCATCTCACACAGTTACAGCTTTCCTCTCAAGAAGACCTTCGCTAAGACTGTTCTTGAGGGATTTGCAAAGTGATATTTGGAAGCCCGCAGAGGGCTATGTTTGAAAAGGTAATATCTTCTGTTAAAAACTGGAAAGAAGCTTTCTGAGAAACTGCCGTGTGTTCTGTTAATATATCTCACCGAGTTACAGCTTTCCCCTGAAGAAGCCTTTCGCTAAGACTGTACTTGTGGGATTTGCAAAGTGATATTTGGAAGTCTATAGAGGGCTATGGTGAAAAAGGAAATATCTTTCGTTAAAAACTGAAAAGAAGCTTTCTGAGAAACTGCTATGTGTTCTGTTAATTCATCTCAAAGAGTTACAACATTCCCCTCAGGTAGCCTTCAGCTAAGGCTCCTCTTGTGTAATTTGCAAAATGATATTTGGAAGCCGATAGAGATCTACTGTGAAAATGGAAATATCCTCAGATGAAAAACGAAAAGAAGCTTTCTGAGAAACTGTTTTGTGTTCTGTAAGTTCATCTCACAGAGTTACAGCTTTCTCCTCAGTAAGACTTTCGCTAAGACCGTTCTTGTGGAATGTGCAAAGTCATATTTGGAAGCCCAAAGAGCGCTAAGGTGAAAAAGGAAATATCTTCTGTTAAAAACTGGAAAGAAGATTTCTGAGAAACTGCTTTGTGTTCTGTTAATTCATCTCACAGAGTTACAGCTTTCCTCTCCAGAATCCTTTCTCTAATACTGTTACTGTTTAATTTGCTAAGTGATACTTGGAAAAGAGTAGAGGGCTATGGTGAAAAAGGAAATATCTTCAGTTAATAACTTGAAAGAAGCTTTCGGAGAAACTGCTTTGTGTTCTGTTAATTCATCTCACAGAGTTACAGCTTTCCACTCAAGAAGCCTTTCTTTACGACAGTTCTTGTGGAATTTGCAAAGTGATATTTGGAAGCCCTTAGAGGGCTACGTTAAAAAAGAAATATCTTCAGTTAAAAACTGGAAAGAATCTTTCTGAGAAACTGCTTTGTGTTCTGTTAATTCATCTCACAGCGTTACAGGTTCTCCCTCAAGAAGCCTTTCGCTAAGACTGTTCTTGTGGAATTTGCAAAGTGATATATGGAAGCCCATAGAGGGCTATTTGAAAAAGGAAATATCTTCAGTTTAAAACTGGAAAGAAGCTCTCTGAGAAACTTCCTTGTGTTCTCTTAATTCATCTCCCAGAGTTACAGCTTTCCCCACAAGAAGCCTTTCGCTAAGACTGTTCTTGTGGAATTTACAAAGTGAAATTTGGAATCCCTTAGCGGGCTATGGTGCAAAAGGAAATATCTTCCGTTAAAAAGCGAAAAGAAGCTTTCTGAGAAACTGCTTTGTGTTCTGTTATTTCATCTCACAGAGTTACAGCTTTCCCCTCAAGAAGCCGTTCACTAAGACTATTCTTGTGAAATTTTCAAAGTGATATTTGGAAACCCATAGAGGGCTATGGTGAAAAAGGAAATATCCTAAGATAAAAACTGAAAAGAATCTTTCTGAGAAACTGCTTTGTGTTCTGATAATTCATTTCACAGAGTGACAGCTTTCTCCTCAATAAGCCATTCGCTAATGCTGTTCTTGTGAAATTTGCCAAGTGATATTTGGAAGCCCATAGAGGGCTACGGTGAAAAAGGAAATTCTTCCGTTAAAAAGTGGAAAGAAGCTTTCCGAGAAACTGCTTTGTGTTCTGTTAATTCATCTCACAGAGTTACAGCTTTCTCCACAAGAAGCCTTTCGCTAAGTCTGTTCTTGTGGAATTTGCCAAGTGATATTTGGAAGCCCATAGAGGGCTACGGTGAAAAAGGAAATTCTTCCGTTAAAAAGTGGAAAGAAGCTTTCTGAGAAACTACTTTGTGTTCTGATAATTCATTTCACAGAGTTACAGCTTTCCTCACAAGAAGCCTTTCGCTAAGTCTGTTCTTGTGGAATTTGCAAAGTGATATTTGGAAGCCTATAGACGGCTACGGTGAAAAAGGAAATATCTTCAGTTAAAAACTGGAAAGAAGCTCTCTGAGAAACTACTTTTTGTTCTGCTAATTCATCTCACAGAGTTACAGCTTTCCCCTCAGGAAGCCTTTCGCTAAGACTGTTCTTGTGGAATTTGCAAAGTGATCTTTGGAAGCCCATTGAGGGCTATGGTGAAAAAGGAAATATCTTCAGATAAAAACTGGAAAGAAGGTTTCTGGAAACTGCTTTTGTTCTGTTAATTCATCTCACAGAGTTACAGATTTCCCCTAAAGAAGCCTTTCGCTAAGATTGTTCTTGTGGAATTTGCAAAGTGATATTTAGAAGCCCATAGATGGCTATGGTGAAAATGGTAATATCTTAAGTTGAAAACTGGAAAGAAGCTTTCTGATCAACTGCGTTGTGCTCTGTTAATTCATCTCACAGAGTCACAGCTTTCCCCTCAAGAAGCCTTTCGCTAAGACTGTTCTTGTGGAATTTGCAAAGGGATACTTGGAAGAGCAAAGAGGGCTATGGTGAAAAAGGAACTATCTTCAGTTAAAAACTGGAAAGAAGCTTTCTGAGAAACTGCTTTGTGTTCTGTTAATTCATTTCACAGAATTACAGCTTTAAGCTCAGGAAGCCTTTCGCTAACACTGATCTTGTGGAATTTGCAAAGAGATATTTGGAAGCCCATAGAGGGCTTTGGTAAAAAAGGAAATATCTTCCGTTAAAAACTGGAAAGAAGCTTTCTGAGAAAGTGCTTTGTTTTCTGTTAATTCATCTCACAGAGTTACAGATTTACCCTCAAGAAGCCTTTCGCTAAGACAGTTCTTGTGGAATTTGAAAAGTGATATATGGAAGCCCATAGAGGGCTATGGTGAAAAAGGAAATATTTTCCGTTCAAAACTGGAAAGAAGCTTTCTGATTACAGCTTTCCCCTCAAAAGCCTTTCGCTAAGACTCTTCTTGTGGAATTTTAAAAGTGATATTTGGAAGCCCAAAGAGGGCTTTGGTGAAAAAGGAAATATCTTCAGTTAAAAACTGCAAAGAAGCTTTGTGAGAAACTGCTTTGTGTTCTTTTAATTCATCTCACATAGTTACAGCTTTCCCCTCAAGAAGTCTTCCGCTAAGACTGTACTTGTGCAATTTGCAAATTGGTATTTGGGAGCCGACAGAGGGCTACGGTGAAAAGGGAAATATCTTAAGATAAAAACCTGAAAGAAGCTTTCTGAGAAACTACTTTGTGTTCTGTTAATTTATCTCAAAGAGATACAGCTTTCCCCTCAAGAAGCCTTTCGCTAAGACTGTTCTTGTGCTATTTTCATGGTGGTATTTGGAAGCCAGAAGAGGGCTATGGTGAAATAGGAAATATCTTCAGTTAAAAAGTGGAAATAAGCTTTCTAAGAAACTGTTTGTGTTCTGTGAATTCATCTCACAAAGTTACAGATTTCCCTTCAAAAAGCCTTTCATTAAGACTGTTCTTCTGGAATTTGCAAAGTGATATTTGGAAGCCCATAGAGGGCTATGGTGAAAAAGGAAATATCCTAAGATAAAAACTGATAGAAGCTTTCTGAGAAACTGCATTGTGTTCTGTTAATTCATCTCACAGAGTTACAGCTTTCTCCACAAGAAGCCTTTCGCTAAGACTGTTCTTGCGGAATATGCAAAGTGATATTTGGAAGCCCATAGGGGGCTATGGTGAAAAAGGAAATATCCTAAGATAGAAACTGAAAAGGAACTTTCTGAGAAACGGCTATGTGTTGTGTTAATTCATCTCACAGAGTTACAACTTTCCCTTCAAGAAGCCTTTCGCTAAGACAGTTCTTGTGGAATTGGGAAAGTTATATTTCAAAGACCATAGAGGGATATGGTGAAAATGGAATTATTCTGAGATAAAAACCGAAAAGAAGCTTTCTGAGCAACTGCTTTGTGTTCTGTTAATTCATCTCACAGTGTTACAAACTTCTCCTCAAGAAACCTTTAGCTAAGGCTGATCTTGTGGAATTTGAAAAGTGATATTTGGAAGCCCATAGGGGGCTATGGTGAAAAAGGAAGTATCTTCTGTTAAAAAGTGGAAAGAAGTTTTCTGAGAAACTGCTTTGTGTTCTGCTAATTTATCTTACAGAGTTAAAGCTTTCCCCTCAAGAAAACTTTCTCTAAGGCTGTTATGGTGCAATTTGCAAGTGATATTTGGAAGCCCATAGAGGGCTAGGGTGATAAAGGAAATATCTTCAGTTAAAAACTGGAAAGAAGACTTCTGAAAAACTGCTTTGTGATCTGTTAATTCATCTCACAGAGTTACAGCTTTCCTCTCAAGACGCCTTTCGGGAATACTGTTCTTGTGGAATTTGCAAACTGATATTTGGACGCCCATAGAGGGCTATGGTGATAAAGGAAATATCCTCAGTTAAAAACTGGAAAGAAGCTTTCTGAGAAACTGCTTTGTGTTCTGTTACTTCACATCACGGAGTTACAGCTTTCCCCTCAAGAAGTCTATCGCTAAGACACTTCTTGTGGAATTTGCAAAGTGATATTTGGAAGCCATTAGAGGGCTATAGTGAAAAAGGAAATATCCTCAGTTAAAAAGTTGAAAGAAGATTTCTGAGAAACTGCTTTTTGTTTTGTTAATTCATCTCACAGAGTTACAGCTTTCCGCTCAAGAAGCCTTTCGCTAAGACTGTTCCTCTGGAATATGCAAAGTGTTATTTTGGAGCCCATAGGGGGTACGGTGAAAAGGAAATATCTTCAGTTTAAAACTGGAAAGAAGCTTTTTGAGAATCTGCTTTGTGTTCTTTAAATTCATCTCACAGAGTAACAGCTTTCCCCTCTAGAAGTCTTTCGTTAAGACTGTTCTTCTGGAATTTGCAAAGTGATATTGGGAAGCCCATAGAAGGCTACGGTGAAAAAGGAAAAATCTTCCGTTAAAACTCTGAAGAAGCATTCTGTGAAACTGCCGTGTGTTCTGATAATGCATCTCACCGAGTTACAGCTTTCCCCTCAAGAAGCCTTTCGCAAAGTCTGTTCTTGTGGGATTTTCTAAGTGATATTTGGAAGCCCATAGAGGGCTGTGGGGAAAACGGAAATATCTTCGGCTGAAAACTGCAAAGAAGCTTTCTGAGAAACAGCTCTGTGTTCTGTTAATTCATTTCAGAGAGTTACAGCTTTCCGCTCCAGAAGCCTTTCGCTAAGACTGCTCTTTTGGAATTTGCAAAGTGATATTTGGAAGCCCTTAGAGGGATATGGTGAAAAAGGAAATATCTTCCATTAAAAACTGGAAAGAAGCTTTATGAGAAACTGCTTTGTGTTCTGTTAATTCATCTCACAGAGTTACAGGATTCCCCTCCAGAAGACTTTCGCTAGGACTGTTTTTGTGGAATTTGCAAAATGATGTTTGGAAGCCCAAAGAGAGCTATGGTGAAAAAGGAAATATCCTAAGATAAAAACGGAAAAGAAGCTTTCTGAGGAACTGCTTTGTGTTCTCTTAATTCGTATCCCAGAGTTACAAATTTTTCCTCAAGAAGCCATTCGCTAAGACTGTTCTTGTGCAATTTGCAAAGTGATATTTGGAAGCCCATAGAGGGCCATGATGAAAAAGGAAATATCTTCAGTTAAAAACTGGAAAGAAACTTTCTGAGAAACTGCTTTGTGTTCTGGTAATTCATCTCACAGACTTACAGCTTTCTTCTCAAGAAGCTTTTTGGTGAGTCTGTTTTGTGGAATTTGCAAAGTGATATTTGGAAGCCCATAGTGGGCTATGGAGAAAAAGGAAATATCTTCCTTTAAAAACTGGGAAGAAGATTTCTGAGACACTGCTTTGTGTTCTGTTAATTTATCTAACAGAGTTACAGCATTCCCCTAGAGAAGACATTCGCTAAGATTGTTTTTGTGGAATTTGCAAAGTGATATTTGGAAGCCCCTAGAGGGATTTGGTGAAAAAGGAAATATCTTCACTTAAAAACTGGAAAGAAGATTTCTGAGAAACTGTTTTGTGTTCTGATAATTCATCTCACAGGATTACAGCTTTCCCTTCAAGAAGCCTTCCGATAAGACTGTTCTTGTGGTATTTGCAAAGTGATATTTGGAAGCCCAAATATGGCTATGGTGAAAAAGGAAATTTCTTCAGTTAAAAACTGGAAAGAAGATTTCTGAGAAACTGCTTTGTGTTCTGTTAATTCAACTCACTGAGTTACAGTTTTCCCCTCCAGAAGCCTTTCCCTAAACTGTTCTTGTGGAATTTGCAAAGTGATATTCGAAAGCCCACAGAGGGCTATAGTGAAAAACAAAATATCTTCCGTTAAAAACTGGAAAGAAGCTTTCTGAGAAACTGCCGTGTGTTCTATTAATACATCTCACACAGTCCCAGCTTTGCTCTCAAGAAGACCTTCGCTACGACTGTTCTTGAGGAATTTGCAAAGTGATATTTGGAAGCCCATAGAGTTATATGTTGAAAAAGGAAATATCTTGCGTTAAAAACTGAAAAGAAGCTTTCTTAGAAACTGCTATGTGTTCTGTTAATTCATCTCAACGAGTTACAACCTTCCCCTCAAGAAGCCTTCAGCTATGTCTCCTCTTGTGTAATTTGCAAAATGATATTTGGAAGCCCATAGACGTCTACTGTGAAAATGGAAATATCCTCAGATAAAAACCGAAAAGAAGCTTTCTGAGAAACTGATTTGTGTTCTGTTAATTCATATGACAGAGTTACAGATTTTCCCTAAAGAAGCATTTCGCTAAGACTGTTCCTGTGGAATTTGCAAAGTGATATTTGGAAGCCCATAGAGGGCTATGGTGAAAAAGGAAATATCCTATGATAAAAACTGAAAAGAAGCTTTCTGAGAAACTGCTTTGTGTTCTGTTAATTCAACTCACAGAGTTACAGCTTTCCCCTCAAGAAACCTTTCGCTAAGACTCTTCTTTTGGAATTTGCAAAGTGATATTTGGAAGCCCATAGACAGTTAAGCTGAAAAAGGAAATATCTTCCGTTAAAAACTGGAAAGAAGATTTCTGAGAAACTGCTTTGTGTTCTGTTAATGCATCTCACAGAGTTACAGCTCTCCCATTCAGAAACCTTTCGCTAACACTGTTCTTGTGGAATTTGCAAAGTGATATTTGGAAGCAAAGAGAGAGCTATGGTGAAAAAGGAAATATCCTAAGATAAAAACTGAAAAGAAGTTTTCTGAGAAACTGCTTTGTGTTCTGTTAATTCATCTCACAGAGGTACAGCTTTCCCCTCCAGAAGCCTTTCGCTAAGTCTGTTCTTGTGGAATTTGCAAAGTGATATTTGGAAGCCCAGAGACGGCTATGGTGAAAAAGGAAATATCTTCAGTTAAAAACTGGAAAGAAGGTTTCTGAGAAACTGCCGTGTGTTCTCTTAATACATCTCACCGAGTTACAGCTTTCCCCTCAAGAAGCCTTTCTGTAAGACTGTTCTTGTGGAATTTGGAAAGTGAAATTTGGAAGCCCATTGAGGGCTATGATGAAAAAGGAAATTTCTTCCGTTAAAAACTGAAAAGAAGCTTTCTGAGAAACTGCTTTGTGTTTTGTTAGTTCATCTCACAGAATTACAGCTTTGCTCTCCAGAAGCCTTTCGCTAAGACTATTCTTCTGGAATTTGCAAAGTGATCTTAGAAGCCCGTAGAGGGCTATGGTGAAAAAGGAAATATCTTCCATTAAAAACAGGAAAGAAGCTTTCTGAGAGACTTCTTTGTGTTCTGTAAATTCCTCTCACAGACTACAGCTTTCACCTCAAGAAGCCTTTCCTTAAGACTGTGCTTGTGGAATTTTCAAACTGATATTTGGAAGCTCCTAGAAGGCTATGGTGAAAAAGGAAATATCCTAAGATAAAAACTGAAAAGATGCTTTCTGAAAAACTGCATTGTGTTTTCTTAATTGATCTCACGGAGTTATAGGTTTCCCCTCCAGAAGCCTTTCGCTAAGATTGTTCTTGTGGAATTTGCAACTTGATATTTGGAAGCCCGCAGAGTGCTATGGTGAAAAAGGAAATATCTTCCGTTAAAAACTGGAAAGAAGACTTCTGAAAAACTCCTTTGTGTTCTGCTAATACATCTCACAAAGTTACAGCTTTCCCCTCAAAAAGCCGACCACTAAGACTGTTCTTGTGGAATTTGCAACGTGATATTTGGAAGCCCGCAGAGGGCTATGGTGAAAAAGGAACTATCTTCTCTTAAAAACTGGAAATAAGCTTTCTGAGAAACCGCCATGTGTTCTCTTAATACACCTCACCGAGTTACAGCTTTCCCCTCAAGAAGACATTCGCTAGGACTGTTCTTGTGGGATTTGCAAAGTGATATTTGGAAGTCCATAGAGCGCTATGGTGAAAAAGGAAATTTCTTCCGTTAAAAACTGGAAAGAAGATTTCTGAGAAATTGCTATTTGTTCTGTTAATTCATCTCACAGAGTTACAGCTTCACCTCCAGAAGCCTTTCGCTAAGACTGTTCTTTTGGAATTTGCAAAGTCATATTTGGAAGCCAATAGAAGTCTATTTTGAAAAAGGAATTATCCTAAGATAGAAACTGAAAATAAGCTTTCTGAGGAACTGCTTTGTGTTCTGTCAATTCAACTCACAGAGTTACAGCTTTGCCCTCAAGAAGCCTTTTGCTGAGGCTGTTGTTGTGAAATTTTCAAAGTGATATTTGGAAGCCCGTAGAGGGCTATGGTGAAAAAGGAAATATCTTCCGTTAAAAACTGGAAAGAAGCATTCTGAGATACTGCCGTGTGTTCTGTTAATACATCTAACCGAGTTACAGCTTTCCCCTCTAGAAGCCTTTCGCTAAGACTGTTCTTGTGGCATTTGCAATGTGATATTTGGAAGCCCTTAGAGGGCTATGGTGAAATAGGAAATATCTTCCGTTAAAAACTGGAAAGAAGCATTCTGAGAAAATGCCGTGTCTTCTGTTAATACGTCTCACTGTGTTCCAGCTTTCCTCTCAAGAAGCCTTTCGCTAAGACTGTTCTTGTGGGATTTGCAATGTGATATTTGGAAGCCCATAGAGGACTATGGTGAGAAAGGAAATATCCTCCGTTAAAAACTGGAAAGAAGATTTGTGAGAAAATGCTTTGTGTTCTGTTAATTCATCTCACAGAGTTAGAGCTTTCCCCTCAAGAAGCCTTTCGCTAAGACTGTTCTTGTGGAATTTGCATAGTGATATTTGGAATCCCATAGAGGGCTATGGTGAAAATGGAAATAACTTCAGTTAAAAAATGAAAAGAAGCTTTCCGAGAAACTGCTTTGTGTTCTGTTAATTCATCTCAAAGAGTTACAGCTTTCCCCTGAAGAAGCTTTCCGCTAAGACTGTTTTTGAGGAATTTCCAAAGTGATATGTGGAAGCCCATAGAGGGCTATGGTGAAAATGGAAATATTGTAAGATACTTACCGAAGAGAAGCTGTCTGAAAAACTGCTTTGTGTTCTGTTAGTTCATCTCACAGAGCTACAGCTTTTCCCTCAAGAAGCCGTTCACTAAGACTGTTTTGTGAAATTTGCAAAGTGATATTTGGAAGCCCATAGAGGGCTAAGGTGAAAAAGGAAATATCTTCCGTTAAAAACTGGAAAGAACCATTATGAGAAAATGCGGTGTGTTCTGTTAATACATATCACCGAGCTGCAGCTTTCCCCTCAGGAAGCCGTTCACTAAGACTGTTCTTGTGGAATTGCAAAGTGATATTTGGAGGCACATAGAGGGCAATGGTGAAAAAGGAAACACCTTAAGATAAAAACTGAAAAGAAGCTTTCTGAGAAACTGCTTTGTGTTCTGTTAATTCAAGTCACAGAGTTACTCTTTTACCTCAGGAAGCCTTTCACTAAGGCTGTTCTTGTGGAATTTACAAAGTGATATTTTGAAGCCCATAGAGGGCTATTGTGAAAAAGGAAATACCTTCAGTTAAAAACTGAAAAGAAGCTTTCTGAGAAACTGCTTTGTGTTCTGTTAATTCATCTCAAAGAGTTACTGCTTTTGCCTCAAAAATCCTTCCTCTAAGACTGTTTTTGTGGAATTTCCAAAGTGATATTTCGATGCCCATAGTAGGCTATGGTGAAAATGTAAATATCCTAAGATAAAAACCAAAAAGAAGCTGTATGAAAAGTTGCTTTGTGTTTTGTTAGTTCACTCCCAGAGTTACAGCTTTGCCCTCAAGAAGCCGTTAACTAAGACTGTTTTGTGAAATTTGCAGTGATATTTGGAAGCCCATAGAGGGCTAAGGTGAAAAAGGAAATATCTTCCGTTAAAAACTGGAAAGAACCATTCTGAGAAACTGCGGTGTGTTCTGTTAGTACATATCACCGAGGTACAGCTTTCCTCTCAAGAAGCCTTTCGCTAAGACTGTTCTTGTGGGATTTCCAAAGTGATATTTGGAAGCCCATAGAGGGCTATAGTGAAAAAGGAAATATCTTCAGTTAAATACTGGAAAGAAGCTTTCTGAGAGACTGCTTTGTGTTCTGTTAATTCATCTCACAGAGTTACAGATTCCCCCTCAAGAAGCCTTTCGCTAAGACTGTTCTTGTGGAATTTGCAAAGTCATATTTGGAAGCCCATAGAATACTATGGTGAAAAAGGAACTATCTTCCGTTAAAAACTGGAAAGAAGATTTGTGAGAAACTGCTTTGTGTTGTGTTAATTCAACTCATAGAGTTACAGATTTCCCCTTCAGAAGCCTTTCGTTAAGACTGTTCTTCTGGAATTTGCAAAGTGATATTTGGAAGCCCATGAAGGGCTATGGTGAAAAGGGAAATAACTTCCGTTAAAAACTGGAAAGAAGCTTTCTGAAACACTGCCGTGTGTTCTGTTAATACATCTCACCGAGTTACAGCTTTCCCCTCAAGAAGCCTTTGTATAAGACTGTTCTTGTGGAATTTGCAAAGTGATACTTGGAAGCCCATAGAGGGCTATTTTGAAAATGGAAATATCCTAAGATAAAAACCGAAAAGAAGCTGTCTGAGAAACTGCTTTGTGTTGTGTTAGTTCATCTCACAGTGTTACAGCTTTCCCCTCAAGAAGCCCTTCACTAAGACTGTTCTTGTGAAATTTGCAAACTGATATTTGTATTCCCATAGAGGACTTTGGTGAAAAAGGAAATATCTTTCGTTAAAAACTGGAAAGAACCTTTCTGAGAAACTGCTTTGTGTTCTGTTAATTAATCTCACAGAGTTACAGCTTTCCTATCATGAAGCCGATCACTAAGGCTGTTCTTTTGGAATATGCAAAGTGATATTTGGAAGCCCATAGAGGGCTACGGTGAAAAAGGAAATATCCTAAGACAAAAACTGAAAAGAAGCTTTCTGAGAAACTGCTTTGTGTTCTGTTAGTTCGTCACCAGAGTTACAGCTTTCCCCTCAAAAAGCCTTTGGCTAAGACTGTTCTTGTGGAATTTGCAAAGTGAAATATGGAAGCCCATTGAGGGCTATGATGAAAAAGGACATTTCTTCCATTAAAAACCGAAAAGAAGATTTCCGAGAAACTGCTTCGTGTTTTGTTAGTTCATCTCACAGAATTACAGCTTTGCTCCCAGAAGCCTTTCGCTAAGACTGTTCTTGTGGAATTTGCAAAGTGATCTTAGAAGCCCGTAGAGGGCTATGGTGAAAAAGGAAATAACTTACGTTAAAAATTGGAAAGAAGCTTTCTGAGAAACTGATGTGTGTTCTGTTAAAACATCTCACCGTGTTACAGCTTTCACCTCAAGAAGCCTTTCGCTAAGACTGTTCTTGTGGAATTTTCTAAGTGATATTTGGAAGCCCATAGAGGGCTATGGGAAAAAGAAAATATCTTCGGTTGAAAACTGGAAAGAAGCTTTCTGAGAAACAGCTCTCTGTTCTGTTAATTCATTTCAGAGAGTTACAGCTTTCCGCTAAAGAAGTCTTTCGCTAAGACTGCTCTTTTGGAATTTGCAAAGTGATATTTGGAAGCCCTTAGAGGGCTATGGTGAAAAAGGAAATATCTTCCGTTAAAAACTGGAAAGAAGCATTCTGAGATACTGCCGTGTGTTCTGTTAATACATCTAACCGAGTTACAGCTTTCCCCTCTAGAAGCCTTTCGCTAAGACTGTTCTTGTGGCATTTGCAATGTGATATTTGGAAGCCCTTAGAGGGCTATGGTGAAATAGGAAATATCTTCCGTTAAAAACTGGAAAGAAGCATTCTGAGAAAATGCCGTGTCTTCTGTTAATACGTCTCACTGTGTTCCAGCTTTCCTCTCAAGAAGCCTTTCGCTAAGACTGTTCTTGTGGGATTTGCAATGTGATATTTGGAAGCCCCTAGAGGACTATGGTGAGAAAGGAAATATCCTCCGTTAAAAACTGGAAAGAAGATTTGTGAGAAAATGCTTTGTGTTCTGTTAATTCATCTCACAGAGTTAGAGCTTTCCCCTCAAGAAGCCTTTCGCTAAGACTGTTCTTGTGGAATTTGCATAGTGATATTTGGAATCCCATAGAGGGCTATGGTGAAAATGGAAATAACTTCAGTTAAAAAATGAAAAGAAGCTTTCCGAGAAACTGCTTTGTGTTCTGTTAATTCATCTCAAAGAGTTACAGCTTTCCACTGAAGAAGCCTTCCGCTAAGACTGTTTTTGAGGAATTTCCAAAGTGATATGTGGAAGCCCATAGAGGGCTATGGTGAAAATGGAAATATTGTAAGATACTTACCGAAGAGAAGCTGTCCGAAAAACTGCTTTGTGTTCTGTTAGTTCATCTCACAGAGCTACAGCTTTTCCCTCAAGAAGCCGTTCACTAAGACTGTTTTGTGAAATTTGCAAAGTGATATTTGGAAGCCCATAGAGGGCTAAGGTGAAAAAGGAAATATCTTCCGTTAAAAACTGGAAAGAACCATTATGAGAAAATGCGGTGTGTTCTGTTAATACATATCACCGAGCTGCAGCTTTCCCCTCAGGAAGCCGTTCACTAAGACTGTTCTTGTGGAATTGCAAAGTGATATTTGGAGGCACATAGAGGGCAATGGTGAAAAAGGAAACACCTTAAGATAAAAACTGAAAAGAAGCTTTCTGAGAAACTGCTTTGTGTTCTGTTAATTCAAGTCACAGAGTTACTCTTTTACCTCAGGAAGCCTTTCACTAGGGCTGTTCTTGTGGAATTTACAAAGTGATATTTTGAAGCCCATAGAGGGCTATTGTGAAAAAGGAAATACCTTCAGTTAAAAACTGAAAAGAAGCTTTCTGAGAAACTGCTTTGTGTTCTGTTAATTCATCTCAAAGAGTTACTGCTTTTGCCTCAAAAATCCTTCCTCTAAGACTGTTTTTGTGGAATTTCCAAAGTGATATTTCGATGCCCATAGTAGGCTATGGTGAAAATGTAAAAATCCTAAGATAAAAACCAAAAAGAAGCTGTATGAAAAGTTGCTTTGTGTTTTGTTAGTTCACTCCCAGAGTTACAGCTTTGCCCTCAAGAAGCCGTTAACTAAGACTGTTTTGTGAAATTTGCAGTGATACTTGGAAGCCCATAGAGGGCTAAGGTGAAAAAGGAAATATCTTCCGTTAAAAACTGGAAAGATCCACTCTGAGAAACTGCGGTGTGTTCTGTTAGTACATATCACCGAGGTACAGCTTTCCTCTCAAGAAGCCTTTCGCTAAGACTGTTCTTGTGGGATTTCCAAAGTGATATTTGGAAGCCCATGAAGGGCTATGGTGAAAAGGGAAATAACTTCCGTTAAAAACTGGAAAGAAGCTTTCTGAAACACTGCCGTGTGTTCTGTTAATACATCTCACCGAGTTACAGCTTTCCCCTCAAGACGCCTTTGTATAAGACTGTTCTTGTGGAATTTGCAAAGTGATACTTGGAAGCCCATAGAGGGCTATTTTGAAAATGGAAATATCCTAAGATAAAAACCGAAAAGAAGCTGTCTGAGAAACTGCTTTGTGTTGTGTTAGTTCATCTCACAGTGTTACAGCTTTCCTCTCAAGAAGCCCTTCACTAAGACTGTTCTTGTGAAATTTGCAAACTGATATTTGTATTCCCATAGAAGACTTTGGTGAAAAAGGAAATATCTTTCGTTAAAAACTGGAAAGAACCTTTCTGAGAAACTGCTTTGTGTTCTGTTAATTAATCTCACAGAGTTACAGCTTTCCTATCATGAAGCCGATCACTAAGGCTGTTCTTTTGGAATATGCAAAGTGATATTTGGAAGCCCATAGAGGGCTACGGTGAAAAAGGAAATATCCTAAGACAAAAACTGAAAAGAAGCTTTCTGAGAAACTGCTTTGTGTTCTGTTAGTTCGTCACCAGAGTTACAGCTTTCCCCTCAAAAAGCCTTTGGCTAAGACTGTTCTTGTGGAATTTGCAAAGTGAAATATGGAAGCCCATTGAGGGCTATGATGAAAAAGGACATTTCTTCCATTAAAAACCGAAAAGAAGATTTCTGAGAAACTGCTTCGTGTTTTGTTAGTTCATCTCACAGAATTACAGCTTTGCTCCCAGAAGCCTTTCGCTAAGACTGTTCTTGTGGAATTTGCAAAGTGATCTTAGAAGCCCGTAGAGGGCTATGGTGAAAAAGGAAATAACTTACGTTAAAAATTGGAAAGAAGCTTTCTGAGAAACTGATGTGTGTTCTGTTAAAACATCTCACCATGTTACAGCTTTCACCTCAAGAAGCCTTTCGCTAAGACTGTTCTTGTGGAATTTTCTAAGTGATATTTGGAAGCCCATAGAGGGCTATGGGAAAAAGAAAATATCTTCGGTTGAAAACTGGAAAGAAGCTTTCTGAGAAACAGCTCTCTGTTCTGTTAATTCATTTCAGAGAGTTACAGCTTTCCGCTAAAGAAGTCTTTCGCTAAGACTGCTCTTTTGGAATTTGCAAAGTGATATTTGGAAGCCCTTAGAGGGCTATGGTGAAAAAGGAAATATCTTCTGTTAAAAACTGGAAAGAAGCATTCTGAGATACTGCCGTGTGTTCTGTTAATACATCTAACCGAGTTACAGCTTTCCCCTCTAGAAGCCTTTCGCTAAGACTGTTCTTGTGGCATTTGCAATGTGATATTTGGAAGCCCTTAGAGGGCTATGGTGAAATAGGAAATATCTTCCGTTAAAAACTGGAAAGAAGCATTCTGAGAAAATGCCGTGTCTTCTGTTAATACGTCTCACTGTGTTCCAGCTTTCCTCTCAAGAAGCCTTTCGCTAAGACTGTTCTTGTGGGATTTGCAATGTGATATTTGGAAGCCCATAGAGGACTATGGTGAGAAAGGAAATATCCTCCGTTAAAAACTGGAAAGAAGATTTGTGAGAAAATGCTTTGTGTTCTGTTAATTCATCTCACAGAGTTAGAGCTTTCCCCTCAAGAAGCCTTTCGCTAAGACTGTTCTTGTGGAATTTGCATAGTGATATTTGGAATCCCATAGAGGGCTATGGTGAAAATGGAAATAACTTCAGTTAAAAAATGAAAAGAAGCTTTCCGAGAAACTGCTTTGTGTTCTGTTAATTCATCTCAAAGAGTTACAGCTTTCCCCTGAAGAAGCCTTCCGCTAAGACTGTTTTTGAGGAATTTCCAAAGTGATATGTGGAAGCCCATAGAGGGCTATGGTGAAAATGGAAATATTGTAAGATACTTACCGAAGAGAAGCTGTCTGAAAAACTGCTTTGTGTTCTGTTAGTTCATCTCACAGAGCTACAGCTTTTCCCTCAAGAAGCCGTTCACTAAGACTGTTTTGTGAAATTTGCAAAGTGATATTTGGAAGCCCATAGAGGGCTAAGGTGAAAAAGGAAATATCTTCCGTTAAAAACTGGAAAGAACCATTATGAGAAAATGCGGTGTGTTCTGTTAATACATATCACCGAGCTGCAGCTTTCCCCTCAGGAAGCCGTTCACTAAGACTGTTCTTGTGGAATTGCAAAGTGATATTTGGAGGCACATAGAGGGCAATGGTGAAAAAGGAAACACCTTAAGATAAAAACTGAAAAGAAGCTTTCTGAGAAACTGCTTTGTGTTCTGTTAATTCAAGTCACAGAGTTACTCTTTTACCTCAGGAAGCCTTTCACTAAGGCTGTTCTTGTGGAATTTACAAAGTGATATTTTGAAGCCCATAGAGGGCTATTGTGAAAAAGGAAATACCTTCAGTTAAAAACTGAAAAGAAGCTTTCTGAGAAACTGCTTTGTGTTCTGTTAATTCATCTCAAAGAGTTACTGCTTTTGCCTCAAAAATCCTTCCTCTAAGACTGTTTTTGTGGAATTTCCAAAGTGATATTTCGATGCCCATAGTAGGCTATGGTGAAAATGTAAATATCCTAAGATAAAAACCAAAAAGAAGCTGTATGAAAAGTTGCTTTGTGTTTTGTTAGTTCACTCCCAGAGTTACAGCTTTGCCCTCAAGAAGCCGTTAACTAAGACTGTTTTGTGAAATTTGCAGTGATATTTGGAAGCCCATAGAGGGCTAAGGTGAAAAAGGAAATATCTTCCGTTAAAAACTGGAAAGAACCATTCTGAGAAACTGCGGTGTGTTCTGTTAGTACATATCACCGAGGTACAGCTTTCCTCTCAAGAAGCCTTTCGCTAAGACTGTTCTTGTGGGATTTCCAAAGTGATATTTGGAAGCCCATAGAGGGCTATAGTGAAAAAGGAAATATCTTCAGTTAAATACTGGAAAGAAGCTTTCTGAGAGACTGCTTTGTGTTCTGTTAATTCATCTCACAGAGTTACAGCTTCCCCCTCAAGAAGCCTTTCGCTAAGACTGTTCTTGTGGAATTTGCAAAGTCATATTTGGAAGCCCATAGAATACTATGGTGAAAAAGGAACTATCTTCCGTTAAAAACTGGAAAGAAGATTTGTGAGAAACTGCTTTGTGTTCTGTTAATTCAACTCATAGAGTTACAGATTTCCCCTTCAGAAGCCTTTCGTTAAGACTGTTCTTCTGGAATTTGCAAAGTGATATTTGGAAGCCCATGAAGGGCTATGGTGAAAAGGGAAATAACTTCCGTTAAAAACTGGAAAGAAGCTTTCTGAAACACTGCCGTGTGTTCTGTTAATACATCTCACCGAGTTACAGCTTTCCCCTCAAGAAGCCTTTGTATAAGACTGTTCTTGTGGAATTTGCAAAGTGATACTTGGAAGCCCATAGAGGGCTATTTTGAAAATGGAAATATCCTAAGATAAAAACCGAAAAGAAGCTGTCTGAGAAACTGCTTTGTGTTGTGTTAGTTCATCTCACAGTGTTACAGCTTTCCTCTCAAGAAGCCCTTCACTAAGACTGTTCTTGTGAAATTTGCAAACTGATATTTGTATTCCCATAGAGGACTTTGGTGAAAAAGGAAATATCTTTCGTTAAAAACTGGAAAGAACCTTTCTGAGAAACTGCTTTGTGTTCTGTTAATTAATCTCACAGAGTTACAGCTTTCCTATCATGAAGCCGATCACTAAGGCTGTTCTTTTGGAATATGCAAAGTGATATTTGGAAGCCCATAGAGGGCTACGGTGAAAAAGGAAATATCCTAAGACAAAAACTGAAAAGAAGCTTTCTGAGAAACTGCTTTGTGTTCTGTTAGTTCGTCACCAGAGTTACAGCTTTCCCCTCAAAAAGCCTTTGGCTAAGACTGTTCTTGTGGAATTTGCAAAGTGAAATATGGAAGCCCATTGAGGGCTATGATGAAAAAGGACATTTCTTCCATTAAAAACCGAAAAGAAGATTTCTGAGAAACTGCTTCGTGTTTTGTTAGTTCATCTCACAGAATTACAGCTTTGCTCCCAGAAGCCTTTCGCTAAGACTGTTCTTGTGGAATTTGCAAAGTGATCTTAGAAGCCCGTAGAGGGCTATGGTGAAAAAGGAAATAACTTACGTTAAAAATTGGAAAGAAGCTTTCTGAGAAACTGATGTGTGTTCTGTTAAAACATCTCACCGTGTTACAGCTTTCACCTCAAGAAGCCTTTCGCTAAGACTGTTCTTGTGGAATTTTCTAAGTGATATTTGGAAGCCCATAGAGGGCTATGGGAAAAAGAAAATATCTTCGGTTGAAAACTGGAAAGAAGCTTTCTGAGAAACAGCTCTCTGTTCTGTTAATTCATTTCAGAGAGTTACAGCTTTCCGCTAAAGAAGTCTTTCGCTAAGACTGCTCTTTTGGAATTTGCAAAGTGATATTTGGAAGCCCTTAGAGGGCTATGGTGAAAAAGGAAATATCTTCCGTTAAAAACTGGAAAGAAGCATTCTGAGATACTGCCGTGTGTTCTGTTAATACATCTAACCGAGTTACAGCTTTCCCCTCTAGAAGCCTTTCGCTAAGACTGTTCTTGTGGCATTTGCAATGTGATATTTGGAAGCCCTTAGAGGGCTATGGTGAAATAGGAAATATCTTCCGTTAAAAACTGGAAAGAAGCATTCTGAGAAAATGCCATGTCTTCTGTTAATACGTCTCACTGTGTTCCAGCTTTCCTCTCAAGAAGCCTTTCGCTAAGACTGTTCTTGTGGGATTTGCAATGTGATATTTGGAAGCCCATAGAGGACTATGGTGAGAAAGGAAATATCCTCCGTTAAAAACTGGAAAGAAGATTTGTGAGAAAATGCTTTGTGTTCTGTTAATTCATCTCACAGAGTTAGAGCTTTCCCCTCAAGAAGCCTTTCGCTAAGACTGTTCTTGTGGAATTTGCATAGTGATATTTGGAATCCCATAGAGGGCTATGGTGAAAATGGAAATAACTTCAGTTAAAAAATGAAAAGAAGCTTTCCGAGAAACTGCTTTGTGTTCTGTTAATTCATCTCAAAGAGTTACAGCTTTCCCCTGAAGAAGCCTTCCGCTAAGACTGTTTTTGAGGAATTTCCAAAGTGATATGTGGAAGCCCATAGAGGGCTATGGTGAAAATGGAAATATTGTAAGATACTTACCGAAGAGAAGCTGTCTGAAAAACTGCTTTGTGTTCTGTTAGTTCATCTCACAGAGCTACAGCTTTTCCCTCAAGAAGCCGTTCACTAAGACTGTTTTGTGAAATTTGCAAAGTGATATTTGGAAGCCCATAGAGGGCTAAGGTGAAAAAGGAAATATCTTCCGTTAAAAACTGGAAAGAACCATTATGAGAAAATGCGGTGTGTTCTGTTAATACATATCACCGAGCTGCAGCTTTCCCCTCAGGAAGCCGTTCACTAAGACTGTTCTTGTGGAAATGCAAAGTGATATTTGGAGGCACATAGAGGGCAATGGTGAAAAAGGAAACACCTTAAGATAAAAACTGAAAAGAAGCTTTCTGAGAAACTGCTTTGTGTTCTGTTAATTCAAGTCACAGAGTTACTCTTTTACCTCAGGAAGCCTTTCACTAAGGCTGTTCTTGTGGAATTTACAAAGTGATATTTTGAAGCCCATAGAGGGCTATTGTGAAAAAGGAAATACCTTCAGTTAAAAACTGAAAAGAAGCTTTCTGAGAAACTGCTTTGTGTTCTGTTAATTCATCTCAAAGAGTTACTGCTTTTGCCTCAAAAATCCTTCCTCTAAGACTGTTTTTGTGGAATTTCCAAAGTGATATTTCGATGCCCATAGTAGGCTATGGTGAAAATGTAAATATCCTAAGATAAAAACCAAAAAGAAGCTGTATGAAAAGTTGCTTTGTGTTTTGTTAGTTCACTCCCAGAGTTACAGCTTTGCCCTCAAGAAGCCGTTAACTAAGACTGTTTTGTGAAATTTGCAGTGATATTTGGAAGCCCATAGAGGGCTAAGGTGAAAAAGGAAATATCTTCCGTTAAAAACTGGAAAGAACCATTCTGAGAAACTGCGGTGTGTTCTGTTAGTACATATCACCGAGGTACAGCTTTCCTCTCAAGAAGCCTTTCGCTAAGACTGTTCTTGTGGGATTTCCAAAGTGATATTTGGAAGCCCATAGAGGGCTATAGTGAAAAAGGAAATATCTTCAGTTAAATACTGGAAAGAAGCTTTCTGAGAGACTGCTTTGTGTTCTGTTAATTCATCTCACAGAGTTACAGCTTCCCCCTCAAGAAGCCTTTCGCTAAGACTGTTCTTGTGGAATTTGCAAAGTCATATTTGGAAGCCCATAGAATACTATGGTGAAAAAGGAACTATCTTCCGTTAAAAACTGGAAAGAAGATTTGTGAGAAACTGCTTTGTGTTGTGTTAATTCAACTCATAGAGTTACAGATTTCCCCTTCAGAAGCCTTTCGTTAAGACTGTTCTTCTGGAATTTGCAAAGTGATATTTGGAAGCCCATGAAGGGCTATGGTGAAAAGGGAAATAACTTCCGTTAAAAACTGGAAAGAAGCTTTCTGAAACACTGCCGTGTGTTCTGTTAATACATCTCACCGAGTTACAGCTTTCCCCTCAAGAAGCCTTTGTATAAGACTGTTCTTGTGGAATTTGCAAAGTGATACTTGGAAGCCCATAGAGGGCTATTTTGAAAATGGAAATATCCTAAGATAAAAACCGAAAAGAAGCTGTCTGAGAAACTGCTTTGTGTTGTGTTAGTTCATCTCACAGTGTTACAGCTTTCCCCTCAAGAAGCCCTTCACTAAGACTGTTCTTGTGAAATTTGCAAACTGATATTTGTATTCCCATAGAGGACTTTGGTGAAAAAGGAAATATCTTTCGTTAAAAACTGGAAAGAACCTTTCTGAGAAACTGCTTTGTGTTCTGTTAATTAATCTCACAGAGTTACAGCTTTCCTATCATGAAGCCGATCACTAAGGCTGTTCTTTTGGAATATGCAAAGTGATATTTGGAAGCCCATAGAGGGCTACGGTGAAAAAGGAAATATCCTAAGACAAAAACTGAAAAGAAGCTTTCTGAGAAACTGCTTTGTGTTCTGTTAGTTCGTCACCAGAGTTACAGCTTTCCCCTCAAAAAGCCTTTGGCTAAGACTGTTCTTGTGGAATTTGCAAAGTGAAATTTGGAAGCCCATTGAGGGCTATGATGAAAAAGGACATTTCTTCCATTAAAAACCGAAAAGAAGATTTCTGAGAAACTGCTTCGTGTTTTGTTAGTTCATCTCACAGAATTACAGCTTTGCTCCCAGAAGCCTTTCGCTAAGACTGTTCTTGTGGAATTTGCAAAGTGATCTTAGAAGCCCGTAGAGGGCTATGGTGAAAAAGGAAATAACTTACGTTAAAAATTGGAAAGAAGCTTTCTGAGAAACTGATGTGTGTTCTGTTAAAACATCTCACCGTGTTACAGCTTTCACCTCAAGAAGCCTTTCGCTAAGACTGTTCTTGTGGAATTTTCTAAGTGATATTTGGAAGCCCATAGAGGGCTATGGGAAAAAGAAAATATCTTCGGTTGAAAACTGGAAAGAAGCTTTCTGAGAAACAGCTCTGTGTTCTGTTAATTCATTTCAGAGAGTTACAGCTTTCCGCTAAAGAAGTCTTTCGCTAAGACTGCTCTTTTGGAATTTGCAAAGTGATATTTGGAAGCCCTTAGAGGGCTATGGTGAAAAAGGAAATATCTTCCGTTAAAAACTGGAAAGAAGCATTCTGAGATACTGCCGTGTGATCTGTTAATACATCTAACCGAGTTACAGCTTTCCCCTCTAGAAGCCTTTCGCTAAGACTGTTCTTGTGGCATTTGCAATGTGATATTTGGAAGCCCTTAGAGGGCTATGGTGAAATAGGAAATATCTTCCGTTAAAAACTGGAAAGAAGCATTCTGAGAAAATGCTGTGTCTTCTGTTAATACGTCTCACTGTGTTCCAGCTTTCCTCTCAAGAAGCCTTTCGCTAAGACTGTTCTTGTGGGATTTGCAATGTGATATTTGGAAGCCCCTAGAGGACTATGGTGAGAAAGGAAATATCCTCCGTTAAAAACTGGAAAGAAGATTTGTGAGAAAATGCTTTGTGTTCTGTTAATTCATCTCACAGAGTTAGAGCTTTCCCCTCAAGAAGCCTTTCGCTAAGACTGTTCTTGTGGAATTTGCATAGTGATATTTGGAATCCCATAGAGGGCTATGGTGAAAATGGAAATAACTTCAGTTAAAAAATGGAAAGAAGCTTTCCGAGAAACTGCTTTGTGTTCTGTTAATTCATCTCAAAGAGTTACAGCTTTCCCCTGAAGAAGCCTTCCGCTAAGACTGTTTTTGAGGAATTTCCAAAGTGATATGTGGAAGCCCATAGAGGGCTATGGTGAAAATGGAAATATTGTAAGATACTTACCGAAGAGAAGCTGTCTGAAAAACTGCTTTGTGTTCTGTTAGTTCATCTCACAGAGCTACAGCTTTTCCCTCAAGAAGCCGTTCACTAAGACTGTTTTGTGAAATTTGCAAAGTGATATTTGGAAGCCCATAGAGGGCTAAGGTGAAAAAGGAAATATCTTCCGTTAAAAACTGGAAAGAACCATTATGAGAAAATGCGGTGTGTTCTGTTAATACATATCACCGAGCTGCAGCTTTCCCCTCAGGAAGCCGTTCACTAAGACTGTTCTTGTGGAAATGCAAAGTGATATTTGGAGGCACATAGAGGGCAATGGTGAAAAAGGAAACACCTTAAGATAAAAACTGAAAAGAAGCTTTCTGAGAAACTGCTTTGTGTTCTGTTAATTCAAGTCACAGAGTTACTCTTTTACCTCAGGAAGCCTTTCACTAAGGCTGTTCTTGTGGAATTTACAAAGTGATATTTTGAAGCCCATAGAGGGCTATTGTGAAAAAGGAAATACCTTCAGTTAAAAACTGAAAAGAAGCTTTCTGAGAAACTGCTTTGTGTTCTGTTAATTCATCTCAAAGACTTACTGCTTTTGCCTCAAAAATCCTTCCTCTAAGACTGTTTTTGTGGAATTTCCAAAGTGATATTTCGATGCCCATAGTAGGCTATGGTGAAAATGTAAATATCCTAAGATAAAAACCAAAAAGAAGCTGTATGAAAAGTTGCTTTGTGTTTTGTTAGTTCACTCCCAGAGTTACAGCTTTGCCCTCAAGAAGCCGTTAACTAAGACTGTTTTGTGAAATTTGCAGTGATATTTGGAAGCCCATAGAGGGCTAAGGTGAAAAAGGAAATATCTTCCGTTAAAAACTGGAAAGAACCATTCTGAGAAACTGCGGTGTGTTCTGTTAGTACATATCACCGAGGTACAGCTTTCCTCTCAAGAAGCCTTTCGCTAAGACTGTTCTTGTGGGATTTCCAAAGTGATATTTGGAAGCCCATAGAGGGCTATAGTGAAAAAGGAAATATCTTCAGTTAAATACTGGAAAGAAGCTTTCTGAGAGACTGCTTTGTGTTCTGTTAATTCATCTCACAGAGTTACAGCTTCCCCCTCAAGAAGCCTTTCGCTAAGACTGTTCTTGTGGAATTTGCAAAGTCATATTTGGAAGCCCATAGAATACTATGGTGAAAAAGGAACTATCTTCCGTTAAAAACTGGAAAGAAGATTTGTGAGAAACTGCTTTGTGTTCTGTTAATTCAACTCATAGAGTTACAGATTTCCCCTTCAGAAGCCTTTCGTTAAGACTGTTCTTCTGGAATTTGCAAAGTGATATTTGGAAGCCCATGAAGGGCTATGGTGAAAAGGGAAATAACTTCCGTTAAAAACTGGAAAGAAGCTTTCTGAAACACTGCCGTGTGTTCTGTTAATACATCTCACCGAGTTACAGCTTTCCCCTCAAGAAGCCTTTGTATAAGACTGTTCTTGTGGAATTTGCAAAGTGATACTTGGAAGCCCATAGAGGGCTATTTTGAAAATGGAAATATCCTAAGATAAAAACCGAAAAGAAGCTGTCTGAGAAACTGCTTTGTGTTGTGTTAGTTCATCTCACAGTGTTACAGCTTTCCCCTCAAGAAGCCCTTCACTAAGACTGTTCTTGTGAAATTTGCAAACTGATATTTGTATTCCCATAGAGGACTTTGGTGAAAAAGGAAATATCTTTCGTTAAAAACTGGAAAGAACCTTTCTGAGAAACTGCTTTGTGTTCTGTTAATTAATCTCACAGAGTTACAGCTTTCCTATCATGAAGCCGATCACTAAGGCTGTTCTTTTGGAATATGCAAAGTGATATTTGGAAGCCCATAGAGGGCTACGGTGAAAAAGGAAATATCCTAAGACAAAAACTGAAAAGAAGCTTTCTGAGAAACTGCTTTGTGTTCTGTTAGTTCGTCACCAGAGTTACAGCTTTCCCCTCAAAAAGCCTTTGGCTAAGACTGTTCTTGTGGAATTTGCAAAGTGAAATTTGGAAGCCCATTGAGGGCTATGATGAAAAAGGACATTTCTTCCATTAAAAACCGAAAAGAAGATTTCTGAGAAACTGCTTCGTGTTTTGTTAGTTCATCTCACAGAATTACAGCTTTGCTCCCAGAAGCCTTTCGCTAAGACTGTTCTTGTGGAATTTGCAAAGTGATCTTAGAAGCCCGTAGAGGGCTATGGTGAAAAAGGAAATAACTTACGTTAAAAATTGGAAAGAAGCTTTCTGAGAAACTGATGTGTGTTCTGTTAAAACATCTCACCGTGTTACAGCTTTCACCTCAAGAAGCCTTTCGCTAAGACTGTTCTTGTGGAATTTTCTAAGTGATATTTGGAAGCCCATAGAGGGCTATGGGAAAAAGAAAATATCTTCGGTTGAAAACTGGAAAGAAGCTTTCTGAGAAACAGCTCTCTGTTCTGTTAATTCATTTCAGAGAGTTACAGCTTTCCGCTAAAGAAGTCTTTCGCTAAGACTGCTCTTTTGGAATTTGCAAAGTGATATTTGGAAGCCCTTAGAGGGCTATGGTGAAAAAGGAAATATCTTCCGTTAAAAACTGGAAAGAAGCATTCTGAGATACTGCCGTGTGTTCTGTTAATACATCTAACCGAGTTACAGCTTTCCCCTCTAGAAGCCTTTCGCTAAGACTGTTCTTGTGGCATTTGCAATGTGATATTTGGAAGCCCTTAGAGGGCTATGGTGAAATAGGAAATATCTTCCGTTAAAAACTGGAAAGAAGCATTCTGAGAAAATGCCGTGTCTTCTGTTAATACGTCTCACTGTGTTCCAGCTTTCCTCTCAAGAAGCCTTTCGCTAAGACTGTTCTTGTGGGATTTGCAATGTGATATTTGGAAGCCCATAGAGGACTATGGTGAGAAAGGAAATATCCTCCGTTAAAAACTGGAAAGAAGATTTGTGAGAAAATGCTTTGTGTTCTGTTAATTCATCTCACAGAGTTAGAGCTTTCCCCTCAAGAAGCCTTTCGCTAAGACTGTTCTTGTGGAATTTGCATAGTGATATTTGGAATCCCATAGAGGGCTATGGTGAAAATGGAAATAACTTCAGTTAAAAAATGAAAAGAAGCTTTCCGAGAAACTGCTTTGTGTTCTGTTAATTCATCTCAAAGAGTTACAGCTTTCCCCTGAAGAAGCCTTCCGCTAAGACTGTTTTTGAGGAATTTCCAAAGTGATATGTGGAAGCCCATAGAGGGCTATGGTGAAAATGGAAATATTGTAAGATACTTACCGAAGAGAAGCTGTCTGAAAAACTGCTTTGTGTTCTGTTAGTTCATCTCACAGAGCTACAGCTTTTCCCTCAAGAAGCCGTTCACTAAGACTGTTTTGTGAAATTTGCAAAGTGATATTTGGAAGCCCATAGAGGGCTAAGGTGAAAAAGGAAATATCTTCCGTTAAAAACTGGAAAGAACCATTATGAGAAAATGCGGTGTGTTCTGTTAATACATATCACCGAGCTGCAGCTTTCCCCTCAGGAAGCCGTTCACTAAGACTGTTCTTGTGGAAATGCAAAGTGATATTTGGAGGCACATAGAGGGCAATGGTGAAAAAGGAAACACCTTAAGATAAAAACTGAAAAGAAGCTTTCTGAGAAACTGCTTTGTGTTCTGTTAATTCAAGTCACAGAGTTACTCTTTTACCTCAGGAAGCCTTTCACTAAGGCTGTTCTTGTGGAATTTACAAAGTGATATTTTGAAGCCCATAGAGGGCTATTGTGAAAAAGGAAATACCTTCAGTTAAAAACTGAAAAGAAGCTTTCTGAGAAACTGCTTTGTGTTCTGTTAATTCATCTCAAAGACTTACTGCTTTTGCCTCAAAAATCCTTCCTCTAAGACTGTTTTTGTGGAATTTCCAAAGTGATATTTCGATGCCCATAGTAGGCTATGGTGAAAATGTAAATATCCTAAGATAAAAACCAAAAAGAAGCTGTATGAAAAGTTGCTTTGTGTTTTGTTAGTTCACTCCCAGAGTTACAGCTTTGCCCTCAAGAAGCCGTTAACTAAGACTGTTTTGTGAAATTTGCAGTGATATTTGGAAGCCCATAGAGGGCTAAGGTGAAAAAGGAAATATCTTCCGTTAAAAACTGGAAAGAACCATTCTGAGAAACTGCGGTGTGTTCTGTCAGTACATATCACCGAGGTACAGCTTTCCTCTCAAGAAGCCTTTCGCTAAGACTGTTCTTGTGGGATTTCCAAAGTGATATTTGGAAGCCCATAGAGGGCTATAGTGAAAAAGGAAATATCTTCAGTTAAATACTGGAAAGAAGCTTTCTGAGAGACTGCTTTGTGTTCTGTTAATTCATCTCACAGAGTTACAGCTTCCCCCTCAAGAAGCCTTTCGCTAAGACTGTTCTTGTGGAATTTGCAAAGTCATATTTGGAAGCCCATAGAATACTATGGTGAAAAAGGAACTATCTTCCGTTAAAAACTGGAAAGAAGATTTGTGAGAAACTGCTTTGTGTTCTGTTAATTCAACTCATAGAGTTACAGATTTCCCCTTCAGAAGCCTTTCGTTAAGACTGTTCTTCTGGAATTTGCAAAGTGATATTTGGAAGCCCATGAAGGGCTATGGTGAAAAGGGAAATAACTTCCGTTAAAAACTGGAAAGAAGCTTTCTGAAACACTGCCGTGTGTTCTGTTAATACATCTCACCGAGTTACAGCTTTCCCCTCAAGAAGCCTTTGTATAAGACTGTTCTTGTGGAATTTGCAAAGTGATACTTGGAAGCCCATAGAGGGCTATTTTGAAAATGGAAATATCCTAAGATAAAAACCGAAAAGAAGCTGTCTGAGAAACTGCTTTGTGTTGTGTTAGTTCATCTCACAGTGTTACAGCTTTCCCCTCAAGAAGCCCTTCACTAAGACTGTTCTTGTGAAATTTGCAAACTGATATTTGTATTCCCATAGAGGACTTTGGTGAAAAAGGAAATATCTTTCGTTAAAAACTGGAAAGAACCTTTCTGAGAAACTGCTTTGTGTTCTGTTAATTAATCTCACAGAGTTACAGCTTTCCTATCATGAAGCCGATCACTAAGGCTGTTCTTTTGGAATATGCAAAGTGATATTTGGAAGCCCATAGAGGGCTACGGTGAAAAAGGAAATATCCTAAGACAAAAACTGAAAAGAAGCTTTCTGAGAAACTGCTTTGTGTTCTGTTAGTTCGTCACCAGAGTTACAGCTTTCCCCTCAAAAAGCCTTTGGCTAAGACTGTTCTTGTGGAATTTGCAAAGTGAAATTTGGAAGCCCATTGAGGGCTATGATGAAAAAGGACATTTCTTCCATTAAAAACCGAAAAGAAGATTTCTGAGAAACTGCTTCGTGTTTTGTTAGTTCATCTCACAGAATTACAGCTTTGCTCCCAGAAGCCTTTCGCTAAGACTGTTCTTGTGGAATTTGCAAAGTGATCTTAGAAGCCCGTAGAGGGCTATGGTGAAAAAGGAAATAACTTACGTTAAAAATTGGAAAGAAGCTTTCTGAGAAACTGATGTGTGTTCTGTTAAAACATCTCACCGTGTTACAGCTTTCACCTCAAGAAGCCTTTCGCTAAGACTGTTCTTGTGGAATTTTCTAAGTGATATTTGGAAGCCCATAGAGGGCTATGGGAAAAAGAAAATATCTTCGGTTGAAAACTGGAAAGAAGCTTTCTGAGAAACAGCTCTGTGTTCTGTTAATTCATTTCAGAGAGTTACAGCTTTCCGCTAAAGAAGTCTTTCGCTAAGACTGCTCTTTTGGAATTTGCAAAGTGATATTTGGAAGCCCTTAGAGGGCTATGGTGAAAAAGGAAATATCTTCCGTTAAAAACTGGAAAGAAGCATTCTGAGATACTGCCGTGTGATCTGTTAATACATCTAACCGAGTTACAGCTTTCCCCTCTAGAAGCCTTTCGCTAAGACTGTTCTTGTGGGATTTGCAATGTGATATTTGGAAGCCCCTAGAGGACTATGGTGAGAAAGGAAATATCCTCCGTTAAAAACTGGAAAGAAGATTTGTGAGAAAATGCTTTGTGTTCTGTTAATTCATCTCACAGAGTTAGAGCTTTCCCCTCAAGAAGCCTTTCGCTAAGACTGTTCTTGTGGAATTTGCATAGTGATATTTGGAATCCCATAGAGGGCTATGGTGAAAATGGAAATAACTTCAGTTAAAAAATGAAAAGAAGCTTTCCGAGAAACTGCTTTGTGTTCTGTTAATTCATCTCAAAGAGTTACAGCTTTCCCCTGAAGAAGCCTTCCGCTAAGACTGTTTTTGAGGAATTTCCAAAGTGATATGTGGAAGCCCATAGAGGGCTATGGTGAAAATGGAAATATTGTAAGATACTTACCGAAGAGAAGCTGTCTGAAAAACTGCTTTGTGTTCTGTTAGTTCATCTCACAGAGCTACAGCTTTTCCCTCAAGAAGCCGTTCACTAAGACTGTTTTGTGAAATTTGCAAAGTGATATTTGGAAGCCCATAGAGGGCTAAGGTGAAAAAGGAAATATCTTCCGTTAAAAACTGGAAAGAACCATTATGAGAAAATGCGGTGTGTTCTGTTAATACATATCACCGAGCTGCAGCTTTCCCCTCAGGAAGCCGTTCACTAAGACTGTTCTTGTGGAATTGCAAAGTGATATTTGGAGGCACATAGAGGGCAATGGTGAAAAAGGAAACACCTTAAGATAAAAACTGAAAAGAAGCTTTCTGAGAAACTGCTTTGTGTTCTGTTAATTCAAGTCACAGAGTTACTCTTTTACCTCAGGAAGCCTTTCACTAAGGCTGTTCTTGTGGAATTTACAAAGTGATATTTTGAAGCCCATAGAGGGCTATTGTGAAAAAGGAAATACCTTCAGTTAAAAACTGAAAAGAAGCTTTCTGAGAAACTGCTTTGTGTTCTGTTAATTCATCTAAAAGAGTTACTGCTTTTGCCTCAAAAATCCTTCCTCTAAGACTGTTTTTGTGGAATTTCCAAAGTGATATTTCGATGCCCATAGTAGGCTATGGTGAAAATGTAAATATCCTGAGATAAAAACCAAAAAGAAGCTGTATGAAAAGTTGCTTTGTGTTTTGTTATTTCACTCCCAGAGTTACAGCTTTGCCCTCAAGAAGCCATTAACTAAGACTGTTTTGTGAAATTTGCAGTGATATTTGGAAGCCCATAGAGGGCTAAGGTGAAAAAGGAAATATCTTCCATTAAAAACTGGAAAGAACCATTCTGAGAAACTGCGGTGTGTTCTGTTAGTACATATCACCGAGGTACAGCTTTCCTCTCAAGAAGCCTTTCGCTAAGACTGTTCTTGTGGGATTTCCAAAGTGATATTTGGAAGCCCATGAAGGGCTATGGTGAAAAGGGAAATAACTTCCGTTAAAAACTGGAAAGAAGCTTTCTGAAACACTGCCGTGTGTTCTGTTAATTCATCTCACAGAGTTACAGCTTCCCCCTCAAGAAGCCTTTCGCTAAGACTGTTCTTGTGGAATTTGCAAAGTCATATTTGGAAGCCCATAGAATACTATGGTGAAAAAGGAACTATCTTCCGTAAAAAACTGGAAAGAAGATTTGTGAGAAACTGCTTTGTGTTCTGTTAATTCAACTCATAGAGTTACAGATTTCCCCTTCAGAAGCCTTTCGTTAAGACTGTTCTTCTGGAATTTGCAAAGTGATATTTGGAAGCCCATGAAGGGCTATGGTGAAAAGGGAAATAACTTCCGTTAAAAACTGGAAAGAAGCTTTCTGAAACACTGCCGTGTGTTCTGTTAATACATCTCACCGAGTTACAGCTTTCCCCTCAAGAAGCCTTTGTATAAGACTGTTCTTGTGGAATTTGCAAAGTGATACTTGGAAGCCCATAGAGGGCTATTTTGAAAATGGAAATATCCTAAGATAAAAACCGAAAAGAAGCTGTCTGAGAAACTGCTTTGTGTTGTGTTAGTTCATCTCACAGTGTTACAGCTTTCCTCTCAAGAAGCCCTTCACTAAGACTGTTCTTGTGAAATTTGCAAACTGATATTTGTATTCCCATAGAGGACTTTGGTGAAAAAGGAAATATCTTTCGTTAAAAACTGGAAAGAACCTTTCTGAGAAACTGCTTTGTGTTCTGTTAATTAATCTCACAGAGTTACAGCTTTCCTATCATGAAGCCGATCACTAAGGCTGTTCTTTTGGAATATGCAAAGTGATATTTGGAAGCCCATAGAGGGCTACGGTGAAAAAGGAAATATCCTAAGACAAAAACTGAAAAGAAGCTTTCTGAGAAACTGCTTTGTGTTCTGTTAGTTCGTCACCAGAGTTACAGCTTTCCCCTCAAAAAGCCTTTGGCTAAGACTGTTCTTGTGGAATTTGCAAAATGAAATTTGGAAGCCCATTGAGGGCTATGATGAAAAAGGACATTTCTTCCATTAAAAACCGAAAAGAAGATTTCTGAGAAACTGCTTCGTGTTTTGTTAGTTCATCTCACAGAATTACAGCTTTGCTCCCAGAAGCCTTTCGCTAAGACTGTTCTTGTGGAATTTGCAAAGTGATCTTAGAAGCCCGTAGAGGGCTATGGTGAAAAAGGAAATAACTTACGTTAAAAATTGGAAAGAAGCTTTCTGAGAAACTGATGTGTGTTCTGTTAAAACATCTCACCGTGTTACAGCTTTCACCTCAAGAAGCCTTTCGCTAAGACTGTTCTTGTGGAATTTTCTAAGTGATATTTGGAAGCCCATAGAGGGCTATGGGAAAAAGAAAATATCTTCGGTTGAAAACTGGAAAGAAGCTTTCTGAGAAACAGCTCTGTGTTCTGTTAATTCATTTCAGAGAGTTACAGCTTTCCGCTAAAGAAGTCTTTCGCTAAGACTGCTCTTTTGGAATTTGCAAAGTGATATTTGGAAGCCCTTAGAGGGCTATGGTGAAAAAGGAAATATCTTCGGTTGAAAACTGGAAAGAAGCATTCTGAGATACTGCCGTGTGTTCTGTTAATACATCTAACCGAGTTACAGCTTTCCCCTCTAGAAGCCTTTCGCTAAGACTGTTCTTGTGGCATTTGCAATGTGATATTTGGAAGCCCTTAGAGGGCTATGGTGAAATAGGAAATATCTTCCGTTAAAAACTGGAAAGAAGCATTCTGAGAAAATGCCGTGTCTTCTGTTAATACGTCTCACTGTGTTCCAGCTTTCCCCTCAAGAAGCCTTTCGCTAAGACTGTTCTTGTGGGATTTGCAATGTGATATTTGGAAGCCCATAGAGGACTATGGTGAGAAAGGAAATATCCTCCGTTAAAAACTGGAAAGAAGATTTGTGAGAAAATGCTTTGTGTTCTGTTAATTCATCTCACAGAGTTAGAGCTTTCCCCTCAAGAAGCCTTTCGCTAAGACTGTTCTTGTGGAATTTGCAATGTGATATTTGGAAGCCCATAGAGGACTATGGTGAGAAAGGAAATATCCTCCGTTAAAAACTGGAAAGAAGATTTGTGAGAAAATGCTTTGTGTTCTGTTAATTCATCTCACAGAGTTAGAGCTTTCCCCTCAAGAAGCCTTTCGCTAAGACTGTTCTTGTGGAATTTGCATAGTGATATTTGGAATCCCATAGAGGGCTATGGTGAAAATGGAAATAACTTCAGTTAAAAAATGAAAAGAAGCTTTCCGAGAAACTGCTTTGTGTTCTGTTAATTCATCTCAAAGAGTTACAGCTTTCCCCTGAAGAAGCCTTCCGCTAAGACTGTTTTTGAGGAATTTCCAAAGTGATATGTGGAAGCCCATAGAGGGCTATGGTGAAAATGGAAATATTGTAAGATACTTACCGAAGAGAAGCTGTCTGAGAAACTGCTTTGTGTTCTGTTAGTTCATCTCACAGAGCTACAGCTTTTCCCTCAAGAAGCCGTTCACTAAGACTGTTTTGTGAAATTTGCAAAGTGATATTTGGAAGCCCATAGAGGGCTAAGGTGAAAAAGGAAATATCTTCCGTTAAAAACTGGAAAGAACCATTCTGAGAAAATGCGGTGTGTTCTGTTAATACATATCACCGAGCTGCAGCTTTCCCCTCAGGAAGCTGTTCACTAAGACTGTTCTTGTGGAATTGCAAAGTGATATTTGGAGGCACATAGAGGGCAATGGTGAAAAAGGAAACACCTTAAGATAAAAACTGAAAAGAAGCTTTCTGAGAAACTGCTTTGTGTTCTGTTAATTCAAGTCACAGAGTTACTCTTTTACCTCAGGAAGCCTTTCACTAAGGCTGTTCTTGTGGAATTTACAAAGTGATATTTTGAAGCCCATAGAGGGCTATTGTGAAAAAGGAAATACCTTCAGTTAAAAACTGAAAAGAAGCTTTCTGAGAAACTGCTTTGTGTTCTGTTAATTCATCTCAAAGAGTTACTGCTTTTGCCTCAAAAATCCTTCCTCTAAGACTGTTTTTGTGGAATTTCCAAAGTGATATTTCGATGCCCATAGTAGGCTATGGTGAAAATGTAAATATCCTAAGATAAAAACCAAAAAGAAGCTGTATGAAAAGTTGCTTTGTGTTTTGTTAGTTCACTCCCAGAGTTACAGCTTTGCCCTCAAGAAGCCGTTAACTAAGACTGTTTTGTGAAATTTGCAGTGATATTTGGAAGCCCATAGAGGGCTAAGGTGAAAAAGGAAATATCTTCCGTTAAAAACTGGAAAGATCCACTCTGAGAAACTGCGGTGTGTTCTGTTAGTATATATCACCGAGGTACAGCTTTCCTCTCAAGAAGCCTTTCGCTAAGACTGTTCTTGTGGGATTTCCAAAGTGATATTTGGAAGCCCATGAAGGGCTATGGTGAAAAGGGAAATAACTTCCGTTAAAAACTGGAAAGAAGCTTTCTGAAACACTGCCGTGTGTTCTGTTAATACATCTCACCGAGTTACAGCTTTCCCCTCAAGAAGCCTTTGTATAAGACTGTTCTTGTGGAATTTGCAAAGTGATACTTGGAAGCCCATAGAGGGCTATTTTGAAAATGGAAATATCCTAAGATAAAAACCGAAAAGAAGCTGTCTGAGAAACTGCTTTGTGTTGTGTTAGTTCATCTCACAGTGTTACAGCTTTCCTCTCAAGAAGCCCTTCACTAAGACTGTTCTTGTGAAATTTGCAAACTGATATTTGTATTCCCATAGAGGACTTTGGTGAAAAAGGAAATATCTTTCGTTAAAAACTGGAAAGAACCTTTCTGAGAAACTGCTTTGTGTTCTGTTAATTAATCTCACAGAGTTACAGCTTTCCTATCATGAAGCCGATCACTAAGGCTGTTCTTTTGGAATATGCAAAGTGATATTTGGAAGCCCATAGAGGGCTACGGTGAAAAAGGAAATATCCTAAGACAAAAACTGAAAAGAAGCTTTCTGAGAAACTGCTTTGTGTTCTGTTAGTTCGTCACCAGAGTTACAGCTTTCCCCTCAAAAAGCCTTTGGCTAAGACTGTTCTTGTGGAATTTGCAAAATGAAATTTGGAAGCCCATTGAGGGCTATGATGAAAAAGGACATTTCTTCCATTAAAAACCGAAAAGAAGATTTCTGAGAAACTGCTTCGTGTTTTGTTAGTTCATCTCACAGAATTACAGCTTTGCTCCCAGAAGCCTTTCGCTAAGACTGTTCTTGTGGAATTTGCAAAGTGATCTTAGAAGCCCGTAGAGGGCTATGGTGAAAAAGGAAATAACTTACGTTAAAAATTGGAAAGAAGCTTTCTGAGAAACTGATGTGTGTTCTGTTAAAACATCTCACCGTGTTACAGCTTTCACCTCAAGAAGCCTTTCGCTAAGACTGTTCTTGTGGAATTTTCTAAGTGATATTTGGAAGCCCATAGAGGGCTATGGGAAAAAGAAAATATCTTCGGTTGAAAACTGGAAAGAAGCTTTCTGAGAAACAGCTCTGTGTTCTGTTAATTCATTTCAGAGAGTTACAGCTTTCCGCTAAAGAAGTCTTTCGCTAAGACTGCTCTTTTGGAATTTGCAAAGTGATATTTGGAAGCCCTTAGAGGGCTATGGTGAAAAAGGAAATATCTTCCGTTAAAAACTGGAAAGAAGCATTCTGAGATACTGCCGTGTGTTCTGTTAATACATCTAACCGAGTTACAGCTTTCCCCTCTAGAAGCCTTTCGCTAAGACTGTTCTTGTGGCATTTGCAATGTGATATTTGGAAGCCCTTAGAGGGCTATGGTGAAATAGGAAATATCTTCCGTTAAAAACTGGAAAGAAGCATTCTGAGAAAATGCCGTGTCTTCTGTTAATACGTCTCACTGTGTTCCAGCTTTCCCCTCAAGAAGCCTTTCGCTAAGACTGTTCTTGTGGGATTTGCAATGTGATATTTGGAAGCCCATAGAGGACGATGGTGAGAAAGGAAATATCCTCCGTTAAAAACTGGAAAGAAGATTTGTGAGAAAATGCTTTGTGTTCTGTTAATTCATCTCACAGAGTTAGAGCTTTCCCCTCAAGAAGCCTTTCGCTAAGACTGTTCTTGTGGAATTTGCAATGTGATATTTGGAAGCCCATAGAGGACTATGGTGAGAAAGGAAATATCCTCCGTTAAAAACTGGAAAGAAGATTTGTGAGAAAATGCTTTGTGTTCTGTTAATTCATCTCACAGAGTTAGAGCTTTCCCCTCAAGAAGCCTTTCGCTAAGACTGTTCTTGTGGAATTTGCATAGTGATATTTGGAATCCCATAGAGGGCTATGGTGAAAATGGAAATAACTTCAGTTAAAAAATGAAAAGAAGCTTTCCGAGAAACTGCTTTGTGTTCTGTTAATTCATCTCAAAGAGTTACAGCTTTCCCCTGAAGAAGCCTTCCGCTAAGACTGTTTTTGAGGAATTTCCAAAGTGATATGTGGAAGCCCATAGAGGGCTATGGTGAAAATGGAAATATTGTAAGATACTTACCGAAGAGAAGCTGTCTGAGAAACTGCTTTGTGTTCTGTTAGTTCATCTCACAGAGCTACAGCTTTTCCCTCAAGAAGCCGTTCACTAAGACTGTTTTGTGAAATTTGCAAAGTGATATTTGGAAGCCCATAGAGGGCTAAGGTGAAAAAGGAAATATCTTCCGTTAAAAACTGGAAAGAACCATTCTGAGAAAATGCGGTGTGTTCTGTTAATACATATCACCGAGCTGCAGCTTTCCCCTCAGGAAGCCGTTCACTAAGACTGTTCTTGTGGAATTGCAAAGTGATATTTGGAGGCACATAGAGGGCAATGGTGAAAAAGGAAACACCTTAAGATAAAAACTGAAAAGAAGCTTTCTGAGAAACTGCTTTGTGTTCTGTTAATTCAAGTCACAGAGTTACTCTTTTACCTCAGGAAGCCTTTCACTAAGGCTGTTCTTGTGGAATTTACAAAGTGATATTTTGAAGCCCATAGAGGGCTATTGTGAAAAAGGAAATACCTTCAGTTAAAAACTGAAAAGAAGCTTTCTGAGAAACTGCTTTGTGTTCTGTTAATTCATCTCAAAGAGTTACTGCTTTTGCCTCAAAAATCCTTCCTCTAAGACTGTTTTTGTGGAATTTCCAAAGTGATATTTCGATGCCCATAGTAGGCTATGGTGAAAATGTAAATATCCTAAGATAAAAACCAAAAAGAAGCTGTATGAAAAGTTGCTTTGTGTTTTGTTAGTTCACTCCCAGAGTTACAGCTTTGCCCTCAAGAAGCCGTTAACTAAGACTGTTTTGTGAAATTTGCAGTGATATTTGGAAGCCCATAGAGGGCTAAGGTGAAAAAGGAAATATCTTCCGTTAAAAACTGGAAAGATCCACTCTGAGAAACTGCGGTGTGTTCTGTTAGTATATATCACCGAGGTACAGCTTTCCTCTCAAGAAGCCTTTCGCTAAGACTGTTCTTGTGGGATTTCCAAAGTGATATTTGGAAGCCCATGAAGGGCTATGGTGAAAAGGGAAATAACTTCCGTTAAAAACTGGAAAGAAGCTTTCTGAAACACTGCCGTGTGTTCTGTTAATACATCTCACCGAGTTACAGCTTTCCCCTCAAGAAGCCTTTGTATAAGACTGTTCTTGTGGAATTTGCAAAGTGATACTTGGAAGCCCATAGAGGGCTATTTTGAAAATGGAAATATCCTAAGATAAAAACCGAAAAGAAGCTGTCTGAGAAACTGCTTTGTGTTGTGTTAGTTCATCTCACAGTGTTACAGCTTTCCTCTCAAGAAGCCCTTCACTAAGACTGTTCTTGTGAAATTTGCAAACTGATATTTGTATTCCCATAGAGGACTTTGGTGAAAAAGGAAATATCTTTCGTTAAAAACTGGAAAGAACCTTTCTGAGAAACTGCTTTGTGTTCTGTTAATTAATCTCACAGAGTTACAGCTTTCCTATCATGAAGCCGATCACTAAGGCTGTTCTTTTGGAATATGCAAAGTGATATTTGGAAGCCCATAGAGGGCTACGGTGAAAAAGGAAATATCCTAAGACAAAAACTGAAAAGAAGCTTTCTGAGAAACTGCTTTGTGTTCTGTTAGTTCGTCACCAGAGTTACAGCTTTCCCCTCAAAAAGCCTTTGGCTAAGACTGTTCTTGTGGAATTTGCAAAATGAAATTTGGAAGCCCATTGAGGGCTATGATGAAAAAGGACATTTCTTCCATTAAAAACCGAAAAGAAGATTTCTGAGAAACTGCTTCGTGTTTTGTTAGTTCATCTCACAGAATTACAGCTTTGCTCCCAGAAGCCTTTCGCTAAGACTGTTCTTGTGGAATTTGCAAAGTGATCTTAGAAGCCCGTAGAGGGCTATGGTGAAAAAGGAAATAACTTACGTTAAAAATTGGAAAGAAGCTTTCTGAGAAACTGATGTGTGTTCTGTTAAAACATCTCACCGTGTTACAGCTTTCACCTCAAGAAGCCTTTCGCTAAGACTGTTCTTGTGGAATTTTCTAAGTGATATTTGGAAGCCCATAGAGGGCTATGGGAAAAAGAAAATATCTTCGGTTGAAAACTGGAAAGAAGCTTTCTGAGAAACAGCTCTGTGTTCTGTTAATTCATTTCAGAGAGTTACAGCTTTCCGCTAAAGAAGTCTTTCGCTAAGACTGCTCTTTTGGAATTTGCAAAGTGATATTTGGAAGCCCTTAGAGGGCTATGGTGAAAAAGGAAATATCTTCCGTTAAAAACTGGAAAGAAGCATTCTGAGATACTGCCGTGTGTTCTGTTAATACATCTAACCGAGTTACAGCTTTCCCCTCTAGAAGCCTTTCGCTAAGACTGTTCTTGTGGCATTTGCAATGTGATATTTGGAAGCCCTTAGAGGGCTATGGTGAAATAGGAAATATCTTCCGTTAAAAACTGGAAAGAAGCATTCTGAGAAAATGCCGTGTCTTCTGTTAATACGTCTCACTGTGTTCCAGCTTTCCTCTCAAGAAGCCTTTCGCTAAGACTGTTCTTGTGGGATTTGCAATGTGATATTTGGAAGCCCATAGAGGACTATGGTGAGAAAGGAAATATCCTCCGTTAAAAACTGGAAAGAAGATTTGTGAGAAAATGCTTTGTGTTCTGTTAATTCATCTCACAGAGTTAGAGCTTTCCCCTCAAGAAGCCTTTCGCTAAGACTGTTCTTGTGGAATTTGCAATGTGATATTTGGAAGCCCATAGAGGACTATGGTGAGAAAGGAAATATCCTCCGTTAAAAACTGGAAAGAAGATTTGTGAGAAAATGCTTTGTGTTCTGTTAATTCATCTCACAGAGTTAGAGCTTTCCCCTCAAGAAGCCTTTCGCTAAGACTGTTCTTGTGGAATTTGCATAGTGATATTTGGAATCCCATAGAGGGCTATGGTGAAAATGGAAATAACTTCAGTTAAAAAATGAAAAGAAGCTTTCCGAGAAACTGCTTTGTGTTCTGTTAATTCATCTCAAAGAGTTACAGCTTTCCCCTGAAGAAGCCTTCCGCTAAGACTGTTTTTGAGGAATTTCCAAAGTGATATGTGGAAGCCCATAGAGGGCTATGGTGAAAATGGAAATATTGTAAGATACTTACCGAAGAGAAGCTGTCTGAGAAACTGCTTTGTGTTCTGTTAGTTCATCTCACAGAGCTACAGCTTTTCCCTCAAGAAGCCGTTCACTAAGACTGTTTTGTGAAATTTGCAAAGTGCTATTTGGAAGCCCATAGAGGGCTAAGGTGAAAAAGGAAATATCTTCCGTTAAAAACTGGAAAGAACCATTATGAGAAAATGCGGTGTGTTTTGTTAATACATATCACCGAGCTGCAGCTTTCCCCTCAGGAAGCCGTTCACTAAGACTGTTCTTGTGGAATTGCAAAGTGATATTTGGAGGCACATAGAGGGCAATGGTGAAAAAGGAAACACCTTAAGATAAAAACTGAAAAGAAGCTTTCTGAGAAACTGCTTTGTGTTCTGTTAATTCAAGTCACAGAGTTACTCTTTTACCTCAGGAAGCCTTTCACTAAGGCTGTTCTTGTGGAATTTACAAAGTGATATTTTGAAGCCCATAGAGGGCTATTGTGAAAAAGGAAATACCTTCAGTTAAAAACTGAAAAGAAGCTTTCTGAGAAACTGCTTTGTGTTCTGTTAATTCATCTCAAAGAGTTACTGCTTTTGCCTCAAAAATCCTTCCTCTAAGACTGTTTTTGTGGAATTTCCAAAGTGATATTTCGATGCCCATAGTAGGCTATGGTGAAAATGTAAATATCCTAAGATAAAAACCAAAAAGAAGCTGTATGAAAAGTTGCTTTGTGTTTTGTTAGTTCACTCCCAGAGTTACAGCTTTGCCCTCAAGAAGCCGTTAACTAAGACTGTTTTGTGAAATTTGCAGTGATATTTGGAAGCCCATAGAGGGCTAAGGTGAAGAAGGAAATATCTTCCATTAAAAACTGGAAAGATCCACTCTGAGAAACTGCGGTGTGTTCTGTTAGTATATATCACCGAGGTACAGCTTTCCTCTCAAGAAGCCTTTCGCTAAGACTGTTCTTGTGGGATTTCCAAAGTGATATTTGGAAGCCCATGAAGGGCTATGGTGAAAAGGGAAATAACTTCCGTTAAAAACTGGAAAGAAGCTTTCTGAAACACTGCCGTGTGTTCTGTTAATACATCTCACCGAGTTACAGCTTTCCCCTCAAGAAGCCTTTGTATAAGACTGTTCTTGTGGAATTTGCAAAGTGATACTTGGAAGCCCATAGAGGGCTATTTTGAAAATGGAAATATCCTAAGATAAAAACCGAAAAGAAGCTGTCTGAGAAACTGCTTTGTGTTGTGTTAGTTCATCTCACAGTGTTACAGCTTTCCTCTCAAGAAGCCCTTCACTAAGACTGTTCTTGTGAAATTTGCAAACTGATATTTGTATTCCCATAGAGGACTTTGGTGAAAAAGGAAATATCTTTCGTTAAAAACTGGAAAGAACCTTTCTGAGAAACTGCTTTGTGTTCTGTTAATTAATCTCACAGAGTTACAGCTTTCCTATCATGAAGCCGATCACTAAGGCTGTTCTTTTGGAATATGCAAAGTGATATTTGGAAGCCCATAGAGGGCTACGGTGAAAAAGGAAATATCCTAAGACAAAAACTGAAAAGAAGCTTTCTGAGAAACTGCTTTGTGTTCTGTTAGTTCGTCACCAGAGTTACAGCTTTCCCCTCAAAAAGCCTTTGGCTAAGACTGTTCTTGTGGAATTTGCAAAATGAAATTTGGAAGCCCATTGAGGGCTATGATGAAAAAGGACATTTCTTCCATTAAAAACCGAAAAGAAGATTTCTGAGAAACTGCTTCGTGTTTTGTTAGTTCATCTCACAGAATTACAGCTTTGCTCCCAGAAGCCTTTCGCTAAGACTGTTCTTGTGGAATTTGCAAAGTGATCTTAGAAGCCCGTAGAGGGCTATGGTGAAAAAGGAAATAACTTACGTTAAAAATTGGAAAGAAGCTTTCTGAGAAACTGATGTGTGTTCTGTTAAAACATCTCACCGTGTTACAGCTTTCACCTCAAGAAGCCTTTCGCTAAGACTGTTCTTGTGGAATTTTCTAAGTGATATTTGGAAGCCCATAGAGGGCTATGGGAAAAAGAAAATATCTTCGGTTGAAAACTGGAAAGAAGCTTTCTGAGAAACAGCTCTGTGTTCTGTTAATTCATTTCAGAGAGTTACAGCTTTCCGCTAAAGAAGTCTTTCGCTAAGACTGCTCTTTTGGAATTTGCAAAGTGATATTTGGAAGCCCTTAGAGGGCTATGGTGAAAAAGGAAATATCTTCCGTTAAAAACTGGAAAGAAGCATTCTGAGATACTGCCGTGTGTTCTGTTAATACATCTAACCGAGTTACAGCTTTCCCCTCTAGAAGCCTTTCGCTAAGACTGTTCTTGTGGCATTTGCAATGTGATATTTGGAAGCCCTTAGAGGGCTATGGTGAAATAGGAAATATCTTCCGTTAAAAACTGGAAAGAAGCATTCTGAGAAAATGCCGTGTCTTCTGTTAATACGTCTCACTGTGTTCCAGCTTTCCTCTCAAGAAGCCTTTCGCTAAGACTGTTCTTGTGGGATTTGCAATGTGATATTTGGAAGCCCATAGAGGACTATGGTGAGAAAGGAAATATCCTCCGTTAAAAACTGGAAAGAAGATTTGTGAGAAAATGCTTTGTGTTCTGTTAATTCATCTCACAGAGTTAGAGCTTTCCCCTCAAGAAGCCTTTCGCTAAGACTGTTCTTGTGGAATTTGCAATGTGATATTTGGAAGCCCATAGAGGACTATGGTGAGAAAGGAAATATCCTCCGTTAAAAACTGGAAAGAAGATTTGTGAGAAAATGCTTTGTGTTCTGTTAATTCATCTCACAGAGTTAGAGCTTTCCCCTCAAGAAGCCTTTCGCTAAGACTGTTCTTGTGGAATTTGCATAGTGATATTTGGAATCCCATAGAGGGCTATGGTGAAAATGGAAATAACTTCAGTTAAAAAATGAAAAGAAGCTTTCCGAGAAACTGCTTTGTGTTCTGTTAATTCATCTCAAAGAGTTACAGCTTTCCCCTGAAGAAGCCTTCCGCTAAGACTGTTTTTGAGGAATTTCCAAAGTGATATGTGGAAGCCCATAGAGGGCTATGGTGAAAATGGAAATATTGTAAGATACTTACCGAAGAGAAGCTGTCTGAGAAACTGCTTTGTGTTCTGTTAGTTCATCTCACAGAGCTACAGCTTTTCCCTCAAGAAGCCGTTCACTAAGACTGTTTTGTGAAATTTGCAAAGTGATATTTGGAAGCCCATAGAGGGCTAAGGTGAAAAAGGAAATATCTTCCGTTAAAAACTGGAAAGAACCATTATGAGAAAATGCGGTGTGTTCTGTTAATACATATCACCGAGCTGCAGCTTTCCCCTCAGGAAGCCGTTCACTAAGACTGTTCTTGTGGAATTGCAAAGTGATATTTGGAGGCACATAGAGGGCAATGGTGAAAAAGGAAACACCTTAAGATAAAAACTGAAAAGAAGCTTTCTGAGAAACTGCTTTGTGTTCTGTTAATTCAAGTCACAGAGTTACTCTTTTACCTCAGGAAGCCTTTCACTAAGGCTGTTCTTGTGGAATTTACAAAGTGATATTTTGAAGCCCATAGAGGGCTATTGTGAAAAAGGAAATACCTTCAGTTAAAAACTGAAAAGAAGCTTTCTGAGAAACTGCTTTGTGTTCTGTTAATTCATCTCAAAGAGTTACTGCTTTTGCCTCAAAAATCCTTCCTCTAAGACTGTTTTTGTGGAATTTCCAAAGTGATATTTCGATGCCCATAGTAGGCTATGGTGAAAATGTAAATATCCTAAGATAAAAACCAAAAAGAAGCTGTATGAAAAGTTGCTTTGTGTTTTGTTAGTTCACTCCCAGAGTTACAGCTTTGCCCTCAAGAAGCCGTTAACTAAGACTGTTTTGTGAAATTTGCAGTGATATTTGGAAGCCCATAGAGGGCTAAGGTGAAAAAGGAAATATCTTCCGTTAAAAACTGGAAAGAACCATTCTGAGAAACTGCGGTGTGTTCTGTTAGTACATATCACCGAGGTACAGCTTTCCTCTCAAGAAGCCTTTCGCTAAGACTGTTCTTGTGGGATTTCCAAAGTGATATTTGGAAGCCCATAGAGGGCTATAGTGAAAAAGGAAATATCTTCAGTTAAATACTGGAAAGAAGCTTTCTGAGAGACTGCTTTGTGTTCTGTTAATTCATCTCACAGAGTTACAGATTCCCCCTCAAGAAGCCTTTCGCTAAGACTGTTCTTGTGGAATTTGCAAAGTCATATTTGGAAGCCCATAGAATACTATGGTGAAAAAGGAACTATCTTCCGTTAAAAACTGGAAAGAAGATTTGTGAGAAACTGCTTTGTGTTGTGTTAATTCAACTCATAGAGTTACAGATTTCCCCTTCAGAAGCCTTTCGTTAAGACTGTTCTTCTGGAATTTGCAAAGTGATATTTGGAAGCCCATGAAGGGCTATGGTGAAAAGGGAAATAACTTCCGTTAAAAACTGGAAAGAAGCTTTCTGAAACACTGCCGTGTGTTCTGTTAATACATCTCACCGAGTTACAGCTTTCCCCTCAAGAAGCCTTTGTATAAGACTGTTCTTGTGGAATTTGCAAAGTGATACTTGGAAGCCCATAGAGGGCTATTTTCAAAATGGAAATATCCTAAGATAAAAACCGAAAAGAAGCTGTCTGAGAAACTGCTTTGTGTTGTGTTAGTTCATCCCACAGTGTTACAGCTTTCCTCTCAAGAAGCCCTTCACTAAGACTGTTCTTGTGAAATTTGCAAACTGATATTTGTATTCCCATAGAGGACTTTGGTGAAAAAGGAAATATCTTTCGTTAAAAACTGGAAAGAACCTTTCTGAGAAACTGCTTTGTGTTCTGTTAATTAATCTCACAGAGTTACAGCTTTCCTATCATGAAGCCGATCACTAAGGCTGTTCTTTTGGAATATGCAAAGTGATATTTGGAAGCCCATAGAGGGCTATGGTGAAAAAGGAAATATCCTAAGACAAAAACTGAAAAGAAGCTTTCTGAGAAACTGCTTTGTGTTCTGTTAGTTCGTCACCAGAGTTACAGCTTTCCCCTCAAAAAGCCTTTGGCTAAGACTGTTCTTGTGGAATTTGCAAAATGAAATTTGGAAGCCCATTGAGGGCTATGATGAAAAAGGACATTTCTTCCATTAAAAACCGAAAAGAAGATTTCTGAGAAACTGCTTCGTGTTTTGTTAGTTCATCTCACAGAATTACAGCTTTGCTCCCAGAAGCCTTTCGCTAAGACTGTTCTTGTGGAATTTGCAAAGTGATCTTAGAAGCCCGTAGAGGGCTATGGTGAAAAAGGAAATAACTTACGTTAAAAATTGGAAAGAAGCTTTCTGAGAAACTGATGTGTGTTCTGTTAAAACATCTCACCGTGTTACAGCTTTCACCTCAAGAAGCCTTTCGCTAAGACTGTTCTTGTGGAATTTTCTAAGTGATATTTGGAAGCCCATAGAGGGCTATGGGAAAAAGAAAATATCTTCGGTTGAAAACTGGAAAGAAGCTTTCTGAGAAACAGCTCTGTGTTCTGTTAATTCATTTCAGAGAGTTACAGCTTTCCGCTAAAGAAGTCTTTCGCTAAGACTGCTCTTTTGGAATTTGCAAAGTGATATTTGGAAGCCCTTAGAGGGCTATGGTGAAAAAGGAAATATCTTCCGTTAAAAACTGGAAAGAAGCATTCTGAGATACTGCCGTGTGTTCTGTTAATACATCTAACCGAGTTACAGCTTTCCCCTCTAGAAGCCTTTCGCTAAGACTGTTCTTGTGGCATTTGCAATGTGATATTTGGAAGCCCTTAGAGGGCTATGGTGAAATAGGAAATATCTTCCGTTAAAAACTGGAAAGAAGCATTCTGAGAAAATGCCGTGTCTTCTGTTAATACGTCTCACTGTGTTCCAGCTTTCCTCTCAAGAAGCCTTTCGCTAAGACTGTTCTTGTGGGATTTGCAATGTGATATTTGGAAGCCCATAGAGGACTATGGTGAGAAAGGAAATATCCTCCGTTAAAAACTGGAAAGAAGATTTGTGAGAAAATGCTTTGTGTTCTGTTAATTCATCTCACAGAGTTAGAGCTTTCCCCTCAAGAAGCCTTTCGCTAAGACTGTTCTTGTGGAATTTGCAATGTGATATTTGGAAGCCCATAGAGGACTATGGTGAGAAAGGAAATATCCTCCGTTAAAAACTGGAAAGAAGATTTGTGAGAAAATGCTTTGTGTTCTGTTAATTCATCTCACAGAGTTAGAGCTTTCCCCTCAAGAAGCCTTTCGCTAAGACTGTTCTTGTGGAATTTGCATAGTGATATTTGGAATCCCATAGAGGGCTATGGTGAAAATGGAAATAACTTCAGTTAAAAAATGAAAAGAAGCTTTCCGAGAAACTGCTTTGTGTTCTGTTAATTCATCTCAAAGAGTTACAGCTTTCCCCTGAAGAAGCCTTCCGCTAAGACTGTTTTTGAGGAATTTCCAAAGTGATATGTGGAAGCCCATAGAGGGCTATGGTGAAAATGGAAATATTGTAAGATACTTACCGAAGAGAAGCTGTCTGAGAAACTGCTTTGTGTTCTGTTAGTTCATCTCACAGAGCTACAGCTTTTCCCTCAAGAAGCCGTTCACTAAGACTGTTTTGTGAAATTTGCAAAGTGATATTTGGAAGCCCATAGAGGGCTAAGGTGAAAAAGGAAATATCTTCCGTTAAAAACTGGTAAGAACCATTATGAGAAAATGCGGTGTGTTCTGTTAATACATATCACCGAGCTGCAGCTTTCCCCTCAGGAAGCCGTTCACTAAGATTGTTCTTGTGGAATTGCAAAGTGATATTTGGAGGCACATAGAGGGCAATGGTGAAAAAGGAAACACCTTAAGATAAAAACTGAAAAGAAGCTTTCTGAGAAACTGCTTTGTGTTCTGTTAATTCAAGTCACAGAGTTACTCTTTTACCTCAGGAAGCCTTTCACTAAGGCTGTTCTTGTGGAATTTACAAAGTGATATTTTGAAGCCCATAGAGGGCTATTGTGAAAAAGGAAATACCTTCAGTTAAAAACTGAAAAGAAGCTTTCTGAGAAACTGCTTTGTGTTCTGTTAATTCATCTCAAAGAGTTACTGCTTTTGCCTCAAAAATCCTTCCTCTAAGACTGTTTTTGTGGAATTTCCAAAGTGATATTTCGATGCCCATAGTAGGCTATGGTGAAAATGTAAATATCCTAAGATAAAAACCAAAAAGAAGCTGTATGAAAAGTTGCTTTGTGTTTTGTTAGTTCACTCCCAGAGTTACAGCTTTGCCCTCAAGAAGCCGTTAACTAAGACTGTTTTGTGAAATTTGCAGTGATATTTGGAAGCCCATAGAGGGCTAAGGTGAAAAAGGAAATATCTTCCGTTAAAAACTGGAAAGATCCACTCTGAGAAACTGCGGTGTGTTCTGTTAGTATATATCACCGAGGTACAGCTTTCCTCTCAAGAAGCCTTTCGCTAAGACTGTTCTTGTGGGATTTCCAAAGTGATATTTGGAAGCCCATGAAGGGCTATGGTGAAAAGGGAAATAACTTCCGTTAAAAACTGGAAAGAAGCTTTCTGAAACACTGCCGTGTGTTCTGTTAATACATCTCACCGAGTTACAGCTTTCCCCTCAAGAAGCCTTTGTATAAGACTGTTCTTGTGGAATTTGCAAAGTGATACTTGGAAGCCCATAGAGGGCTATTTTGAAAATGGAAATATCCTAAGATAAAAACCGAAAAGAAGCTGTCTGAGAAACTGCTTTGTGTTGTGTTAGTTCATCTCACAGTGTTACAGCTTTCCTCTCAAGAAGCCCTTCACTAAGACTGTTCTTGTGAAATTTGCAAACTGATATTTGTATTCCCATAGAGGACTTTGGTGAAAAAGGAAATATCTTTCGTTAAAAACTGGAAAGAACCTTTCTGAGAAACTGCTTTGTGTTCTGTTAATTAATCTCACAGAGTTACAGCTTTCCTATCATGAAGCCGATCACTAAGGCTGTTCTTTTGGAATATGCAAAGTGATATTTGGAAGCCCATAGAGGGCTACGGTGAAAAAGGAAATATCCTACGACAAAAACTGAAAAGAAGCTTTCTGAGAAACTGCTTTGTGTTCTGTTAGTTCGTCACCAGAGTTACAGCTTTCCCCTCAAAAAGCCTTTGGCTAAGACTGTTCTTGTGGAATTTGCAAAATGAAATTTGGAAGCCCATTGAGGGCTATGATGAAAAAGGACATTTCTTCCATTAAAAACCGAAAAGAAGATTTCTGAGAAACTGCTTCGTGTTTTGTTAGTTCATCTCACAGAATTACAGCTTTGCTCCCAGAAGCCTTTCGCTAAGACTGTTCTTGTGGAATTTGCAAAGTGATCTTAGAAGCCCGTAGAGGGCTATGGTGAAAAAGGAAATAACTTACGTTAAAAATTGGAAAGAAGCTTTCTGAGAAACTGATGTGTGTTCTGTTAAAACATCTCACCGTGTTACAGCTTTCACCTCAAGAAGCCTTTCGCTAAGACTGTTCTTGTGGAATTTTCTAAGTGATATTTGGAAGCCCATAGAGGGCTATGGGAAAAAGAAAATATCTTCGGTTGAAAACTGGAAAGAAGCTTTCTGAGAAACAGCTCTGTGTTCTGTTAATTCATTTCAGAGAGTTACAGCTTTCCGCTAAAGAAGTCTTTCGCTAAGACTGCTCTTTTGGAATTTGCAAAGTGATATTTGGAAGCCCTTAGAGGGCTATGGTGAAAAAGGAAATATCTTCCGTTAAAAACTGGAAAGAAGCATTCTGAGATACTGCCGTGTGTTCTGTTAATACATCTAACCGAGTTACAGCTTTCCCCTCTAGAAGCCTTTCGCTAAGACTGTTCTTGTGGCATTTGCAATGTGATATTTGGAAGCCCTTAGAGGGCTATGGTGAAATAGGAAATATCTTCCGTTAAAAACTGGAAAGAAGCATTCTGAGAAAATGCCGTGTCTTCTGTTAATACGTCTCACTGTGTTCCAGCTTTCCCCTCAAGAAGCCTTTCGCTAAGACTGTTCTTGTGGGATTTGCAATGTGATATTTGGAAGCCCATAGAGGACTATGGTGAGAAAGGAAATATCCTCCGTTAAAAACTGGAAAGAAGATTTGTGAGAAAATGCTTTGTGTTCTGTTAATTCATCTCACAGAGTTAGAGCTTTCCCCTCAAGAAGCCTTTCGCTAAGACTGTTCTTGTGGAATTTGCAATGTGATATTTGGAAGCCCATAGAGGACTATGGTGAGAAAGGAAATATCCTCCGTTAAAAACTGGAAAGAAGATTTGTGAGAAAATGCTTTGTGTTCTGTTAATTCATCTCACAGAGTTAGAGCTTTCCCCTCAAGAAGCCTTTCGCTAAGACTGTTCTTGTGGAATTTGCATAGTGATATTTGGAATCCCATAGAGGGCTATGGTGAAAATGGAAATAACTTCAGTTAAAAAATGAAAAGAAGCTTTCCGAGAAACTGCTTTGTGTTCTGTTAATTCATCTCAAAGAGTTACAGCTTTCCCCTGAAGAAGCCTTCCGCTAAGACTGTTTTTGAGGAATTTCCAAAGTGATATGTGGAAGCCCATAGAGGGCTATGGTGAAAATGGAAATATTGTAAGATACTTACCGAAGAGAAGCTGTCTGAAAAACTGCTTTGTGTTCTGTTAGTTCATCTCACAGAGCTACTGCTTTTCCCTCAAGAAGCCGTTCACTAAGACTGTTTTGTGAAATTTGCAAAGTGATATTTGGAAGCCCATAGAGGGCTAAGGTGAAAAAGGAAATATCTTCCGTTAAAAACTGGAAAGAACCATTATGAGAAAATGCGGTGTGTTCTGTTAATACATATCACCGAGCTGCAGCTTTCCCCTCAGGAAGCCGTTCACTAAGACTGTTCTTGTGGAATTGCAAAGTGATATTTGGAGGCACATAGAGGGCAATGGTGAAAAAGGAAACACCTTAAGATAAAAACTGAAAAGAAGCTTTCTGAGAAACTGCTTTGTGTTCTGTTAATTCAAGTCACAGAGTTACTCTTTTACCTCAGGAAGCCTTTCACTAGGGCTGTTCTTGTGGAATTTACAAAGTGATATTTTGAAGCCCATAGAGGGCTATTGTGAAAAAGGAAATACCTTCAGTTAAAAACTGAAAAGAAGCTTTCTGAGAAACTGCTTTGTGTTCTGTTAATTCATCTCAAAGAGTTACTGCTTTTGCCTCAAAAATCCTTCCTCTAAGACTGTTTTTGTGGAATTTCCAAAGTGATATTTCGATGCCCATAGTAGGCTATGGTGAAAATGTAAATATCCTAAGATAAAAACCAAAAAGAAGCTGTATGAAAAGTTGCTTTGTGTTTTGTTAGTTCACTCCCAGAGTTACAGCTTTGCCCTCAAGAAGCCGTTAACTAAGACTGTTTTGTGAAATTTGCAGTGATACTTGGAAGCCCATAGAGGGCTAAGGTGAAAAAGGAAATATCTTCCGTTAAAAACTGGAAAGATCCACTCTGAGAAACTGCGGTGTGTTCTGTTAGTACATATCACCGAGGTACAGCTTTCCTCTCAAGAAGCCTTTCGCTAAGACTGTTCTTGTGGGATTTCCAAAGTGATATTTGGAAGCCCATGAAGGGCTATGGTGAAAAGGGAAATAACTTCCGTTAAAAACTGGAAAGAAGCTTTCTGAAACACTGCCGTGTGTTCTGTTAATACATCTCACCGAGTTACAGCTTTCCCCTCAAGAAGCCTTTGTATAAGACTGTTCTTGTGGAATTTGCAAAGTGATACTTGGAAGCCCATAGAGGGCTATTTTGAAAATGGAAATATCCTAAGATAAAAACCGAAAAGAAGCTGTCTGAGAAACTGCTTTGTGTTGTGTTAGTTCATCTCACAGTGTTACAGCTTTCCCCTCAAGAAGCCCTTCACTAAGACTGTTCTTGTGAAATTTGCAAACTGATATTTGTATTCCCATAGAGGACTTTGGTGAAAAAGGAAATATCTTTCGTTAAAAACTGGAAAGAACCTTTCTGAGAAACTGCTTTGTGTTCTGTTAATTAATCTCACAGAGTTACAGCTTTCCTATCATGAAGCCGATCACTAAGGCTGTTCTTTTGGAATATGCAAAGTGATATTTGGAAGCCCATAGAGGGCTACGGTGAAAAAGGAAATATCCTAAGACAAAAACTGAAAAGAAGCTTTCTGAGAAACTGCTTTGTGTTCTGTTAGTTCGTCACCAGAGTTACAGCTTTCCCCTCAAAAAGCCTTTGGCTAAGACTGTTCTTGTGGAATTTGCAAAATGAAATTTGGAAGCCCATTGAGGGCTATGATGAAAAAGGACATTTCTTCCATTAAAAACCGAAAAGAAGATTTCTGAGAAACTGCTTCGTGTTTTGTTAGTTCATCTCACAGAATTACAGCTTTGCTCCCAGAAGCCTTTCGCTAAGACTGTTCTTGTGGAATTTGCAAAGTGATCTTAGAAGCCCGTAGAGGGCTATGGTGAAAAAGGAAATAACTTACGTTAAATATTGGAAAGAAGCTTTCTGAGAAACTGATGTGTGTTCTGTTAAAACATCTCACCGTGTTACAGCTTTCACCTCAAGAAGCCTTTCGCTAAGACTGTTCTTGTGGAATTTTCTAAGTGATATTTGGAAGCCCATAGAGGGCTATGGGAAAAAGAAAATATCTTCGGTTGAAAACTGGAAAGAAGCTTTCTGAGAAACAGCTCTGTGTTCTGTTAATTCATTTCAGAGAGTTACAGCTTTCCGCTAAAGAAGTCTTTCGCTAAGACTGCTCTTTTGGAATTTGCAAAGTGATATTTGGAAGCCCTTAGAGGGCTATGGTGAAAAAGGAAATATCTTCCGTTAAAAACTGGAAAGAAGCATTCTGAGATACTGCCGTGTGTTCTGTTAATACATCTAACCGAGTTACAGCTTTCCCCTCTAGAAGCCTTTCGCTAAGACTGTTCTTGTGGCATTTGCAATGTGATATTTGGAAGCCCTTAGAGGGCTATGGTGAAATAGGAAATATCTTCCGTTAAAAACTGGAAAGAAGCATTCTGAGAAAATGCCGTGTCTTCTGTTAATACGTCTCACTGTGTTCCAGCTTTCCTCTCAAGAAGCCTTTCGCTAAGACTGTTCTTGTGGGATTTGCAATGTGATATTTGGAAGCCCATAGAGGACTATGGTGAGAAAGGAAATATCCTCCGTTAAAAACTGGAAAGAAGATTTGTGAGAAAATGCTTTGTGTTCTGTTAATTCATCTCACAGAGTTAGAGCTTTCCCCTCAAGAAGCCTTTCGCTAAGACTGTTCTTGTGGAATTTGCATAGTGATATTTGGAATCCCATAGAGGGCTATGGTGAAAATGGAAATAACTTCAGTTAAAAAATGAAAAGAAGCTTTCCGAGAAACTGCTTTGTGTTCTGTTAATTCATCTCAAAGAGTTACAGCTTTCCCCTGAAGAAGCCTTCCGCTAAGACTGTTTTTGAGGAATTTCCAAAGTGATATGTGGAAGCCCATAGAGGGCTATGGTGAAAATGGAAATATTGTAAGATACTTACCGAAGAGAAGCTGTCTGAGAAACTGCTTTGTGTTCTGTTAGTTCATCTCACAGAGCTACAGCTTTTCCCTCAAGAAGCCGTTCACTAAGACTGTTTTGTGAAATTTGCAAAGTGATATTTGGAAGCCCATAGAGGGCTAAGGTGAAAAAGGAAATATCTTCCGTTAAAAACTGGAAAGAACCATTCTGAGAAAATGCGGTGTGTTCTGTTAATACATATCACCGAGCTGCAGCTTTCCCCTCAGGAAGCCGTTCACTAAGACTGTTCTTGTGGAATTGCAAAGTGATATTTGGAGGCACATAGAGGGCAATGGTGAAAAAGGAAACACCTTAAGATAAAAACTGAAAAGAAGCTTTCTGAGAAACTGCTTTGTGTTCTGTTAATTCAAGTCACAGAGTTACTCTTTTACCTCAGGAAGCCTTTCACTAAGGCTGTTCTTGTGGAATTTACAAAGTGATATTTTGAAGCCCATAGAGGGCTATTGTGAAAAAGGAAATACCTTCAGTTAAAAACTGAAAAGAAGCTTTCTGAGAAACTGCTTTGTGTTCTGTTAATTCATCTCAAATAGTTACTGCTTTTGCCTCAAAAATCCTTCCTCTAAGACTGTTTTTGTGGAATTTCCAAAGTGATATTTCGATGCCCATAGTAGGCTATGGTGAAAATGTAAATATCCTAAGATAAAAACCAAAAAGAAGCTGTATGAAAAGTTGCTTTGTGTTTTGTTAGTTCACTCCCAGAGTTACAGCTTTGCCCTCAAGAAGCCGTTAACTAAGACTGTTTTGTGAAATTTGCAGTGATATTTGGAAGCCCATAGAGGGCTAAGGTGAAAAAGGAAATATCTTCCGTTAAAAACTGGAAAGATCCACTCTGAGAAACTGCGGTGTGTTCTGTTAGTATATATCACCGAGGTACAGCTTTCCTCTCAAGAAGCCTTTCGCTAAGACTGTTCTTGTGGGATTTCCAAAGTGATATTTGGAAGCCCATGAAGGGCTATGGTGAAAAGGGAAATAACTTCCGTTAAAAACTGGAAAGAAGCTTTCTGAAACACTGCCGTGTGTTCTGTTAATACATCTCACCGAGTTACAGCTTTCCCCTCAAGAAGCCTTTGTATAAGACTGTTCTTGTGGAATTTGCAAAGTGATACTTGGAAGCCCATAGAGGGCTATTTTGAAAATGGAAATATCCTAAGGTAAAAACCGAAAAGAAGCTGTCTGAGAAACTGCTTTGTGTTGTGTTAGTTCATCTCACAGTGTTACAGCTTTCTTCTCAAGAAGCCCTTCACTTAGACTGTTCTTGTGAAATTTGCAAACTGATATTTGTATTCCCATAGAGGACTTTGGTGAAAAAGGAAATATCTTTCGTTAAAAACTGGAAAGAACCTTTCTGAGAAACTGCTTTGTGTTCTGTTAATTAATCTCACAGAGTTACAGCTTTCCTATCATGAAGCCGATCACTAAGGCTGTTCTTTTGGAATATGCAAAGTGATATTTGGAAGCCCATAGAGGGCTACGGTGAAAAAGGAAATATCCTAAGACAAAAACTGAAAAGAAGCTTTCTGAGAAACTGCTTTGTGTTCTGTTAGTTCGTCACCAGAGTTACAGCTTTCCCCTCAAAAAGCCTTTGGCTAAGACTGTTCTTGTGGAATTTGCAAAGTGAAATTTGGAAGCCCATTGAGGGCTATGATGAAAAAGGACATTTCTTCCATTAAAAACCGAAAAGAAGATTTCTGAGAAACTGCTTCGTGTTTTGTTAGTTCATCTCACAGAATTACAGCTTTGCTCCCAGAAGCCTTTCGCTAAGACTGTTCTTGTGGAATTTGCAAAGTGATCTTAGAAGCCCGTAGAGGGCTATGGTGAAAAAGGAAATAACTTACGTTAAAAATTGGAAAGAAGCTTTCTGAGAAACTGATGTGTGTTCTGTTAAAACATCTCACCGTGTTACAGCTTTCACCTCAAGAAGCCTTTCGCTAAGACTGTTCTTGTGGAATTTTCTAAGTGATATTTGGAAGCCCATAGAGGGCTATGGGAAAAAGAAAATATCTTCGGTTGAAAACTGGAAAGAAGCTTTCTGAGAAACAGCTCTGTGTTCTGTTAATTCATTTCAGAGAGTTACAGCTTTCCGCTAAAGAAGTCTTTCGCTAAGACTGCTCTTTTGGAATTTGCAAAGTGATATTTGGAAGCCCTTAGAGGGCTATGGTGAAAAAGGAAATATCTTCCGTTAAAAACTGGAAAGAAGCATTCTGAGATACTGCCGTGTGTTCTGTTAATACATCTAACCGAGTTACAGCTTTCCCCTCTAGAAGCCTTTCGCTAAGACTGTTCTTGTGGCATTTGCAATGTGATATTTGGAAGCCCTTAGAGGGCTATGGTGAAATAGGAAATATCTTCCGTTAAAAACTGGAAAGAAGCATTCTGAGAAAATGCCGTGTCTTCTGTTAATACGTCTCACTGTGTTCCAGCTTTCCTCTCAAGAAGCCTTTCGCTAAGACTGTTCTTGTGGGATTTGCAATGTGATATTTGGAAGCCCATAGAGGACTATGGTGAGAAAGGAAATATCCTCCGTTAAAAACTGGAAAGAAGATTTGTGAGAAAATGCTTTGTGTTCTGTTAATTCATCTCACAGAGTTAGAGCTTTCCCCTCAAGAAGCCTTTCGCTAAGACTGTTCTTGTGGAATTTGCATAGTGATATTTGGAATCCCATAGAGGGCTATGGTGAAAATGGAAATAACTTCAGTTAAAAAATGAAAAGAAGCTTTCCGAGAAACTGCTTTGTGTTCTGTTAATTCATCTCAAAGAGTTACAGCTTTCCCCTGAAGAAGCCTTCCGCTAAGACTGTTTTTGAGGAATTTCCAAAGTGATATGTGGAAGCCCATAGAGGGCTATGGTGAAAATGGAAATATTGTAAGATACTTACCGAAGAGAAGCTGTCTGAAAAACTGCTTTGTGTTCTGTTAGTTCATCTCACAGAGCTACAGCTTTTCCCTCAAGAAGCCGTTCACTAAGACTGTTTTGTGAAATTTGCAAAGTGATATTTGGAAGCCCATAGAGGGCTAAGGTGAAAAAGGAAATATCTTCCGTTAAAAACTGGAAAGAACCATTCTGAGAAAATGCGGTGTGTTCTGTTAATACATATCACCGAGCTGCAGCTTTCCCCTCAGGAAGCCGTTCACTAAGACTGTTCTTGTGGAATTGCAAAGTGATATTTGGAGGCACATAGAGGGCAATGGTGAAAAAGGAAACACCTTAAGATAAAAACTGAAAAGAAGCTTTCTGAGAAACTGCTTTGTGTTCTGTTAATTCAAGTCACAGAGTTACTCTTTTACCTCAGGAAGCCTTTCACTAAGGCTGTTCTTGTGGAATTTACAAAGTGATATTTTGAAGCCCATAGAGGGCTATTGTGAAAAAGGAAATACCTTCAGTTAAAAACTGAAAAGAAGCTTTCTGAGAAACTGCTTTGTGTTCTGTTAATTCATCTCAAAGAGTTACTGCTTTTGCCTCAAAAATCCTTCCTCTAAGACTGTTTTTGTGGAATTTCCAAAGTGATATTTCGATGCCCATAGTAGGCTATGGTGAAAATGTAAATATCCTAAGATAAAAACCAAAAAGAAGCTGTATGAAAAGTTGCTTTGTGTTTTGTTAGTTCACTCCCAGAGTTACAGCTTTGCCCTCAAGAAGCCGTTAACTAAGACTGTTTTGTGAAATTTGCAGTGATATTTGGAAGCCCATAGAGGGCTATGGTGAAAAAGGAAATATCTTCCGTTAAAAACTGGAAAGATCCACTCTGAGAAACTGCGGTGTGTTCTGTTAGTATATATCACCGAGGTACAGCTTTCCTCTCAAGAAGCCTTTCGCTAAGACTGTTCTTGTGGGATTTCCAAAGTGATATTTGGAAGCCCATGAAGGGCTATGGTGAAAAGGGAAATAACTTCCGTTAAAAACTGGAAAGAAGCTTTCTGAAACACTGCCGTGTGTTCTGTTAATACATCTCACCGAGTTACAGCTTTCCCCTCAAGAAGCCTTTGTATAAGACTGTTCTTGTGGAATTTGCAAAGTGATACTTGGAAGCCCATAGAGGGCTATTTTGAAAATGGAAATATCCTAAGATAAAAACCGAAAAGAAGCTGTCTGAGAAACTGCTTTGTGTTGTGTTAGTTCATCTCACAGTGTTACAGCTTTCCTCTCAAGAAGCCCTTCACTAAGACTGTTCTTGTGAAATTTGCAAACTGATATTTGTATTCCCATAGAGGACTTTGGTGAAAAAGGAAATATCTTTCGTTAAAAACTGGAAAGAACCTTTCTGAGAAACTGCTTTGTGTTCTGTTAATTAATCTCACAGAGTTACAGCTTTCCTATCATGAAGCCGATCACTAAGGCTGTTCTTTTGGAATATGCAAAGTGATATTTGGAAGCCCATAGAGGGCTACGGTGAAAAAGGAAATATCCTAAGACAAAAACTGAAAAGAAGCTTTCTGAGAAACTGCTTTGTGTTCTGTTAGTTCGTCACCAGAGTTACAGCTTTCCCCTCAAAAAGCCTTTGGCTAAGACTGTTCTTGTGGAATTTGCAAAATGAAATTTGGAAGCCCATTGAGGGCTATGATGAAAAAGGACATTTCTTCCATTAAAAACCGAAAAGAAGATTTCTGAGAAACTGCTTCGTGTTTTGTTAGTTCATCTCACAGAATTACAGCTTTGCTCCCAGAAGCCTTTCGCTAAGACTGTTCTTGTGGAATTTGCAAAGTGATCTTAGAAGCCCGTAGAGGGCTATGGTGAAAAAGGAAATAACTTACGTTAAAAATTGGAAAGAAGCTTTCTGAGAAACTGATGTGTGTTCTGTTAAAACATCTCACCGTGTTACAGCTTTCACCTCAAGAAGCCTTTCGCTAAGACTGTTCTTGTGGAATTTTCTAAGTGATATTTGGAAGCCCATAGAGGGCTATGGGAAAAAGAAAATATCTTCGGTTGAAAACTGGAAAGAAGCTTTCTGAGAAACAGCTCTGTGTTCTGTTAATTCATTTCAGAGAGTTACAGCTTTCCGCTAAAGAAGTCTTTCGCTAAGACTGCTCTTTTGGAATTTGCAAAGTGATATTTGGAAGCCCTTAGAGGGCTATGGTGAAAAAGGAAATATCTTCCGTTAAAAACTGGAAAGAAGCATTCTGAGATACTGCCGTGTGTTCTGTTAATACATCTAACCGAGTTACAGCTTTCCCCTCTAGAAGCCTTTCGCTAAGACTGTTCTTGTGGCATTTGCAATGTGATATTTGGAAGCCCTTAGAGGGCTATGGTGAAATAGGAAATATCTTCCGTTAAAAACTGGAAAGAAGCATTCTGAGAAAATGCCGTGTCTTCTGTTAATACGTCTCACTGTGTTCCAGCTTTCCTCTCAAGAAGCCTTTCGCTAAGACTGTTCTTGTGGGATTTGCAATGTGATATTTGGAAGCCCATAGAGGACTATGGTGAGAAAGGAAATATCCTCCGTTAAAAACTGGAAAGAAGATTTGTGAGAAAATGCTTTGTGTTCTGTTAATTCATCTCACAGAGTTAGAGCTTTCCCCTCAAGAAGCCTTTCGCTAAGACTGTTCTTGTGGAATTTGCAATGTGATATTTGGAAGCCCATAGAGGACTATGGTGAGAAAGGAAATATCCTCCGTTAAAAACTGGAAAGAAGATTTGTGAGAAAATGCTTTGTGTTCTGTTAATTCATCTCACAGAGTTAGAGCTTTCCCCTCAAGAAGCCTTTCGCTAAGACTGTTCTTGTGGAATTTGCATAGTGATATTTGGAATCCCATAGAGGGCTATGGTGAAAATGGAAATAACTTCAGTTAAAAAATGAAAAGAAGCTTTCCGAGAAACTGCTTTGTGTTCTGTTAATTCATCTCAAGGAGTTACAGCTTTCCCCTGAAGAAGCCTTCCGCTAAGACTGTTTTTGAGGAATTTCCAAAGTGATATGTGGAAGCCCATAGAGGGCTATGGTGAAAATGGAAATATTGTAAGATACTTACCGAAGAGAAGCTGTCTGAGAAACTGCTTTGTGTTCTGTTAGTTCATCTCACAGAGCTACAGCTTTTCCCTCAAGAAGCCGTTCACTAAGACTGTTTTGTGAAATTTGCAAAGTGATATTTGGAAGCCCATAGAGGGCTAAGGTGAAAAAGGAAATATCTTCCGTTAAAAACTGGAAAGAACCATTATGAGAAAATGCGGTGTGTTCTGTTAATACATATCACCGAGCTGCAGCTTTCCCCTCAGGAAGCCGTTCACTAAGACTGTTCTTGTGGAATTGCAAAGTGATATTTGGAGGCACATAGAGGGCAATGGTGAAAAAGGAAACACCTTAAGATAAAAACTGAAAAGAAGCTTTCTGAGAAACTGCTTTGTGTTCTGTTAATTCAAGTCACAGAGTTACTCTTTTACCTCAGGAAGCCTTTCACTAAGGCTGTTCTTGTGGAATTTACAAAGTGATATTTTGAAGCCCATAGAGGGCTATTGTGAAAAAGGAAATACCTTCAGTTAAAAACTGAAAAGAAGCTTTCTGAGAAACTGCTTTGTGTTCTGTTAATTCATCTCAAAGAGTTACTGCTTTTGCCTCAAAAATCCTTCCTCTAAGACTGTTTTTGTGGAATTTCCAAAGTGATATTTCGATGCCCATAGTAGGCTATGGTGAAAATGTAAATATCCTAAGATAAAAACCAAAAAGAAGCTGTATGAAAAGTTGCTTTGTGTTTTGTTAGTTCACTCCCAGAGTTACAGCTTTGCCCTCAAGAAGCCGTTAACTAAGACTGTTTTGTGAAATTTGCAGTGATATTTGGAAGCCCATAGAGGGCTAAGGTGAAAAAGGAAATATCTTCCGTTAAAAACTGGAAAGAACCATTCTGAGAAACTGCGGTGTGTTCTGTTAGTACATATCACCGAGGTACAGCTTTCCTCTCAAGAAGCCTTTCGCTAAGACTGTTCTTGTGGGATTTCCAAAGTGATATTTGGAAGCCCATGAAGGGCTATGGTGAAAAGGGAAATAACTTCCGTTAAAAACTGGAAAGAAGCTTTCTGAAACACTGCCGTGTGTTCTGTTAATACATCTCACCGAGTTACAGCTTTCCCCTCAAGAAGCCTTTGTATAAGACTGTTCTTGTGGAATTTGCAAAGTGATACTTGGAAGCCCATAGAGGGCTATTTTCAAAATGGAAATATCCTAAGATAAAAACCGAAAAGAAGCTGTCTGAGAAACTGCTTTGTGTTGTGTTAGTTCATCTCACAGTGTTACAGCTTTCCTCTCAAGAAGCCCTTCACTAAGACTGTTCTTGTGAAATTTGCAAACTGATATTTGTATTCCCATAGAGGACTTTGGTGAAAAAGGAAATATCTTTCGTTAAAAACTGGAAAGAACCTTTCTGAGAAACTGCTTTGTGTTCTGTTAATTAATCTCACAGAGTTACAGCTTTCCTATCATGAAGCCGATCACTAAGGCTGTTCTTTTGGAATATGCAAAGTGATATTTGGAAGCCCATAGAGGGCTACGGTGAAAAAGGAAATATCCTAAGACAAAAACTGAAAAGAAGCTTTCTGAGAAACTGCTTTGTGTTCTGTTAGTTCGTCACCAGAGTTACAGCTTTCCCCTCAAAAAGCCTTTGGCTAAGACTGTTCTTGTGGAATTTGCAAAATGAAATTTGGAAGCCCATTGAGGGCTATGATGAAAAAGGACATTTCTTCCATTAAAAACCGAAAAGAAGATTTCTGAGAAACTGCTTCGTGTTTTGTTAGTTCATCTCACAGAATTACAGCTTTGCTCCCAGAAGCCTTTCGCTAAGACTGTTCTTGTGGAATTTGCAAAGTGATCTTAGAAGCCCGTAGAGGGCTATGGTGAAAAAGGAAATAACTTACGTTAAAAATTGGAAAGAAGCTTTCTGAGAAACTGATGTGTGTTCTGTTAAAACATCTCACCGTGTTACAGCTTTCACCTCAAGAAGCCTTTCGCTAAGACTGTTCTTGTGGAATTTTCTAAGTGATATTTGGAAGCCCATAGAGGGCTATGGGAAAAAGAAAATATCTTCGGTTGAAAACTGGAAAGAAGCTTTCTGAGAAACAGCTCTGTGTTCTGTTAATTCATTTCAGAGAGTTACAGCTTTCCGCTAAAGAAGTCTTTCGCTAAGACTGCTCTTTTGGAATTTGCAAAGTGATATTTGGAAGCCCTTAGAGGGCTATGGTGAAAAAGGAAATATCTTCCGTTAAAAACTGGAAAGAAGCATTCTGAGATACTGCCGTGTGTTCTGTTAATACATCTAACCGAGTTACAGCTTTCCCCTCTAGAAGCCTTTCGCTAAGACTGTTCTTGTGGCATTTGCAATGTGATATTTGGAAGCCCTTAGAGGGCTATGGTGAAATAGGAAATATCTTCCGTTAAAAACTGGAAAGAAGCATTCTGAGAAAATGCCGTGTCTTCTGTTAATACGTCTCACTGTGTTCCAGCTTTCCCCTCAAGAAGCCTTTCGCTAAGACTGTTCTTGTGGGATTTGCAATGTGATATTTGGAAGCCCATAGAGGACTATGGTGAGAAAGGAAATATCCTCCGTTAAAAACTGGAAAGAAGATTTGTGAGAAAATGCTTTGTGTTCTGTTAATTCATCTCACAGAGTTAGAGCTTTCCCCTCAAGAAGCCTTTCGCTAAGACTGTTCTTGTGGAATTTGCAATGTGATATTTGGAAGCCCATAGAGGACTATGGTGAGAAAGGAAATATCCTCCGTTAAAAACTGGAAAGAAGATTTGTGAGAAAATGCTTTGTGTTCTGTTAATTCATCTCACAGAGTTAGAGCTTTCCCCTCAAGAAGCCTTTCGCTAAGACTGTTCTTGTGGAATTTGCATAGTGATATTTGGAATCCCATAGAGGGCTATGGTGAAAATGGAAATAACTTCAGTTAAAAAATGAAAAGAAGCTTTCCGAGAAACTGCTTTGTGTTCTGTTAATTCATCTCAAGGAGTTACAGCTTTCCCCTGAAGAAGCCTTCCGCTAAGACTGTTTTTGAGGAATTTCCAAAGTGATATGTGGAAGCCCATAGAGGGCTATGGTGAAAATGGAAATATTGTAAGATACTTACCGAAGAGAAGCTGTCTGAGAAACTGCTTTGTGTTCTGTTAGTTCATCTCACAGAGCTACAGCTTTTCCCTCAAGAAGCCGTTCACTAAGACTGTTTTGTGAAATTTGCAAAGTGATATTTGGAAGCCCATAGAGGGCTAAGGTGAAAAAGGAAATATCTTCCGTTAAAAACTGGAAAGAACCATTATGAGAAAATGCGGTGTGTTCTGTTAATACATATCACCGAGCTGCAGCTTTCCCCTCAGGAAGCCGTTCACTAAGACTGTTCTTGTGGAATTGCAAAGTGATATTTGGAGGCACATAGAGGGCAATGGTGAAAAAGGAAACACCTTAAGATAAAAACTGAAAAGAAGCTTTCTGAGAAACTGCTTTGTGTTCTGTTAATTCAAGTCACAGAGTTACTCTTTTACCTCAGGAAGCCTTTCACTAAGGCTGTTCTTGTGGAATTTACAAAGTGATATTTTGAAGCCCATAGAGGGCTATTGTGAAAAAGGAAATACCTTCAGTTAAAAACTGAAAAGAAGCTTTCTGAGAAACTGCTTTGTGTTCTGTTAATTCATCTCAAAGAGTTACTGCTTTTGCCTCAAAAATCCTTCCTCTAAGACTGTTTTTGTGGAATTTCCAAAGTGATATTTCGATGCCCATAGTAGGCTATGGTGAAAATGTAAATATCCTAAGATAAAAACCAAAAAGAAGCTGTATGAAAAGTTGCTTTGTGTTTTGTTAGTTCACTCCCAGAGTTACAGCTTTGCCCTCAAGAAGCCGTTAACTAAGACTGTTTTGTGAAATTTGCAGTGATATTTGGAAGCCCATAGAGGGCTAAGGTGAAAAAGGAAATATCTTCCGTTAAAAACTGGAAAGAACCATTCTGAGAAACTGCGGTGTGTTCTGTTAGTACATATCACCGAGGTACAGCTTTCCTCTCAAGAAGCCTTTCGCTAAGACTGTTCTTGTGGGATTTCCAAAGTGATATTTGGAAGCCCATGAAGGGCTATGGTGAAAAGGGAAATAACTTCCGTTAAAAACTGGAAAGAAGCTTTCTGAAACACTGCCGTGTGTTCTGTTAATACATCTCACCGAGTTACAGCTTTCCCCTCAAGAAGCCTTTGTATAAGACTGTTCTTGTGGAATTTGCAAAGTGATACTTGGAAGCCCATAGAGGGCTATTTTGAAAATGGAAATATCCTAAGATAAAAACCGAAAAGAAGCTGTCTGAGAAACTGCTTTGTGTTGTGTTAGTTCATCTCACAGTGTTACAGCTTTCCCCTCAAGAAGCCCTTCACTAAGACTGTTCTTGTGAAATTTGCAAACTGATATTTGTATTCCCATAGAGGACTTTGGTGAAAAAGGAAATATCTTTCGTTAAAAACTGGAAAGAACCTTTCTGAGAAACTGCTTTGTGTTCTGTTAATTAATCTCACAGAGTTACAGCTTTCCTATCATGAAGCCGATCACTAAGGCTGTTCTTTTGGAATATGCAAAGTGATATTTGGAAGCCCATAGAGGGCTACGGTGAAAAAGGAAATATCCTAAGACAAAAACTGAAAAGAAGCTTTCTGAGAAACTGCTTTGTGTTCTGTTAGTTCGTCACCAGAGTTACAGCTTTCCCCTCAAAAAGCCTTTGGCTAAGACTGTTCTTGTGGAATTTGCAAAATGAAATTTGGAAGCCCATTGAGGGCTATGATGAAAAAGGACATTTCTTCCATTAAAAACCGAAAAGAAGATTTCTGAGAAACTGCTTCGTGTTTTGTTAGTTCATCTCACAGAATTACAGCTTTGCTCCCAGAAGCCTTTCGCTAAGACTGTTCTTGTGGAATTTGCAAAGTGATCTTAGAAGCCCGTAGAGGGCTATGGTGAAAAAGGAAATAACTTACGTTAAAAATTGGAAAGAAGCTTTCTGAGAAACTGATGTGTGTTCTGTTAAAACATCTCACCGTGTTACAGCTTTCACCTCAAGAAGCCTTTCGCTAAGACTGTTCTTGTGGAATTTTCTAAGTGATATTTGGAAGCCCATAGAGGGCTATTGGAAAAAGAAAATATCTTCGGTTGAAAACTGGAAAGAAGCTTTCTGAGAAACAGCTCTGTGTTCTGTTAATTCATTTCAGAGAGTTACAGCTTTCCGCTAAAGAAGTCTTTCGCTAAGACTGCTCTTTTGGAATTTGCAAAGTGATATTTGGAAGCCCTTAGAGGGCTATGGTGAAAAAGGAAATATCTTCCGTTAAAAACTGGAAAGAAGCATTCTGAGATACTGCCGTGTGTTCTGTTAATACATCTAACCGAGTTACAGCTTTCCCCTCTAGAAGCCTTTCGCTAAGACTGTTCTTGTGGCATTTGCAATGTGATATTTGGAAGCCCTTAGAGGGCTATGGTGAAATAGGAAATATCTTCCGTTAAAAACTGGAAAGAAGCATTCTGAGAAAATGCCGTGTCTTCTGTTAATACGTCTCACTGTGTTCCAGCTTTCCTCTCAAGAAGCCTTTCGCTAAGACTGTTCTTGTGGGATTTGCAATGTGATATTTGGAAGCCCATAGAGGACTATGGTGAGAAAGGAAATATCCTCCGTTAAAAACTGGAAAGAAGATTTGTGAGAAAATGCTTTGTGTTCTGTTAATTCATCTCACAGAGTTAGAGCTTTCCCCTCAAGAAGCCTTTCGCTAAGACTGTTCTTGTGGAATTTGCATAGTGATATTTGGAATCCCATAGAGGGCTATGGTGAAAATGGAAATAACTTCAGTTAAAAAATGAAAAGAAGCTTTCCGAGAAACTGCTTTGTGTTCTGTTAATTCATCTCAAAGAGTTACAGCTTTCCCCTGAAGAAGCCTTCCGCTAAGACTGTTTTTGAGGAATTTCCAAAGTGATATGTGGAAGCCCATAGAGGGCTATGGTGAAAATGGAAATATTGTAAGATACTTACCGAAGAGAAGCTGTCTGAAAAACTGCTTTGTGTTCTGTTAGTTCATCTCACAGAGCTACAGCTTTTCCCTCAAGAAGCCGTTCACTAAGACTGTTTTGTGAAATTTGCAAAGTGATATTTGGAAGCCCATAGAGGGCTAAGGTGAAAAAGGAAATATCTTCCGTTAAAAACTGGAAAGAACCATTATGAGAAAATGCGGTGTGTTCTGTTAATACATATCACCGAGCTGCAGCTTTCCCCTCAGGAAGCCGTTCACTAAGACTGTTCTTGTGGAATTGCAAAGTGATATTTGGAGGCACATAGAGGGCAATGGTGAAAAAGGAAACACCTTAAGATAAAAACTGAAAAGAAGCTTTCTGAGAAACTGCTTTGTGTTCTGTTAATTCAAGTCACAGAGTTACTCTTTTACCTCAGGAAGCCTTTCACTAGGGCTGTTCTTGTGGAATTTACAAAGTGATATTTTGAAGCCCATAGAGGGCTATTGTGAAAAAGGAAATACCTTCAGTTAAAAACTGAAAAGAAGCTTTCTGAGAAACTGCTTTGTGTTCTGTTAATTCATCTCAAAGAGTTACTGCTTTTGCCTCAAAAATCCTTCCTCTAAGACTGTTTTTGTGGAATTTCCAAAGTGATATTTCGATGCCCATAGTAGGCTATGGTGAAAATGTAAATATCCTAAGATAAAAACCAAAAAGAAGCTGTATGAAAAGTTGCTTTGTGTTTTGTTAGTTCACTCCCAGAGTTACAGCTTTGCCCTCAAGAAGCCGTTAACTAAGACTGTTTTGTGAAATTTGCAGTGATACTTGGAAGCCCATAGAGGGCTAAGGTGAAAAAGGAAATATCTTCCGTTAAAAACTGGAAAGATCCACTCTGAGAAACTGCGGTGTGTTCTGTTAGTACATATCACCGAGGTACAGCTTTCCTCTCAAGAAGCCTTTCGCTAAGACTGTTCTTGTGGGATTTCCAAAGTGATATTTGGAAGCCCATGAAGGGCTATGGTGAAAAGGGAAATAACTTCCGTTAAAAACTGGAAAGAAGCTTTCTGAAACACTGCCGTGTGTTCTGTTAATACATCTCACCGAGTTACAGCTTTCCCCTCAAGAAGCCTTTGTATAAGACTGTTCTTGTGGAATTTGCAAAGTGATACTTGGAAGCCCATAGAGGGCTATTTTGAAAATGGAAATATCCTAAGATAAAAACCGAAAAGAAGCTGTCTGAGAAACTGCTTTGTGTTGTGTTAGTTCATCTCACAGTGTTACAGCTTTCCCCTCAAGAAGCCCTTCACTAAGACTGTTCTTGTGAAATTTGCAAACTGATATTTGTATTCCCATAGAGGACTTTGGTGAAAAAGGAAATATCTTTCGTTAAAAACTGGAAAGAACCTTTCTGAGAAACTGCTTTGTGTTCTGTTAATTAATCTCACAGAGTTACAGCTTTCCTATCATGAAGCCGATCACTAAGGCTGTTCTTTTGGAATATGCAAAGTGATATTTGGAAGCCCATAGAGGGCTACGGTGAAAAAGGAAATATCCTAAGACAAAAACTGAAAAGAAGCTTTCTGAGAAACTGCTTTGTGTTCTGTTAGTTCGTCACCAGAGTTACAGCTTTCCCCTCAAAAAGCCTTTGGCTAAGACTGTTCTTGTGGAATTTGCAAAGTGAAATTTGGAAGCCCATTGAGGGCTATGATGAAGAAGGACATTTCTTCCATTAAAAACCGAAAAGAAGATTTCTGAGAAACTGCTTCGTGTTTTGTTAGTTCATCTCACAGAATTACAGCTTTGCTCCCAGAAGCCTTTCGCTAAGACTGTTCTTGTGGAATTTGCAAAGTGATCTTAGAAGCCCCTAGAGGGCTATGATGAAAAAGGAAATAACTTACGTTAAATATTGGAAAGAAGCTTTCTGAGAAACTGATGTGTGTTCTGTTAAAACATCTCACCGTGTTACAGCTTTCACCTCAAGAAGCCTTTCGCTAAGACTGTTCTTGTGGAATTTTCTAAGTGATATTTGGAAGCCCATAGAAGGCTATGGGAAAAAGAAAATATCTTCGGTTGAAAACTGGAAAGAAGCTTTCTGAGAAACAGCTCTGTGTTCTGTTAATTCATTTCAGAGAGTTACAGCTTTCCGCTAAAGAAGTCTTTCGCTAAGACTGCTCTTTTGGAATTTGCAAAGTGATACTTGGAAGCCCTTAGAGGGCTATGGTGAAAAAGGAAATATCTTCCGTTAAAAACTGGAAAGAAGCATTCTGAGATACTGCCGTGTGTTCTGTTAATACATCTAACCGAGTTACAGCTTTCCCCTCTAGAAGCCTTTCGCTAAGACTGTTCTTGTGGCATTTGCAATGTGATATTTGGAAGCCCTTAGAGGGCTATGGTGAAATAGGAAATATCTTCCGTTAAAAACTGGAAAGAAGCATTCTGAGAAAATGCCGTGTCTTCTGTTAATACGTCTCACTGTGTTCCAGCTTTCCTCTCAAGAAGCCTTTCGCTAAGACTGTTCTTGTGGGATTTGCAATGTGATATTTGGAAGCCCATAGAGGACTATGGTGAGAAAGGAAATATCCTCCGTTAAAAACTGGAAAGAAGATTTGTGAGAAAATGCTTTGTGTTCTGTTAATTCATCTCACAGAGTTAGAGCTTTCCCCTCAAGAAGCCTTTCGCTAAGACTGTTCTTGTGGAATTTGCATAGTGATATTTGGAATCCCATAGAGGGCTATGGTGAAAATGGAAATAACTTCAGTTAAAAAATGAAAAGAAGCTTTCCGAGAAACTGCTTTGTGTTCTGTTAATTCATCTCAAAGAGTTACAGCTTTCCCCTGAAGAAGCCTTCCGCTAAGACTGTTTTTGAGGAATTTCCAAAGTGATATGTGGAAGCCCATAGAGGGCTATGGTGAAAATGGAAATATTGTAAGATACTTACCGAAGAGAAGCTGTCTGAAAAACTGCTTTGTGTTCTGTTAGTTCATCTCACAGAGCTACAGCTTTTCCCTCAAGAAGCCGTTCACTAAGACTGTTTTGTGAAATTTGCAAAGTGATATTTGGAAGCCCATAGAGGGCTAAGGTGAAAAAGGAAATATCTTCCGTTAAAAACTGGAAAGAACCATTATGAGAAAATGCGGTGTGTTCTGTTAATACATATCACCGAGCTGCAGCTTTCCCCTCAGGAAGCCGTTCACTAAGACTGTTCTTGTGGAATTGCAAAGTGATATTTGGAGGCACATAGAGGGCAATGGTGAAAAAGGAAACACCTTAAGATAAAAACTGAAAAGAAGCTTTCTGAGAAACTGCTTTGTGTTCTGTTAATTCAAGTCACAGAGTTACTCTTTTACCTCAGGAAGCCTTTCACTAAGGCTGTTCTTGTGGAATTTACAAAGTGATATTTTGAAGCCCATAGAGGGCTATTGTGAAAAAGGAAATACCTTCAGTTAAAAACTGAAAAGAAGCTTTCTGAGAAACTGCTTTGTGTTCTGTTAATTCATCTCAAAGAGTTACTGCTTTTGCCTCAAAAATCCTTCCTCTAAGACTGTTTTTGTGGAATTTCCAAAGTGATATTTCGATGCCCATAGTAGGCTATGGTGAAAATGTAAATATCCTAAGATAAAAACCAAAAAGAAGCTGTATGAAAAGTTGCTTTGTGTTTTGTTAGTTCACTCCCAGAGTTACAGCTTTGCCCTCAAGAAGCCGTTAACTAAGACTGTTTTGTGAAATTTGCAGTGATATTTGGAAGCCCATAGAGGGCTAAGGTGAAAAAGGAAATATCTTCCGTTAAAAACTGGAAAGAACCATTCTGAGAAACTGCGGTGTGTTCTGTTAGTACATATCACCGAGGTACAGCTTTCCTCTCAAGAAGCCTTTCGCTAAGACTGTTCTTGTGGGATTTCCAAAGTGATATTTGGAAGCCCATAGAGGGCTATAGTGAAAAAGGAAATATCGTCAGTTAAATACTGGAAAGAAGCTTTCTGAGAGACTGCTTTGTGTTCTGTTAATTCATCTCACAGAGTTACAGCTTCCCCCTCAAGAAGCCTTTCGCTAAGACTGTTCTTGTGGAATTTGCAAAGTCATATTTGGAAGCCCATAGAATACTATGGTGAAAAAGGAACTATCTTCCGTTAAAAACTGGAAAGAAGATTTGTGAGAAACTGCTTTGTGTTCTGTTAATTCAACTCATAGAGTTACAGATTTCCCCTTCAGAAGCCTTTCGTTAAGACTGTTCTTCTGGAATTTGCAAAGTGATATTTGGAAGCCCATGAAAGGCTATGGTGAAAAGGGAAATAACTTCCGTTAAAAACTGGAAAGAAGCTTTCTGAAACACTGCCGTGTGTTCTGTTAATACATCTCACCGAGTTACAGCTATCCCCTCAAGAAGCCTTTGTATAAGACTGTTCTTGTGGAATTTGCAAAGTGATACTTGGAAGCCCATAGAGGGCTATTTTGAAAATGGAAATATCCTAAGATAAAAACCGAAAAGAAGATTTCTGAGAAACTGCTTCGTGTTTTGTTAGTTCATCTCACAGAATTACAGCTTTGCTCCCAGAAGCCTTTCGCTAAGACTGTTCTTGTGGAATTTGCAAAGTGATCTTAGAAGCCCGTAGAGGGCTATGGTGAAAAAGGAAATAACTTACGTTAAAAATTGGAAAGAAGCTTTCTGAGAAACTGATGTGTGTTCTGTTAAAACATCTCACCGTGTTACAGCTTTCACCTCAAGAAGCCTTTCGCTAAGACTGTTCTTGTGGAATTTTCTAAGTGATATTTGGAAGCCCATAGAGGGCTATTGGAAAAAGAAAATATCTTCGGTTGAAAACTGGAAAGAAGCTTTCTGAGAAACAGCTCTGTGTTCTGTTAATTCATTTCAGAGAGTTACAGCTTTCCGCTAAAGAAGTCTTTCGCTAAGACTGCTCTTTTGGAATTTGCAAAGTGATATTTGGAAGCCCTTAGAGGGCTATGGTGAAAAAGGAAATATCTTCCGTTAAAAACTGGAAAGAAGCATTCTGAGATACTGCCGTGTGTTCTGTTAATACATCTAACCGAGTTACAGCTTTCCCCTCTAGAAGCCTTTCGCTAAGACTGTTCTTGTGGCATTTGCAATGTGATATTTGGAAGCCCTTAGAGGGCTATGGTGAAATAGGAAATATCTTCCGTTAAAAACTGGAAAGAAGCATTCTGAGAAAATGCCGTGTCTTCTGTTAATACGTCTCACTGTGTTCCAGCTTTCCTCTCAAGAAGCCTTTCGCTAAGACTGTTCTTGTGGGATTTGCAATGTGATATTTGGAAGCCCATAGAGGACTATGGTGAGAAAGGAAATATCCTCCGTTAAAAACTGGAAAGAAGATTTGTGAGAAAATGCTTTGTGTTCTGTTAATTCATCTCACAGAGTTAGAGCTTTCCCCTCAAGAAGCCTTTCGCTAAGACTGTTCTTGTGGAATTTGCATAGTGATATTTGGAATCCCATAGAGGGCTATGGTGAAAATGGAAATAACTTCAGTTAAAAAATGAAAAGAAGCTTTCCGAGAAACTGCTTTGTGTTCTGTTAATTCATCTCAAAGAGTTACAGCTTTCCCCTGAAGAAGCCTTCCGCTAAGACTGTTTTTGAGGAATTTCCAAAGTGATATGTGGAAGCCCATAGAGGGCTATGGTGAAAATGGAAATATTGTAAGATACTTACCGAAGAGAAGCTGTCTGAAAAACTGCTTTGTGTTCTGTTAGTTCATCTCACAGAGCTACAGCTTTTCCCTCAAGAAGCCGTTCACTAAGACTGTTTTGTGAAATTTGCAAAGTGATATTTGGAAGCCCATAGAGGGCTAAGGTGAAAAAGGAAATATCTTCCGTTAAAAACTGGAAAGAACCATTATGAGAAAATGCGGTGTGTTCTGTTAATACATATCACCGAGCTGCAGCTTTCCCCTCAGGAAGCCGTTCACTAAGACTGTTCTTGTGGAATTGCAAAGTGATATTTGGAGGCACATAGAGGGCAATGGTGAAAAAGGAAACACCTTAAGATAAAAACTGAAAAGAAGCTTTCTGAGAAACTGCTTTGTGTTCTGTTAATTCAAGTCACAGAGTTACTCTTTTACCTCAGGAAGCCTTTCACTAAGGCTGTTCTTGTGGAATTTACAAAGTGATATTTTGAAGCCCATAGAGGGCTATTGTGAAAAAGGAAATACCTTCAGTTAAAAACTGAAAAGAAGCTTTCTGAGAAACTGCTTTGTGTTCTGTTAATTCATCTCAAAGACTTACTGCTTTTGCCTCAAAAATCCTTCCTCTAAGACTGTTTTTGTGGAATTTCCAAAGTGATATTTCGATGCCCATAGTAGGCTATGGTGAAAATGTAAATATCCTAAGATAAAAACCAAAAAGAAGCTGTATGAAAAGTTGCTTTGTGTTTTGTTAGTTCACTCCCAGAGTTACAGCTTTGCCCTCAAGAAGCCGTTAACTAAGACTGTTTTGTGAAATTTGCAGTGATATTTGGAAGCCCATAGAGGGCTAAGGTGAAAAAGGAAATATCTTCCGTTAAAAACTGGAAAGAACCATTCTGAGAAACTGCGGTGTGTTCTGTTAGTACATATCACCGAGGTACAGCTTTCCTCTCAAGAAGCCTTTCGCTAAGACTGTTCTTGTGGGATTTCCAAAGTGATATTTGGAAGCCCATAGAGGGCTATAGTGAAAAAGGAAATATCGTCAGTTAAATACTGGAAAGAAGCTTTCTGAGAGACTGCTTTGTGTTCTGTTAATTCATCTCACAGAGTTACAGCTTCCCCCTCAAGAAGCCTTTCGCTAAGACTGTTCTTGTGGAATTTGCAAAGTCATATTTGGAAGCCCATAGAATACTATGGTGAAAAAGGAACTATCTTCCGTTAAAAACTGGAAAGAAGATTTGTGAGAAACTGCTTTGTGTTCTGTTAATTCAACTCATAGAGTTACAGATTTCCCCTTCAGAAGCCTTTCGTTAAGACTGTTCTTCTGGAATTTGCAAAGTGATATTTGGAAGCCCATGAAAGGCTATGGTGAAAAGGGAAATAACTTCCGTTAAAAACTGGAAAGAAGCTTTCTGAAACACTGCCGTGTGTTCTGTTAATACATCTCACCGAGTTACAGCTATCCCCTCAAGAAGCCTTTGTATAAGACTGTTCTTGTGGAATTTGCAAAGTGATACTTGGAAGCCCATAGAGGGCTATTTTGAAAATGGAAATATCCTAAGATAAAAACCGAAAAGAAGATTTCTGAGAAACTGCTTCGTGTTTTGTTAGTTCATCTCACAGAATTACAGCTTTGCTCCCAGAAGCCTTTCGCTAAGACTGTTCTTGTGGAATTTGCAAAGTGATCTTAGAAGCCCGTAGAGGGCTATGGTGAAAAAGGAAATAACTTACGTTAAAAATTGGAAAGAAGCTTTCTGAGAAACTGATGTGTGTTCTGTTAAAACATCTCACCGTGTTACAGCTTTCACCTCAAGAAGCCTTTCGGTAAGACTGTTCTTGTGGAATTTTCTAAGTGATATTTGGAAGCCCATAGAGGGCTATGGGAAAAAGAAAATATCTTCGGTTGAAAACTGGAAAGAAGCTTTCTGAGAAACAGCTCTGTGTTCTGTTAATTCATTTCAGAGAGTTACAGCTTTCCGCTAAAGAAGTCTTTCGCTAAGACTGCTCTTTTGGAATTTGCAAAGTGATATTTGGAAGCCCTTAGAGGGCTATGGTGAAAAAGGAAATATCTTCCGTTAAAAACTGGAAAGAAGCATTCTGAGATACTGCCGTGTGTTCTGTTAATACATCTAACCGAGTTACAGCTTTCCCCTCTAGAAGCCTTTCGCTAAGACTGTTCTTGTGGCATTTGCAATGTGATATTTGGAAGCCCTTAGAGGGCTATGGTGAAATAGGAAATATCTTCCGTTAAAAACTGGAAAGAAGCATTCTGAGAAAATGCCGTGTCTTCTGTTAATACGTCTCACTGTGTTCCAGCTTTCCTCTCAAGAAGCCTTTCGCTAAGACTGTTCTTGTGGGATTTGCAATGTGATATTTGGAAGCCCATAGAGGACTATGGTGAGAAAGGAAATATCCTCCGTTAAAAACTGGAAAGAAGATTTGTGAGAAAATGCTTTGTGTTCTGTTAATTCATCTCACAGAGTTAGAGCTTTCCCCTCAAGAAGCCTTTCGCTAAGACTGTTCTTGTGGAATTTGCATAGTGATATTTGGAATCCCATAGAGGGCTATGGTGAAAATGGAAATAACTTCAGTTAAAAAATGAAAAGAAGCTTTCCGAGAAACTGCTTTGTGTTCTGTTAATTCATCTCAAAGAGTTACAGCTTTCCCCTGAAGAAGCCTTCCGCTAAGACTGTTTTTGAGGAATTTCCAAAGTGATATGTGGAAGCCCATAGAGGGCTATGGTGAAAATGGAAATATTGTAAGATACTTACCGAAGAGAAGCTGTCTGAAAAACTGCTTTGTGTTCTGTTAGTTCATCTCACAGAGCTACAGCTTTTCCCTCAAGAAGCCGTTCACTAAGACTGTTTTGTGAAATTTGCAAAGTGATATTTGGAAGCCCATAGAGGGCTAAGGTGAAAAAGGAAATATCTTCCGTTAAAAACTGGAAAGAACCATTCTGAGAAAATGCGGTGTGTTCTGTTAATACATATCACCGAGCTGCAGCTTTCCCCTCAGGAAGCCGTTCACTAAGACTGTTCTTGTGGAATTGCAAAGTGATATTTGGAGGCACATAGAGGGCAATGGTGAAAAAGGAAACACCTTAAGATAAAAACTGAAAAGAAGCTTTCTGAGAAACTGCTTTGTGTTCTGTTAATTCAAGTCACAGAGTTACTCTTTTACCTCAGGAAGCCTTTCACTAAGGCTGTTCTTGTGGAATTTACAAAGTGATATTTTGAAGCCCATAGAGGGCTATTGTGAAAAAGGAAATACCTTCAGTTAAAAACTGAAAAGAAGCTTTCTGAGAAACTGCTTTGTGTTCTGTTAATTCATCTCAAAGAGTTACTGCTTTTGCCTCAAAAATCCTTCCTCTAAGACTGTTTTTGTGGAATTTCCAAAGTGATATTTCGATGCCCATAGTAGGCTATGGTGAAAATGTAAATATCCTAAGATAAAAACCAAAAAGAAGCTGTATGAAAAGTTGCTTTGTGTTTTGTTAGTTCACTCCCAGAGTTACAGCTTTGCCCTCAAGAAGCCGTTAACTAAGACTGTTTTGTGAAATTTGCAGTGATATTTGGAAGCCCATAGAGGGCTAAGGTGAAAAAGGAAATATCTTCCGTTAAAAACTGGAAAGAACCATTCTGAGAAACTGCGGTGTGTTCTGTTAGTACATATCACCGAGGTACAGCTTTCCTCTCAAGAAGCCTTTCGCTAAGACTGTTCTTGTGGGATTTCCAAAGTGATATTTGGAAGCCCATAGAGGGCTATAGTGAAAAAGGAAATATCGTCAGTTAAATACTGGAAAGAAGCTTTCTGAGAGACTGCTTTGTGTTCTGTTAATTCATCTCACAGAGTTACAGCTTCCCCCTCAAGAAGCCTTTCGCTAAGACTGTTCTTGTGGAATTTGCAAAGTCATATTTGGAAGCCCATAGAATACTATGGTGAAAAAGGAACTATCTTCCGTTAAAAACTGGAAAGAAGATTTGTGAGAAACTGCTTTGAGTTCTGTTAATTCAACTCATAGAGTTACAGATTTCCCCTTCAGAAGCCTTTCGTTAAGACTGTTCTTCTGGAATTTGCAAAGTGATATTTGGAAGCCCATGAAAGGCTATGGTGAAAAGGGAAATAACTTCCGTTAAAAACTGGAAAGAAGCTTTCTGAAACACTGCCGTGTGTTCTGTTAATACATCTCACCGAGTTACAGCTTTCCCCTCAAGAAGCCTTTGTATAAGACTGTTCTTGTGGAATTTGCAAAGTGATACTTGGAAGCCCATAGAGGGCTATTTTGAAAATGGAAATATCCTAAGATAAAAACCGAAAAGAAGATTTCTGAGAAACTGCTTCGTGTTTTGTTAGTTCATCTCACAGAATTACAGCTTTGCTCCCAGAAGCCTTTCGCTAAGACTGTTCTTGTGGAATTTGCAAAGTGATCTTAGAAGCCCGTAGAGGGCTATGGTGAAAAAGGAAATAACTTACGTTAAAAATTGGAAAGAAGCTTTCTGAGAAACTGATGTGTGTTCTGTTAAAACATCTCACCGTGTTACAGCTTTCACCTCAAGAAGCCTTTCGCTAAGACTGTTCTTGTGGAATTTTCTAAGTGATATTTGGAAGCCCATAGGGGGCTATTGGAAAAAGAAAATATCTTCGGTTGAAAACTGGAAAGAAGCTTTCTGAGAAACAGCTCTGTGTTCTGTTAATTCATTTCAGAGAGTTACAGCTTTCCGCTAAAGAAGTCTTTCGCTAAGACTGCTCTTTTGGAATTTGAAAAGTGATATTTGGAAGCCCTTAGAGGGCTATGGTGCAAAAGGAAATATCTTCCGTTAAAAACTGGAAAGAAGCATTCTGAGATACTGCCGTGTGTTCTGTTAATACATCTAACCGAGTTACAGCTTTCCCCTCTAGAAGCCTTTCGCTAAGACTGTTCTTGTGGCATTTGCAATGTGATATTTGGAAGCCCTTAGAGGGCTATGGTGAAATAGGAAATATCTTCCGTTAAAAACTGGAAAGAAGCATTCTGAGAAAATGCCGTGTCTTCTGTTAATACGTCTCACTGTGTTCCAGCTTTCCTCTCAAGAAGCCTTTCGCTAAGACTGTTCTTGTGGGATTTGCAATGTGATATTTGGAAGCCCATAGAGGACTATGGTGAGAAAGGAAATATCCTCCGTTAAAAACTGGAAAGAAGATTTGTGAGAAAATGCTTTGTGTTCTGTTAATTCATCTCACAGAGTTAGAGCTTTCCCCTCAAGAAGCCTTTCGCTAAGACTGTTCTTGTGGAATTTGCATAGTGATATTTGGAATCCCATAGAGGGCTATGGTGAAAATGGAAATAACTTCAGTTAAAAAATGAAAAGAAGCTTTCCGAGAAACTGCTTTGTGTTCTGTTAATTCATCTCAAAGAGTTACAGCTTTCCCCTGAAGAAGCCTTCCGCTAAGACTGTTTTTGAGGAATTTCCAAAGTGATATGTGGAAGCCCATAGAGGGCTATGGTGAAAATGGAAATATTGTAAGATACTTACCGAAGAGAAGCTGTCTGAAAAACTGCTTTGTGTTCTGTTAGTTCATCTCACAGAGCTACAGCTTTTCCCTCAAGAAGCCGTTCACTAAGACTGTTTTGTGAAATTTGCAAAGTGATATTTGGAAGCCCATAGAGGGCTAAGGTGAAAAAGGAAATATCTTCCGTTAAAAACTGGAAAGAACCATTCTGAGAAAATGCGGTGTGTTCTGTTAATACATATCACCGAGCTGCAGCTTTCCCCTCAGGAAGCCGTTCACTAAGACTGTTCTTGTGGAATTGCAAAGTGATATTTGGAGGCACATAGAGGGCAATGGTGAAAAAGGAAACACCTTAAGATAAAAACTGAAAAGAAGCTTTCTGAGAAACTGCTTTGTGTTCTGTTAATTCAAGTCACAGAGTTACTCTTTTACCTCAGGAAGCCTTTCACTAAGGCTGTTCTTGTGGAATTTACAAAGTGATATTTTGAAGCCCATAGAGGGCTATTGTGAAAAAGGAAATACCTTCAGTTAAAAACTGAAAAGAAGCTTTCTGAGAAACTGCTTTGTGTTCTGTTAATTCATCTCAAAGAGTTACTGCTTTTGCCTCAAAAATCCTTCCTCTAAGACTGTTTTTGTGGAATTTCCAAAGTGATATTTCGATGCCCATAGTAGGCTATGGTGAAAATGTAAATATCCTAAGATAAAAACCAAAAAGAAGCTGTATGAAAAGTTGCTTTGTGTTTTGTTAGTTCACTCCCAGAGTTACAGCTTTGCCCTCAAGAAGCCGTTAACTAAGACTGTTTTGTGAAATTTGCAGTGATATTTGGAAGCCCATAGAGGGCTAAGGTGAAAAAGGAAATATCTTCCGTTAAAAACTGGAAAGAACCATTCTGAGAAACTGCGGTGTGTTCTGTTAGTACATATCACCGAGGTACAGCTTTCCTCTCAAGAAGCCTTTCGCTAAGACTGTTCTTGTGGGATTTCCAAAGTGATATTTGGAAGCCCATAGAGGGCTATAGTGAAAAAGGAAATATCTTCAGTTAAATACTGGAAAGAAGCTTTCTGAGAGACTGCTTTGTGTTCTGTTAATTCATCTCACAGAGTTACAGCTTCCCCCTCAAGAAGCCTTTCGCTAAGACTGTTCTTGTGGAATTTGCAAAGTCATATTTGGAAGCCCATAGAATACTATGGTGAAAAAGGAACTATCTTCCGTAAAAAACTGGAAAGAAGATTTGTGAGAAACTGCTTTGTGTTGTGTTAATTCAACTCATAGAGTAACAGATTTCCCCTTCAGAAGCCTTTCGTTAAGACTGTTCTTCTGGAATTTGCAAAGTGATATTTGGAAGCCCATGAAGGGCTATGGTGAAAAGGGAAATAACTTCCGTTAAAAACTGGAAAGAAGCTTTCTGAAACACTGCCGTGTGTTCTGTTAATACATCTCACCGAGTTACAGCTTTCCCCTCAAGAAGCCTTTGTATAAGACTGTTCTTGTGGAATTTGCAAAGTGATACTTGGAAGCCCATAGAGGGCTATTTTGAAAATGGAAATATCCTAAGATAAAAACCGAAAAGAAGCTGTCTGAGAAACTGCTTTGTGTTGTGTTAGTTCATCTCACAGTGTTACAGCTTTCCCCTCAAGAAGCCCTTCACTAAGACTGTTCTTGTGAAATTTGCAAACTGATATTTGTATTCCCATAGAGGACTTTGGTGAAAAAGGAAATATCTTTCGTTAAAAACTGGAAAGAACCTTTCTGAGAAACTGCTTTGTGTTCTGTTAATTAATCTCACAGAGTTACAGCTTTCCTATCATGAAGCCGATCACTAAGGCTGTTCTTTTGGAATATGCAAAGTGATATTTGGAAGCCCATAGAGGGCTACGGTGAAAAAGGAAATATCCTAAGACAAAAACTGAAAAGAAGCTTTCTGAGAAACTGCTTTGTGTTCTGTTAGTTCGTCACCAGAGTTACAGCTTTCCCCTCAAAAAGCCTTTGGCTAAGACTGTTCTTGTGGAATTTGCAAAGTGAAATTTGGAAGCCCATTGAGGGCTATGATGAAAAAGGACATTTCTTCCATTAAAAACCGAAAAGAAGATTTCTGAGAAACTGCTTCGTGTTTTGTTAGTTCATCTCACAGAATTACAGCTTTGCTCCCAGAAGCCTTTCGCTAAGACTGTTCTTGTGGAATTTGCAAAGTGATCTTAGAAGCCCGTAGAGGGCTATGGTGAAAAAGGAAATAACTTACGTTAAAAATTGGAAAGAAGCTTTCTGAGAAACTGATGTGTGTTCTGTTAAAACATCTCACCGTGTTACAGCTTTCACCTCAAGAAGCCTTTCGCTAAGACTGTTCTTGTGGAATTTTCTAAGTGATATTTGGAAGCCCATAGAGGGCTATGGGAAAAAGAAAATATCTTCGGTTGAAAACTGGAAAGAAGCTTTCTGAGAAACAGCTCTGTGTTCTGTTAATTCATTTCAGAGAGTTACAGCTTTCCGCTAAAGAAGTCTTTCGCTAAGACTGCTCTTTTGGAATTTGAAAAGTGATATTTGGAAGCCCTTAGAGGGCTATGGTGAAAAAGGAAATATCTTCCGTTAAAAACTGGAAAGAAGCATTCTGAGATACTGCCGTGTGTTCTGTTAATACATCTAACCGAGTTACAGCTTTCCCCTCTAGAAGCCTTTCGCTAAGACTGTTCTTGTGGCATTTGCAATGTGATATTTGGAAGCCCTTAGAGGGCTATGGTGAAATAGGAAATATCTTCCGTTAAAAACTGGAAAGAAGCATTCTGAGAAAATGCCGTGTCTTCTGTTAATACGTCTCACTGTGTTCCAGCTTTCCTCTCAAGAAGCCTTTCGCTAAGACTGTTCTTGTGGGATTTGCAATGTGATATTTGGAAGCCCATAGAGGACTATGGTGAGAAAGGAAATATCCTCCGTTAAAAACTGGAAAGAAGATTTGTGAGAAAATGCTTTGTGTTCTGTTAATTCATCTCACAGAGTTAGAGCTTTCCCCTCAAGAAGCCTTTCGCTAAGGCTGTTCTTGTGGAATTTGCATAGTGATATTTGGAATCCCATAGAGGGCTATGGTGAAAATGGAAATAACTTCAGTTAAAAAATGAAAAGAAGCTTTCCGAGAAACTGCTTTGTGTTCTGTTAATTCATCTCAAAGAGTTACAGCTTTCCCCTGAAGAAGCCTTCCGCTAAGACTGTTTTTGAGGAATTTCCAAAGTGATATGTGGAAGCCCATAGAGGGCTATGGTGAAAATGGAAATATTGTAAGATACTTACCGAAGAGAAGCTGTCTGAAAAACTGCTTTGTGTTCTGTTAGTTCATCTCACAGAGCTACAGCTTTTCCCTCAAGAAGCCGTTCACTAAGACTGTTTTGTGAAATTTGCAAAGTGATATTTGGAAGCCCATAGAGGGCTAAGGTGAAAAAGGAAATATCTTCCGTTAAAAACTGGAAAGAACCATTATGAGAAAATGCGGTGTGTTCTGTTAATACATATCACCGAGCTGCAGCTTTCCCCTCAGGAAGCCGTTCACTAAGACTGTTCTTGTGGAATTGCAAAGTGATATTTGGAGGCACATAGAGGGCAATGGTGAAAAAGGAAACACCTTAAGATAAAAACTGAAAAGAAGCTTTCTGAGAAACTGCTTTGTGTTCTGTTAATTCAAGTCACAGAGTTACTCTTTTACCTCAGGAAGCCTTTCACTAAGGCTGTTCTTGTGGAATTTACAAAGTGATATTTTGAAGCCCATAGAGGGCTATTGTGAAAAAGGAAATACCTTCAGTTAAAAACTGAAAAGAAGCTTTCTGAGAAACTGCTTTGTGTTCTGTTAATTCATCTCAAAGAGTTACTGCTTTTGCCTCAAAAATCCTTCCTCTAAGACTGTTTTTGTGGAATTTCCAAAGTGATATTTCGATGCCCATAGTAGGCTATGGTGAAAATGTAAATATCCTAAGATAAAAACCAAAAAGAAGCTGTATGAAAAGTTGCTTTGTGTTTTGTTAGTTCACTCCCAGAGTTACAGCTTTGCCCTCAAGAAGCCGTTAACTAAGACTGTTTTGTGAAATTTGCAGTGATATTTGGAAGCCCATAGAGGGCTAAGGTGAAAAAGGAAATATGTTCCGTTAAAAACTGGAAAGAACCATTCTGAGAAACTGCGGTGTGTTCTGTTAGTACATATCACCGAGGTACAGCTTTCCTCTCAAGAAGCCTTTCGCTAAGACTGTTCTTGTGGGATTTCCAAAGTGATATTTGGAAGCCCATAGAGGGCTATAGTGAAAAAGGAAATATCGTCAGTTAAATACTGGAAAGAAGCTTTCTGAGAGACTGCTTTGTGTTCTGTTAATTCATCTCACAGAGTTACAGCTTCCCCCTCAAGAAGCCTTTCGCTAAGACTGTTCTTGTGGAATTTGCAAAGTCATATTTGGAAGCCCATAGAATACTATGGTGAAAAAGGAACTATCTTCCGTTAAAAACTGGAAAGAAGATTTGTGAGAAACTGCTTTGAGTTCTGTTAATTCAACTCATAGAGTTACAGATTTCCCCTTCAGAAGCCTTTCGTTAAGACTGTTCTTCTGGAATTTGCAAAGTGATATTTGGAAGCCCATGAAAGGCTATGGTGAAAAGGGAAATAACTTCCGTTAAAAACTGGAAAGAAGCTTTCTGAAACACTGCCGTGTGTTCTGTTAATACATCTCACCGAGTTACAGCTTTCCCCTCAAGAAGCCTTTGTATAAGACTGTTCCTGTGGAATTTGCAATGTGATACTTGGAAGCCCATAGAGGGCTATTTTGAAAATGGAAATATCCTAAGATAAAAACCGAAAAGAAGATTTCTGAGAAACTGCTTCGTGTTTTGTTAGTTCATCTCACAGAATTACAGCTTTGCTCCCAGAAGCCTTTCGCTAAGACTGTTCTTGTGGAATTTGCAAAGTGATCTTAGAAGCCCGTAGAGGGCTATGGTGAAAAAGGAAATAACTTACGTTAAAAATTGGAAAGAAGCTTTCTGAGAAACTGATGTGTGTTCTGTTAAACATCTCACCGTGTTACAGCTTTCACCTCAAGAAGCCTTTCACTAAGACTGTTCTTGTGGAATTTTCTAAGTGATATTTGGAAGCCCATAGAGGGCTATTGGAAAAAGAAAATATCTTCGGTTGAAAACTGGAAAGAAGCTTTCTGAGAAACAGCTCTGTGTTCTGTTAATTCATTTCAGAGAGTTACAGCTTTCCGCTAAAGAAGTCTTTCGCTAAGACTGCTCTTTTGGAATTTGAAAAGTGATATTTGGAAGCCCTTAGAGGGCTATGGTGAAAAAGGAAATATCTTCCGTTAAAAACTGGAAAGAAGCATTCTGAGATACTGCCGTGTGTTCTGTTAATACATCTAACCGAGTTACAGCTTTCCCCTCTAGAAGCCTTTCGCTAAGACTGTTCTTGTGGCATTTGCAATGTGATATTTGGAAGCCCTTAGAGGGCTATGGTGAAATAGGAAATATCTTCCGTTAAAAACTGGAAAGAAGCATTCTGAGAAAATGCCGTGTCTTCTGTTAATACGTCTCACTGTGTTCCAGCTTTCCTCTCAAGAAGCCTTTCGCTAAGACTGTTCTTGTGGGATTTGCAATGTGATATTTGGAAGCCCATAGAGGACTATGGTGAGAAAGGAAATATCCTCCGTTAAAAACTGGAAAGAAGATTTGTGAGAAAATGCTTTGTGTTCTGTTAATTCATCTCACAGAGTTAGAGCTTTCCCCTCAAGAAGCCTTTCGCTAAGACTGTTCTTGTGGAATTTGCATAGTGATATTTGGAATCCCATAGAGGGCTATGGTGAAAATGGAAATAACTTCAGTTAAAAAATGAAAAGAAGCTTTCCGAGAAACTGCTTTGTGTTCTGTTAATTCATCTCAAAGAGTTACAGCTTTCCCCTGAAGAAGCCTTCCGCTAAGACTGTTTTTGAGGAATTTCCAAAGTGATATGTGGAAGCCCATAGAGGGCTATGGTGAAAATGGAAATATTGTAAGATACTTACCGAAGAGAAGCTGTCTGAAAAACTGCTTTGTGTTCTGTTAGTTCATCTCACAGAGCTACAGCTTTTCCCTCAAGAAGCCGTTCACTAAGACTGTTTTGTGAAATTTGCAAAGTGATATTTGGAAGCCCATAGAGGGCTAAGGTGAAAAAGGAAATATCTTCCGTTAAAAACTGGAAAGAACCATTATGAGAAAATGCGGTGTGTTCTGTTAATACATATCACCGAGCTGCAGCTTTCCCCTCAGGAAGCCGTTCACTAAGACTGTTCTTGTGGAATTGCAAAGTGATATTTGGAGGCACATAGAGGGCAATGGTGAAAAAGGAAACACCTTAAGATAAAAACTGAAAAGAAGCTTTCTGAGAAACTGCTTTGTGTTCTGTTAATTCAAGTCACAGAGTTACTCTTTTACCTCAGGAAGCCTTTCACTAAGGCTGTTCTTGTGGAATTTACAAAGTGATATTTTGAAGCCCATAGAGGGCTATTGTGAAAAAGGAAATACCTTCAGTTAAAAACTGAAAAGAAGCTTTCTGAGAAACTGCTTTGTGTTCTGTTAATTCATCTCAAAGAGTTACTGCTTTTGCCTCAAAAATCCTTCCTCTAAGACTGTTTTTGTGGAATTTCCAAAGTGATATTTCGATGCCCATAGTAGGCTATGGTGAAAATGTAAATATCCTAAGATAAAAACCAAAAAGAAGCTGTATGAAAAGTTGCTTTGTGTTTTGTTAGTTCACTCCCAGAGTTACAGCTTTGCCCTCAAGAAGCCGTTAACTAAGACTGTTTTGTGAAATTTGCAGTGATATTTGGAAGCCCATAGAGGGCTAAGGTGAAAAAGGAAATATCTTCCGTTAAAAACTGGAAAGAACCATTCTGAGAAACTGCGGTGTGTTCTGTTAGTACATATCACCGAGGTACAGCTTTCCTCTCAAGAAGCCTTTCGCTAAGACTGTTCTTGTGGGATTTCCAAAGTGATATTTGGAAGCCCATAGAGGGCTATAGTGAAAAAGGAAATATCTTCAGTTAAATACTGGAAAGAAGCTTTCTGAGAGACTGCTTTGTGTTCTGTTAATTCATCTCACAGAGTTACAGCTTCCCCCTCAAGAAGCCTTTCGCTAAGACTGTTCTTGTGGAATTTGCAAAGTCATATTTGGAAGCCCATAGAATACTATGGTGAAAAAGGAACTATCTTCCGTAAAAAACTGGAAAGAAGATTTGTGAGAAACTGCTTTGTGTTCTGTTAATTCAACTCATAGAGTTACAGATTTCCCCTTCAGAAGCCTTTCGTTAAGACTGTTCTTCTGGAATTTGCAAAGTGATATTTGGAAGCCCATGAAGGGCTATGGTGAAAAGGGAAATAACTTCCGTTAAAAACTGGAAAGAAGCTTTCTGAAACACTGCCGTGTGTTCTGTTAATACATCTCACGGAGTTACAGCTTTCCCCTCAAGAAGCCTTTGTATAAGACTGTTCTTGTGGAATTTGCAAAGTGATACTTGGAAGCCCATAGAGGGCTATTTTGAAAATGGAAATATCCTAAGATAAAAACCGAAAAGAAGATTTCTGAGAAACTGCTTCGTGTTTTGTTAGTTCATCTCACAGAATTACAGCTTTGCTCCCAGAAGCCTTTCGCTAAGACTGTTCTTGTGGAATTTGCAAAGTGATCTTAGAAGCCCGTAGAGGGCTATGGTGAAAAAGGAAATAACTTACGTTAAAAATTGGAAAGAAGCTTTCTGAGAAACTGATGTGTGTTCTGTTAAAACATCTCACCGTGTTACAGCTTTCACCTCAAGAAGCCTTTCGCTAAGACTGTTCTTGTGGAATTTTCTAAGTGATATTTGGAAGCCCATAGAGGGCTATTGGAAAAAGAAAATATCTTCGGTTGAAAACTGGAAAGAAGCTTTCTGAGAAACAGCTCTGTGTTCTGTTAATTCATTTCAGAGAGTTACAGCTTTCCGCTAAAGAAGTCTTTCGCTAAGACTGCTCTTTTGGAATTTGCAAAGTGATATTTGGAAGCCCTTAGAGGGCTATGGTGAAAAAGGAAATATCTTCCGTTAAAAACTGGAAAGAAGCATTCTGAGATACTGCCGTGTGTTCTGTTAATACATCTAACCGAGTTACAGCTTTCCCCTCTAGAAGCCTTTCGCTAAGACTGTTCTTGTGGCATTTGCAATGTGATATTTGGAAGCCCTTAGAGGGCTATGGTGAAATAGGAAATATCTTCCGTTAAAAACTGGAAAGAAGCATTCTGAGAAAATGCCGTGTCTTCTGTTAATACGTCTCACTGTGTTCCAGCTTTCCTCTCAAGAAGCCTTTCGCTAAGACTGTTCTTGTGGGATTTGCAATGTGATATTTGGAAGCCCATAGAGGACTATGGTGAGAAAGGAAATATCCTCCGTTAAAAACTGGAAAGAAGATTTGTGAGAAAATGCTTTGTGTTCTGTTAATTCATCTCACAGAGTTAGAGCTTTCCCCTCAAGAAGCCTTTCGCTAAGACTGTTCTTGTGGAATTTGCATAGTGATATTTGGAATCCCATAGAGGGCTATGGTGAAAATGGAAATAACTTCAGTTAAAAAATGAAAAGAAGCTTTCCGAGAAACTGCTTTGTGTTCTGTTAATTCATCTCAAAGAGTTACAGCTTTCCCCTGAAGAAGCCTTCCGCTAAGACTGTTTTTGAGGAATTTCCAAAGTGATATGTGGAAGCCCATAGAGGGCTATGGTGAAAATGGAAATATTGTAAGATACTTACCGAAGAGAAGCTGTCTGAAAAACTGCTTTGTGTTCTGTTAGTTCATCTCACAGAGCTACAGCTTTTCCCTCAAGAAGCCGTTCACTAAGACTGTTTTGTGAAATTTGCAAAGTGATATTTGGAAGCCCATAGAGGGCTAAGGTGAAAAAGGAAATATCTTCCGTTAAAAACTGGAAAGAACCATTATGAGAAAATGCGGTGTGTTCTGTTAATACATATCACCGAGCTGCAGCTTTCCCCTCAGGAAGCCGTTCACTAAGACTGTTCTTGTGGAATTGCAAAGTGATATTTGGAGGCACATAGAGGGCAATGGTGAAAAAGGAAACACCTTAAGATAAAAACTGAAAAGAAGCTTTCTGAGAAACTGCTTTGTGTTCTGTTAATTCAAGTCACAGAGTTACTCTTTTACCTCAGGAAGCCTTTCACTAAGGCTGTTCTTGTGGAATTTACAAAGTGATATTTTGAAGCCCATAGAGGGCTATTGTGAAAAAGGAAATACCTTCAGTTAAAAACTGAAAAGAAGCTTTCTGAGAAACTGCTTTGTGTTCTGTTAATTCATCTCAAAGAGTTACTGCTTTTGCCTCAAAAATCCTTCCTCTAAGACTGTTTTTGTGGAATTTCCAAAGTGATATTTCGATGCCCATAGTAGGCTATGGTGAAAATGTAAATATCCTAAGATAAAAACCAAAAAGAAGCTGTATGAAAAGTTGCTTTGTGTTTTGTTAGTTCACTCCCAGAGTTACAGCTTTGCCCTCAAGAAGCCGTTAACTAAGACTGTTTTGTGAAATTTGCAGTGATATTTGGAAGCCCATAGAGGGCTAAGGTGAAAAAGGAAATATCTTCCGTTAAAAACTGGAAAGAACCATTCTGAGAAACTGCGGTGTGTTCTGTTAGTACATATCACCGAGGTACAGCTTTCCTCTCAAGAAGCCTTTCGCTAAGACTGTTCTTGTGGGATTTCCAAAGTGATATTTGGAAGCCCATAGAGGGCTATAGTGAAAAAGGAAATATCGTCAGTTAAATACTGGAAAGAAGCTTTCTGAGAGACTGCTTTGTGTTCTGTTAATTCATCTCACAGAGTTACAGCTTCCCCCTCAAGAAGCCTTTCGCTAAGACTGTTCTTGTGGAATTTGCAAAGTCATATTTGGAAGCCCATAGAATACTATGGTGAAAAAGGAACTATCTTCCGTTAAAAACTGGAAAGAAGATTTGTGAGAAACTGCTTTGTGTTCTGTTAATTCAACTCATAGAGTTACAGATTTCCCCTTCAGAAGCCTTTCGTTAAGACTGTTCTTCTGGAATTTGCAAAGTGATATTTGGAAGCCCATGAAAGGCTATGGTGAAAAGAGAAATAACTTCCGTTAAAAACTGGAAAGAAGCTTTCTGAAACACTGCCGTGTGTTCTGTTAATACATCTCACCGAGTTACAGCTATCCCCTCAAGAAGCCTTTGTATAAGACTGTTCTTGTGGAATTTGCAAAGTGATACTTGGAAGCCCATAGAGGGCTATTTTGAAAATGGAAATATCCTAAGATAAAAACCGAAAAGAAGATTTCTGAGAAACTGCTTCGTGTTTTGTTAGTTCATCTCACAGAATTACAGCTTTGCTCCCAGAAGCCTTTCGCTAAGACTGTTCTTGTGGAATTTGCAAAGTGATCTTAGAAGCCCGTAGAGGGCTATGGTGAAAAAGGAAATAACTTACGTTAAAAATTGGAAAGAAGCTTTCTGAGAAACTGATGTGTGTTCTGTTAAAACATCTCACCGTGTTACAGCTTTCACCTCAAGAAGCCTTTCGCTAAGACTGTTCTTGTGGAATTTTCTAAGTGATATTTGGAAGCCCATAGAGGGCTATGGGAAAAAGAAAATATCTTCGGTTGAAAACTGGAAAGAAGCTTTCTGAGAAACAGCTCTGTGTTCTGTTAATTCATTTCAGAGAGTTACAGCTTTCCGCTAAAGAAGTCTTTTGCTAAGACTGCTCTTTTGGAATTTGCAAAGTGATATTTGGAAGCCCTTAGAGGGCTATGGTGAAAAAGGAAATATCTTCCGTTAAAAACTGGAAAGAAGCATTCTGAGATACTGCCGTGTGTTCTGTTAATACATCTAACCGAGTTACAGCTTTCCCCTCTAGAAGCCTTTCGCTAAGACTGTTCTTGTGGCATTTGCAATGTGATATTTGGAAGCCCTTAGAGGGCTATGGTGAAATAGGAAATATCTTCCGTTAAAAACTGGAAAGAAGCATTCTGAGAAAATGCCGTGTCTTCTGTTAATACGTCTCACTGTGTTCCAGCTTTCCTCTCAAGAAGCCTTTCGCTAAGACTGTTCTTGTGGGATTTGCAATGTGATATTTGGAAGCCCATAGAGGACTATGGTGAGAAAGGAAATATCCTCCGTTAAAAACTGGAAAGAAGATTTGTGAGAAAATGCTTTGTGTTCTGTTAATTCATCTCACAGAGTTAGAGCTTTCCCCTCAAGAAGCCTTTTGCTAAGACTGTTCTTGTGGAATTTGCATAGTGATATTTGGAATCCCATAGAGGGCTATGGTGAAAATGGAAATAACTTCAGTTAAAAAATGAAAAGAAGCTTTCCGAGAAACTGCTTTGTGTTCTGTTAATTCATCTCAAAGAGTTACAGCTTTCCCCTGAAGAAGCCTTCCGCTAAGACTGTTTTTGAGGAATTTCCAAAGTGATATGTGGAAGCCCATAGAGGGCTATGGTGAAAATGGAAATATTGTAAGATACTTACCGAAGAGAAGCTGTCTGAAAAACTGCTTTGTGTTCTGTTAGTTCATCTCACAGAGCTACAGCTTTTCCCTCAAGAAGCCGTTCACTAAGACTGTTTTGTGAAATTTGCAAAGTGATATTTGGAAGCCCATAGAGGGCTAAGGTGAAAAAGGAAATATCTTCCGTTAAAAACTGGAAAGAACCATTATGAGAAAATGCGGTGTGTTCTGTTAATACATATCACCGAGCTGCAGCTTTCCCCTCAGGAAGCCGTTCACTAAGACTGTTCTTGTGGAATTGCAAAGTGATATTTGGAGGCACATAGAGGGCAATGGTGAAAAAGGAAACACCTTAAGATAAAAACTGAAAAGAAGCTTTCTGAGAAACTGCTTTGTGTTCTGTTAATTCAAGTCACAGAGTTACTCTTTTACCTCAGGAAGCCTTTCACTAAGGCTGTTGTTGTGGAATTTACAAAGTGATATTTTGAAGCCCATAGAGGGCTATTGTGAAAAAGGAAATACCTTCAGTTAAAAACTGAAAAGAAGCTTTCTGAGAAACTGCTTTGTGTTCTGTTAATTCATCTCAAAGAGTTACTGCTTTTGCCTCAAAAATCCTTCCTCTAAGACTGTTTTTGTGGAATTTCCAAAGTGATATTTCGATGCCCATAGTAGGCTATGGTGAAAATGTAAATATCCTAAGATAAAAACCAAAAAGAAGCTGTATGAAAAGTTGCTTTGTGTTTTGTTAGTTCACTCCCAGAGTTACAGCTTTGCCCTCAAGAAGCCGTTAACTAAGACTGTTTTGTGAAATTTGCAGTGATATTTGGAAGCCCATAGAGGGCTAAGGTGAAAAAGGAAATATCTTCCGTTAAAAACTGGAAAGAACCATTCTGAGAAACTGCGGTGTGTTCTGTTAGTACATATCACCGAGGTACAGCTTTCCTCTCAAGAAGCCTTTCGCTAAGACTGTTCTTGTGGGATTTCCAAAGTGATATTTGGAAGCCCATAGAGGGCTATAGTGAAAAAGGAAATATCGTCAGTTAAATACTGGAAAGAAGCTTTCTGAGAGACTGCTTTGTGTTCTGTTAATTCATCTCACAGAGTTACAGCTTCCCCCTCAAGAAGCCTTTCGCTAAGACTGTTCTTGTGGAATTTGCAAAGTCATATTTGGAAGCCCATAGAATACTATGGTGAAAAAGGAACTATCTTCCGTTAAAAACTGGAAAGAAGATTTGTGAGAAACTGCTTTGTGTTCTGTTAATTCAACTCATAGAGTTACAGATTTCCCCTTCAGAAGCCTTTCGTTAAGACTGTTCTTCTGGAATTTGCAAAGTGATATTTGGAAGCCCATGAAAGGCTATGGTGAAAAGGGAAATAACTTCCGTTAAAAACTGGAAAGAAGCTTTCTGAAACACTGCCGTGTGTTCTGTTAATACATCTCACCGAGTTACAGCTATCCCCTCAAGAAGCCTTTGTATAAGACTGTTCTTGTGGAATTTGCAAAGTGATACTTGGAAGCCCATAGAGGGCTATTTTGAAAATGGAAATATCCTAAGATAAAAACCGAAAAGAAGATTTCTGAGAAACTGCTTCGTGTTTTGTTAGTTCATCTCACAGAATTACAGCTTTGCTCCCAGAAGCCTTTCGCTAAGACTGTTCTTGTGGAATTTGCAAAGTGATCTTAGAAGCCCGTAGAGGGCTATGGTGAAAAAGGAAATAACTTACGTTAAAAATTGGAAAGAAGCTTTCTGAGAAACTGATGTGTGTTCTGTTAAAACATCTCACCGTGTTACAGCTTTCACCTCAAGAAGCCTTTCGCTAAGACTGTTCTTGTGGAATTTTCTAAGTGATATTTGGAAGCCCATAGAGGGCTATTGGAAAAAGAAAATATCTTCGGTTGAAAACTGGAAAGAAGCTTTCTGAGAAACAGCTCTGTGTTCTGTTAATTCATTTCAGAGAGTTACAGCTTTCCGCTAAAGAAGTCTTTCGCTAAGACTGCTCTTTTGGAATTTGCAAAGTGATATTTGGAAGCCCTTAGAGGGCTATGGTGAAAAAGGAAATATCTTCCGTTAAAAACTGGAAAGAAGCATTCTGAGATACTGCCGTGTGTTCTGTTAATACATCTAACCGAGTTACAGCTTTCCCCTCTAGAAGCCTTTCGCTAAGACTGTTCTTGTGGCATTTGCAATGTGATATTTGGAAGCCCTTAGAGGGCTATGGTGAAATAGGAAATATCTTCCGTTAAAAACTGGAAAGAAGCATTCTGAGAAAATGCCGTGTCTTCTGTTAATACGTCTCACTGTGTTCCAGCTTTCCTCTCAAGAAGCCTTTCGCTAAGACTGTTCTTGTGGGATTTGCAATGTGATATTTGGAAGCCCATAGAGGACTATGGTGAGAAAGGAAATATCCTCCGTTAAAAACTGGAAAGAAGATTTGTGAGAAAATGCTTTGTGTTCTGTTAATTCATCTCACAGAGTTAGAGCTTTCCCCTCAAGAAGCCTTTCGCTAAGACTGTTCTTGTGGAATTTGCATAGTGATATTTGGAATCCCATAGAGGGCTATGGTGAAAATGGAAATAACTTCAGTTAAAAAATGAAAAGAAGCTTTCCGAGAAACTGCTTTGTGTTCTGTTAATTCATCTCAAAGAGTTACAGCTTTCCCCTGAAGAAGCCTTCCGCTAAGACTGTTTTTGAGGAATTTCCAAAGTGATATGTGGAAGCCCATAGAGGGCTATGGTGAAAATGGAAATATTGTAAGATACTTACCGAAGAGAAGCTGTCTGAAAAACTGCTTTGTGTTCTGTTAGTTCATCTCACAGAGCTACAGCTTTTCCCTCAAGAAGCCGTTCACTAAGACTGTTTTGTGAAATTTGCAAAGTGATATTTGGAAGCCCATAGAGGGCTAAGGTGAAAAAGGAAATATCTTCCGTTAAAAACTGGAAAGAACCATTATGAGAAAATGCGGTGTGTTCTGTTAATACATATCACCGAGCTGCAGCTTTCCCCTCAGGAAGCCGTTCACTAAGACTGTTCTTGTGGAATTGCAAAGTGATATTTGGAGGCACATAGAGGGCAATGGTGAAAAAGGAAACACCTTAAGATAAAAACTGAAAAGAAGCTTTCTGAGAAACTGCTTTGTGTTCTGTTAATTCAAGTCACAGAGTTACTCTTTTACCTCAGGAAGCCTTTCACTAAGGCTGTTCTTGTGGAATTTACAAAGTGATATTTTGAAGCCCATAGAGGGCTATGGTGAAAAAGGAAATACCTTCAGTTAAAAACTGAAAAGAAGCTTTCTGAGAAACTGCTTTGTGTTCTGTTAATTCATCTCAAAGAGTTACTGCTTTTGCCTCAAAAATCCTTCCTCTAAGACTGTTTTTGTGGAATTTCCAAAGTGATATTTCGATGCCCATAGTAGGCTATGGTGAAAATGTAAATATCCTAAGATAAAAACCAAAAAGAAGCTGTATGAAAAGTTGCTTTGTGTTTTGTTAGTTCACTCCCAGAGTTACAGCTTTGCCCTCAAGAAGCCGTTAACTAAGACTGTTTTGTGAAATTTGCAGTGATATTTGGAAGCCCATAGAGGGCTAAGGTGAAAAAGGAAATATCTTCCGTTAAAAACTGGAAAGAACCATTCTGAGAAACTGCGGTGTGTTCTGTTAGTACATATCACCGAGGTACAGCTTTCCTCTCAAGAAGCCTTTCGCTAAGACTGTTCTTGTGGGATTTCCAAAGTGATATTTGGAAGCCCATAGAGGGCTATAGTGAAAAAGGAAATATCGTCAGTTAAATACTGGAAAGAAGCTTTCTGAGAGACTGCTTTGTGTTCTGTTAATTCATCTCACAGAGTTACAGCTTCCCCCTCAAGAAGCCTTTCGCTAAGACTGTTCTTGTGGAATTTGCAAAGTCATATTTGGAAGCCCATAGAATACTATGGTGAAAAAGGAACTATCTTCCGTTAAAAACTGGAAAGAAGATTTGTGAGAAACTGCTTTGTGTTCTGTTAATTCAACTCATAGAGTTACAGATTTCCCCTTCAGAAGCCTTTCGTTAAGACTGTTCTTCTGGAATTTGCAAAGTGATATTTGGAAGCCCATGAAAGGCTATGGTGAAAAGGGAAATAACTTCCGTTAAAAACTGGAAAGAAGCTTTCTGAAACACTGCCGTGTGTTCTGTTAATACATCTCACCGAGTTACAGCTATCCCCTCAAGAAGCCTTTGTATAAGACTGTTCTTGTGGAATTTGCAAAGTGATACTTGGAAGCCCATAGAGGGCTATTTTGAAAATGGAAATATCCTAAGATAAAAACCGAAAAGAAGATTTCTGAGAAACTGCTTCGTGTTTTGTTAGTTCATCTCACAGAATTACAGCTTTGCTCCCAGAAGCCTTTCGCTAAGACTGTTCTTGTGGAATTTGCAAAGTGATCTTAGAAGCCCGTAGAGGGCTATGGTGAAAAAGGAAATAACTTACGTTAAAAATTGGAAAGAAGCTTTCTGAGAAACTGATGTGTGTTCTGTTAAAACATCTCACCGTGTTACAGCTTTCACCTCAAGAAGCCTTTCGCTAAGACTGTTCTTGTGGAATTTTCTAAGTGATATTTGGAAGCCCATAGAGGGCTATTGGAAAAAGAAAATATCTTCGGTTGAAAACTGGAAAGAAGCTTTCTGAGAAACAGCTCTGTGTTCTGTTAATTCATTTCAGAGAGTTACAGCTTTCCGCTAAAGAAGTCTTTCGCTAAGACTGCTCTTTTGGAATTTGCAAAGTGATATTTGGAAGCCCTTAGAGGGCTATGGTGAAAAAGGAAATATCTTCCGTTAAAAACTGGAAAGAAGCATTCTGAGATACTGCCGTGTGTTCTGTTAATACATCTAACCGAGTTACAGCTTTCCCCTCTAGAAGCCTTTCGCTAAGACTGTTCTTGTGGCATTTGCAATGTGATATTTGGAAGCCCTTAGAGGGCTATGGTGAAATAGGAAATATCTTCCGTTAAAAACTGGAAAGAAGCATTCTGAGAAAATGCCGTGTCTTCTGTTAATACGTCTCACTGTGTTCCAGCTTTCCTCTCAAGAAGCCTTTCGCTAAGACTGTTCTTGTGGGATTTGCAATGTGATATTTGGAAGCCCATAGAGGACTATGGTGAGAAAGGAAATATCCTCCGTTAAAAACTGGAAAGAAGATTTGTGAGAAAATGCTTTGTGTTCTGTTAATTCATCTCACAGAGTTAGAGCTTTCCCCTCAAGAAGCCTTTCGCTAAGACTGTTCTTGTGGAATTTGCATAGTGATATTTGGAATCCCATAGAGGGCTATGGTGAAAATGGAAATAACTTCAGTTAAAAAATGAAAAGAAGCTTTCCGAGAAACTGCTTTGTGTTCTGTTAATTCATCTCAAAGAGTTACAGCTTTCCCCTGAAGAAGCCTTCCGCTAAGACTGTTTTTGAGGAATTTCCAAAGTGATATGTGGAAGCCCATAGAGGGCTATGGTGAAAATGGAAATATTGTAAGATACTTACCGAAGAGAAGCTGTCTGAAAAACTGCTTTGTGTTCTGTTAGTTCATCTCACAGAGCTACAGCTTTTCCCTCAAGAAGCCGTTCACTAAGACTGTTTTGTGAAATTTGCAAAGTGATATTTGGAAGCCCATAGAGGGCTAAGGTGAAAAAGGAAATATCTTCCGTTAAAAACTGGAAAGAACCATTATGAGAAAATGCGGTGTGTTCTGTTAATACATATCACCGAGCTGCAGCTTTCCCCTCAGGAAGCCGTTCACTAAGACTGTTCTTGTGGAATTGCAAAGTGATATTTGGAGGCACATAGAGGGCAATGGTGAAAAAGGAAACACCTTAAGATAAAAACTGAAAAGAAGCTTTCTGAGAAACTGCTTTGTGTTCTGTTAATTCAAGTCACAGAGTTACTCTTTTACCTCAGGAAGCCTTTCACTAAGGCTGTTCTTGTGGAATTTACAAAGTGATATTTTGAAGCCCATAGAGGGCTATTGTGAAAAAGGAAATACCTTCAGTTAAAAACTGAAAAGAAGCTTTCTGAGAAACTGCTTTGTGTTCTGTTAATTCATCTCAAAGAGTTACTGCTTTTGCCTCAAAAATCCTTCCTCTAAGACTGTTTTTGTGGAATTTCCAAAGTGATATTTCGATGCCCATAGTAGGCTATGGTGAAAATGTAAATATCCTAAGATAAAAACCAAAAAGAAGCTGTATGAAAAGTTGCTTTGTGTTTTGTTAGTTCACTCCCAGAGTTACAGCTTTGCCCTCAAGAAGCCGTTAACTAAGACTGTTTTGTGAAATTTGCAGTGATATTTGGAAGCCCATAGAGGGCTAAGGTGAAAAAGGAAATATCTTCCGTTAAAAACTGGAAAGAACCATTCTGAGAAACTGCGGTGTGTTCTGTTAGTACATATCACCGAGGTACAGCTTTCCTCTCAAGAAGCCTTTCGCTAAGACTGTTCTTGTGGGATTTCCAAAGTGATATTTGGAAGCCCATAGAGGGCTATAGTGAAAAAGGAAATATCGTCAGTTAAATACTGGAAAGAAGCTTTCTGAGAGACTGCTTTGTGTTCTGTTAATTCATCTCACAGAGTTACAGCTTCCCCCTCAAGAAGCCTTTCGCTAAGACTGTTCTTGTGGAATTTGCAAAGTCATATTTGGAAGCCCATAGAATACTATGGTGAAAAAGGAACTATCTTCCGTTAAAAACTGGAAAGAAGATTTGTGAGAAACTGCTTTGTGTTCTGTTAATTCAACTCATAGAGTTACAGATTTCCCCTTCAGAAGCCTTTCGTTAAGACTGTTCTTCTGGAATTTGCAAAGTGATATTTGGAAGCCCATGAAAGGCTATGGTGAAAAGGGAAATAACTTCCGTTAAAAACTGGAAAGAAGCTTTCTGAAACACTGCCGTGTGTTCTGTTAATACATCTCACCGAGTTACAGCTATCCCCTCAAGAAGCCTTTGTATAAGACTGTTCTTGTGGAATTTGCAAAGTGATACTTGGAAGCCCATAGAGGGCTATTTTGAAAATGGAAATATCCTAAGATAAAAACCGAAAAGAAGATTTCTGAGAAACTGCTTCGTGTTTTGTTAGTTCATCTCACAGAATTACAGCTTTGCTCCCAGAAGCCTTTCGCTAAGACTGTTCTTGTGGAATTTGCAAAGTGATCTTAGAAGCCCGTAGAGGGCTATGGTGAAAAAGGAAATAACTTACGTTAAAAATTGGAAAGAAGCTTTCTGAGAAACTGATGTGTGTTCTGTTAAAACATCTCACCGTGTTACAGCTTTCACCTCAAGAAGCCTTTCGCTAAGACTGTTCTTGTGGAATTTTCTAAGTGATATTTGGAAGCCCATAGAGGGCTATGGGAAAAAGAAAATATCTTCGGTTGAAAACTGGAAAGAAGCTTTCTGAGAAACAGCTCTGTGTTCTGTTAATTCATTTCAGAGAGTTACAGCTTTCCGCTAAAGAAGTCTTTCGCTAAGACTGCTCTTTTGGAATTTGCAAAGTGATATTTGGAAGCCCTTAGAGGGCTATGGTGAAAAAGGAAATATCTTCCGTTAAAAACTGGAAAGAAGCATTCTGAGATACTGCCGTGTGTTCTGTTAATACATCTAACCGAGTTACAGCTTTCCCCTCTAGAAGCCTTTCGCTAAGACTGTTCTTGTGGCATTTGCAATGTGATATTTGGAAGCCCTTAGAGGGCTATGGTGAAATAGGAAATATCTTCCGTTAAAAACTGGAAAGAAGCATTCTGAGAAAATGCCGTGTCTTCTGTTAATACGTCTCACTGTGTTCCAGCTTTCCTCTCAAGAAGCCTTTCGCTAAGACTGTTCTTGTGGGATTTGCAATGTGATATTTGGAAGCCCATAGAGGACTATGGTGAGAAAGGAAATATCCTCCGTTAAAAACTGGAAAGAAGATTTGTGAGAAAATGCTTTGTGTTCTGTTAATTCATCTCACAGAGTTAGAGCTTTCCCCTCAAGAAGCCTTTCGCTAAGACTGTTCTTGTGGAATTTGCATAGTGATATTTGGAATCCCATAGAGGGCTATGGTGAAAATGGAAATAACTTCAGTTAAAAAATGAAAAGAAGCTTTCCGAGAAACTGCTTTGTGTTCTGTTAATTCATCTCAAAGAGTTACAGCTTTCCCCTGAAGAAGCCTTCCGCTAAGACTGTTTTTGAGGAATTTCCAAAGTGATATGTGGAAGCCCATAGAGGGCTATGGTGAAAATGGAAATATTGTAAGATACTTACCGAAGAGAAGCTGTCTGAAAAACTGCTTTGTGTTCTGTTAGTTCATCTCACAGAGCTACAGCTTTTCCCTCAAGAAGCCGTTCACTAAGACTGTTTTGTGAAATTTGCAAAGTGATATTTGGAAGCCCATAGAGGGCTAAGGTGAAAAAGGAAATATCTTCCGTTAAAAACTGGAAAGAACCATTATGAGAAAATGCGGTGTGTTCTGTTAATACATATCACCGAGCTGCAGCTTTCCCCTCAGGAAGCCGTTCACTAAGACTGTTCTTGTGGAATTGCAAAGTGATATTTGGAGGCACATAGAGGGCAATGGTGAAAAAGGAAACACCTTAAGATAAAAACTGAAAAGAAGCTTTCTGAGAAACTGCTTTGTGTTCTGTTAATTCAAGTCACAGAGTTACTCTTTTACCTCAGGAAGCCTTTCACTAAGGCTGTTCTTGTGGAATTTACAAAGTGATATTTTGAAGCCCATAGAGGGCTATTGTGAAAAAGGAAATACCTTCAGTTAAAAACTGAAAAGAAGCTTTCTGAGAAACTGCTTTGTGTTCTGTTAATTCATCTCAAAGAGTTACTGCTTTTGCCTCAAAAATCCTTCCTCTAAGACTGTTTTTGTGGAATTTCCAAAGTGATATTTCGATGCCCATAGTAGGCTATGGTGAAAATGTAAATATCCTAAGATAAAAACCAAAAAGAAGCTGTATGAAAAGTTGCTTTGTGTTTTGTTAGTTCACTCCCAGAGTTACAGCTTTGCCCTCAAGAAGCCGTTAACTAAGACTGTTTTGTGAAATTTGCAGTGATATTTGGAAGCCCATAGAGGGCTAAGGTGAAAAAGGAAATATCTTCCGTTAAAAACTGGAAAGAACCATTCTGAGAAACTGCGGTGTGTTCTGTTAGTACATATCACCGAGGTACAGCTTTCCTCTCAAGAAGCCTTTCGCTAAGACTGTTCTTGTGGGATTTCCAAAGTGATATTTGGAAGCCCATAGAGGGCTATAGTGAAAAAGGAAATATCGTCAGTTAAATACTGGAAAGAAGCTTTCTGAGAGACTGCTTTGTGTTCTGTTAATTCATCTCACAGAGTTACAGCTTCCCCCTCAAGAAGCCTTTCGCTAAGACTGTTCTTGTGGAATTTGCAAAGTCATATTTGGAAGCCCATAGAATACTATGGTGAAAAAGGAACTATCTTCCGTTAAAAACTGGAAAGAAGATTTGTGAGAAACTGCTTTGAGTTCTGTTAATTCAACTCATAGAGTTACAGATTTCCCCTTCAGAAGCCTTTCCTTAAGACTGTTCTTCTGGAATTTGCAAAGTGATATTTGGAAGCCCATGAAAGGCTATGGTGAAAAGGGAAATAACTTCCGTTAAAAACTGGAAAGAAGCTTTCTGAAACACTGCCGTGGGTTCTGTTAATACATCTCACCGAGTTACAGCTTTCCCCTCAAGAAGCCTTTGTATAAGACTGTTCTTGTGGAATTTGCAAAGTGATACTTGGAAGCCCATAGAGGGCTATTTTGAAAATGGAAATATCCTAAGATAAAAACCGAAAAGAAGATTTCTGAGAAACTGCTTCGTGTTTTGTTAGTTCATCTCACAGAATTACAGCTTTGCTCCCAGAAGCCTTTCGCTAAGACTGTTCTTGTGGAATTTGCAAAGTGATCTTAGAAGCCCGTAGAGGGCTATGGTGAAAAAGGAAATAACTTACGTTAAAAATTGGAAAGAAGCTTTCTGAGAAACTGATGTGTGTTCTGTTAAAACATCTCACCGTGTTACAGCTTTCACCTCAAGAAGCCTTTCGCTAAGACTGTTCTTGTGGAATTTTCTAAGTGATATTTGGAAGCCCATAGGGGGCTATTGGAAAAAGAAAATATCTTCGGTTGAAAACTGGAAAGAAGCTTTCTGAGAAACAGCTCTGTGTTCTGTTAATTCATTTCAGAGAGTTACAGCTTTCCGCTAAAGAAGTCTTTCGCTAAGACTGCTCTTTTGGAATTTGCAAAGTGATATTTGGAAGCCCTTAGAGGGCTATGGTGAAAAAGGAAATATCTTCCGTTAAAAACTGGAAAGAAGCATTCTGAGATACTGCCGTGTGTTCTGTTAATACATCTAACCGAGTTACAGCTTTCCCCTCTAGAAGCCTTTCGCTAAGACTGTTCTTGTGGCATTTGCAATGTGATATTTGGAAGCCCTTAGAGGGCTATGGTGAAATAGGAAATATCTTCCGTTAAAAACTGGAAAGAAGCATTCTGAGAAAATGCCGTGTCTTCTGTTAATACGTCTCACTGTGTTCCAGCTTTCCTCTCAAGAAGCCTTTCGCTAAGACTGTTCTTGTGGGATTTGCAATGTGATATTTGGAAGCCCATAGAGGACTATGGTGAGAAAGGAAATATCCTCCGTTAAAAACTGGAAAGAAGATTTGTGAGAAAATGCTTTGTGTTCTGTTAATTCATCTCACAGAGTTAGAGCTTTCCCCTCAAGAAGCCTTTCGCTAAGACTGTTCTTGTGGAATTTGCATAGTGATATTTGGAATCCCATAGAGGGCTATGGTGAAAATGGAAATAACTTCAGTTAAAAAATGAAAAGAAGCTTTCCGAGAAACTGCTTTGTGTTCTGTTAATTCATCTCAAAGAGTTACAGCTTTCCCCTGAAGAAGCCTTCCGCTAAGACTGTTTTTGAGGAATTTCCAAAGTGATATGTGGAAGCCCATAGAGGGCTATGGTGAAAATGGAAATATTGTAAGATACTTACCGAAGAGAAGCTGTCTGAAAAACTGCTTTGTGTTCTGTTAGTTCATCTCACAGAGCTACAGCTTTTCCCTCAAGAAGCCGTTCACTAAGACTGTTTTGTGAAATTTGCAAAGTGATATTTGGAAGCCCATAGAGGGCTAAGGTGAAAAAGGAAATATCTTCCGTTAAAAACTGGAAAGAACCATTATGAGAAAATGCGGTGTGTTCTGTTAATACATATCACCGAGCTGCAGCTTTCCCCTCAGGAAGCCGTTCACTAAGACTGTTCTTGTGGAATTGCAAAGTGATATTTGGAGGCACATAGAGGGCAATGGTGAAAAAGGAAACACCTTAAGATAAAAACTGAAAAGAAGCTTTCTGAGAAACTGCTTTGTGTTCTGTTAATTCAAGTCACAGAGTTACTCTTTTACCTCAGGAAGCCTTTCACTAAGGCTGTTCTTGTGGAATTTACAAAGTGATATTTTGAAGCCCATAGAGGGCTATTGTGAAAAAGGAAATACCTTCAGTTAAAAACTGAAAAGAAGCTTTCTGAGAAACTGCTTTGTGTTCTGTTAATTCATCTCAAAGAGTTACTGCTTTTGCCTCAAAAATCCTTCCTCTAAGACTGTTTTTGTGGAATTTCCAAAGTGATATTTCGATGCCCATAGTAGGCTATGGTGAAAATGTAAATATCCTAAGATAAAAACCAAAAAGAAGCTGTATGAAAAGTTGCTTTGTGTTTTGTTAGTTCACTCCCAGAGTTACAGCTTTGCCCTCAAGAAGCCGTTAACTAAGACTGTTTTGTGAAATTTGCAGTGATATTTGGAAGCCCATAGAGGGCTAAGGTGAAAAAGGAAATATCTTCCGTTAAAAACTGGAAAGAACCATTCTGAGAAACTGCGGTGTGTTCTGTTAGTACATATCACCGAGGTACAGCTTTCCTCTCAAGAAGCCTTTCGCTAAGACTGTTCTTGTGGGATTTCCAAAGTGATATTTGGAAGCCCATAGAGGGCTATAGTGAAAAAGGAAATATCTTCAGTTAAATACTGGAAAGAAGCTTTCTGAGAGACTGCTTTGTGTTCTGTTAATTCATCTCACAGAGTTACAGCTTCCCCCTCAAGAAGCCTTTCGCTAAGACTGTTCTTGTGGAATTTGCAAAGTCATATTTGGAAGCCCATAGAATACTATGGTGAAAAAGGAACTATCTTCCGTAAAAAACTGGAAAGAAGATTTCTGAGAAACTGCTTTGTGTTCTGTTAATTCAACTCATAGAGTAACAGATTTCCCCTTCAGAAGCCTTTCGTTAAGACTGTTCTTCTGGAATTTGCAAAGTGATATTTGGAAGCCCATGAAGGGCTATGGTGAAAAGGGAAATAACTTCCGTTAAAAACTGGAAAGAAGCTTTCTGAAACACTGCCGTGTGTTCTGTTAATACATCTCACCGAGTTACAGCTTTCCCCTCAAGAAGCCTTTGTATAAGACTGTTCTTGTGGAATTTGCAAAGTGATACTTGGAAGCCCATAGAGGGCTATTTTGAAAATGGAAATATCCTAAGATAAAAACCGAAAAGAAGCTGTCTGAGAAACTGCTTTGTGTTGTGTTAGTTCATCTCACAGTGTTACAGCTTTCCCCTCAAGAAGCCCTTCACTAAGACTGTTCTTGTGAAATTTGCAAACTGATATTTGTATTCCCATAGAGGACTTTGGTGAAAAAGGAAATATCTTTCGTTAAAAACTGGAAAGAACCTTTCTGAGAAACTGCTTTGTGTTCTGTTAATTAATCTCACAGAGTTACAGCTTTCCTATCATGAAGCCGATCACTAAGGCTGTTCTTTTGGAATATGCAAAGTGATATTTGGAAGCCCATAGAGGGCTACGGTGAAAAAGGAAATATCCTAAGACAAAAACTGAAAAGAAGCTTTCTGAGAAACTGCTTTGTGTTCTGTTAGTTCGTCACCAGAGTTACAGCTTTCCCCTCAAAAAGCCTTTGGCTAAGACTGTTCTTGTGGAATTTGCAAAGTGAAATTTGGAAGCCCATTGAGGGCTATGATGAAAAAGGACATTTCTTCCATTAAAAACCGAAAAGAAGATTTCTGAGAAACTGCTTCGTGTTTTGTTAGTTCATCTCACAGAATTACAGCTTTGCTCCCAGAAGCCTTTCGCTAAGACTGTTCTTGTGGAATTTGCAAAGTGATCTTAGAAGCCCGTAGAGGGCTATGGTGAAAAAGGAAATAACTTACGTTAAAAATTGGAAAGAAGCTTTCTGAGAAACTGATGTGTGTTCTGTTAAAACATCTCACCGTGTTACAGCTTTCACCTCAAGAAGCCTTTCGCTAAGACTGTTCTTGTGGAATTTTCTAAGTGATATTTGGAAGCCCATAGAGGGCTATGGGAAAAAGAAAATATCTTCGGTTGAAAACTGGAAAGAAGCTTTCTGAGAAACAGCTCTGTGTTCTGTTAATTCATTTCAGAGAGTTACAGCTTTCCGCTAAAGAAGTCTTTCGCTAAGACTGCTCTTTTGGAATTTGCAAAGTGATATTTGGAAGCCCTTAGAGGGCTATGGTGAAAAAGGAAATATCTTCCGTTAAAAACTGGAAAGAAGCATTCTGAGATACTGCCGTGTGTTCTGTTAATACATCTAACCGAGTTACAGCTTTCCCCTCTAGAAGCCTTTCGCTAAGACTGTTCTTGTGGCATTTGCAATGTGATATTTGGAAGCCCTTAGAGGGCTATGGTGAAATAGGAAATATCTTCCGTTAAAAACTGGAAAGAAGCATTCTGAGAAAATGCCGTGTCTTCTGTTAATACGTCTCACTGTGTTCCAGCTTTCCTCTCAAGAAGCCTTTCGCTAAGACTGTTCTTGTGGGATTTGCAATGTGATATTTGGAAGCCCATAGAGGACTATGGTGAGAAAGGAAATATCCTCCGTTAAAAACTGGAAAGAAGATTTGTGAGAAAATGCTTTGTGTTCTGTTAATTCATCTCACAGAGTTAGAGCTTTCCCCTCAAGAAGCCTTTCGCTAAGACTGTTCTTGTGGAATTTGCATAGTGATATTTGGAATCCCATAGAGGGCTATGGTGAAAATGGAAATAACTTCAGTTAAAAAATGAAAAGAAGCTTTCCGAGAAACTGCTTTGTGTTCTGTTAATTCATCTCAAAGAGTTACAGCTTTCCCCTGAAGAAGCCTTCCGCTAAGACTGTTTTTGAGGAATTTCCAAAGTGATATGTGGAAGCCCATAGAGGGCTATGGTGAAAATGGAAATATTGTAAGATACTTACCGAAGAGAAGCTGTCTGAAAAACTGCTTTGTGTTCTGTTAGTTCATCTCACAGAGCTACAGCTTTTCCCTCAAGAAGCCGTTCACTAAGACTGTTTTGTGAAATTTGCAAAGTGATATTTGGAAGCCCATAGAGGGCTAAGGTGAAAAAGGAAATATCTTCCGTTAAAAACTGGAAAGAACCATTCTGAGAAAATGCGGTGTGTTCTGTTAATACATATCACCGAGCTGCAGCTTTCCCCTCAGGAAGCCGTTCACTAAGACTGTTCTTGTGGAATTGCAAAGTGATATTTGGAGGCACATAGAGGGCAATGGTGAAAAAGGAAACACCTTAAGATAAAAACTGAAAAGAAGCTTTCTGAGAAACTGCTTTGTGTTCTGTTAATTCAAGTCACAGAGTTACTCTTTTACCTCAGGAAGCCTTTCACTAAGGCTGTTCTTGTGGAATTTACAAAGTGATATTTTGAAGCCCATAGAGGGCTATTGTGAAAAAGGAAATACCTTCAGTTAAAAACTGAAAAGAAGCTTTCTGAGAAACTGCTTTGTGTTCTGTTAATTCATCTCAAAGAGTTACTGCTTTTGCCTCAAAAATCCTTCCTCTAAGACTGTTTTTGTGGAATTTCCAAAGTGATATTTCGATGCCCATAGTAGGCTATGGTGAAAATGTAAATATCCTAAGATAAAAACCAAAAAGAAGCTGTATGAAAAGTTGCTTTGTGTTTTGTTAGTTCACTCCCAGAGTTACAGCTTTGCCCTCAAGAAGCCGTTAACTAAGACTGTTTTGTGAAATTTGCAGTGATATTTGGAAGCCCATAGAGGGCTAAGGTGAAAAAGGAAATATCTTCCGTTAAAAACTGGAAAGAACCATTCTGAGAAACTGCGGTGTGTTCTGTTAGTACATATCACCGAGGTACAGCTTTCCTCTCAAGAAGCCTTTCGCTAAGACTGTTCTTGTGGGATTTCCAAAGTGATATTTGGAAGCCCATAGAGGGCTATAGTGAAAAAGGAAATATCGTCAGTTAAATACTGGAAAGAAGCTTTCTGAGAGACTGCTTTGTGTTCTGTTAATTCATCTCACAGAGTTACAGCTTCCCCCTCAAGAAGCCTTTCGCTAAGACTGTTCTTGTGGAATTTGCAAAGTCATATTTGGAAGCCCATAGAATACTATGGTGAAAAAGGAACTATCTTCCGTTAAAAACTGGAAAGAAGATTTGTGAGAAACTGCTTTGTGTTCTGTTAATTCAACTCATAGAGTTACAGATTTCCCCTTCAGAAGCCTTTCGTTAAGACTGTTCTTCTGGAATTTGCAAAGTGATATTTGGAAGCCCATGAAAGGCTATGGTGAAAAGGGAAATAACTTCCGTTAAAAACTGGAAAGAAGCTTTCTGAAACACTGCCGTGTGTTCTGTTAATACATCTCACCGAGTTACAGCTATCCCCTCAAGAAGCCTTTGTATAAGACTGTTCTTGTGGAATTTGCAAAGTGATACTTGGAAGCCCATAGAGGGCTATTTTGAAAATGGAAATATCCTAAGATAAAAACCGAAAAGAAGATTTCTGAGAAACTGCTTCGTGTTTTGTTAGTTCATCTCACAGAATTACAGCTTTGCTCCCAGAAGCCTTTCGCTAAGACTGTTCTTGTGGAATTTGCAAAGTGATCTTAGAAGCCCGTAGAGGGCTATGGTGAAAAAGGAAATAACTTACGTTAAAAATTGGAAAGAAGCTTTCTGAGAAACTGATGTGTGTTCTGTTAAAACATCTCACCGTGTTACAGCTTTCACCTCAAGAAGCCTTTCGCTAAGACTGTTCTTGTGGAATTTTCTAAGTGATATTTGGAAGCCCATAGAGGGCTATGGGAAAAAGAAAATATCTTCGGTTGAAAACTGGAAAGAAGCTTTCTGAGAAACAGCTCTGTGTTCTGTTAATTCATTTCAGAGAGTTACAGCTTTCCGCTAAAGAAGTCTTTCGCTAAGACTGCTCTTTTGGAATTTGCAAAGTGATATTTGGAAGCCCTTAGAGGGCTATGGTGAAAAAGGAAATATCTTCCGTTAAAAACTGGAAAGAAGCATTCTGAGATACTGCCGTGTGTTCTGTTAATACATCTAACCGAGTTACAGCTTTCCCCTCTAGAAGCCTTTCGCTAAGACTGTTCTTGTGGCATTTGCAATGTGATATTTGGAAGCCCTTAGAGGGCTATGGTGAAATAGGAAATATCTTCCGTTAAAAACTGGAAAGAAGCATTCTGAGAAAATGCCGTGTCTTCTGTTAATACGTCTCACTGTGTTCCAGCTTTCCTCTCAAGAAGCCTTTCGCTAAGACTGTTCTTGTGGGATTTGCAATGTGATATTTGGAAGCCCATAGAGGACTATGGTGAGAAAGGAAATATCCTCCGTTAAAAACTGGAAAGAAGATTTGTGAGAAAATGCTTTGTGTTCTGTTAATTCATCTCACAGAGTTAGAGCTTTCCCCTCAAGAAGCCTTTCGCTAAGACTGTTCTTGTGGAATTTGCATAGTGATATTTGGAATCCCATAGAGGGCTATGGTGAAAATGGAAATAACTTCAGTTAAAAAATGAAAAGAAGCTTTCCGAGAAACTGCTTTGTGTTCTGTTAATTCATCTCAAAGAGTTACAGCTTTCCCCTGAAGAAGCCTTCCGCTAAGACTGTTTTTGAGGAATTTCCAAAGTGATATGTGGAAGCCCATAGAGGGCTATGGTGAAAATGGAAATATTGTAAGATACTTACCGAAGAGAAGCTGTCTGAAAAACTGCTTTGTGTTCTGTTAGTTCATCTCACAGAGCTACAGCTTTTCCCTCAAGAAGCCGTTCACTAAGACTGTTTTGTGAAATTTGCAAAGTGATATTTGGAAGCCCATAGAGGGCTAAGGTGAAAAAGGAAATATCTTCCGTTAAAAACTGGAAAGAACCATTATGAGAAAATGCGGTGTGTTCTGTTAATACATATCACCGAGCTGCAGCTTTCCCCTCAGGAAGCCGTTCACTAAGACTGTTCTTGTGGAATTGCAAAGTGATATTTGGAGGCACATAGAGGGCAATGGTGAAAAAGGAAACACCTTAAGATAAAAACTGAAAAGAAGCTTTCTGAGAAACTGCTTTGTGTTCTGTTAATTCAAGTCACAGAGTTACTCTTTTACCTCAGGAAGCCTTTCACTAAGGCTGTTCTTGTGGAATTTACAAAGTGATATTTTGAAGCCCATAGAGGGCTATTGTGAAAAAGGAAATACCTTCAGTTAAAAACTGAAAAGAAGCTTTCTGAGAAACTGCTTTGTGTTCTGTTAATTCATCTCAAAGAGTTACTGCTTTTGCCTCAAAAATCCTTCCTCTAAGACTGTTTTTGTGGAATTTCCAAAGTGATATTTCGATGCCCATAGTAGGCTATGGTGAAAATGTAAATATCCTAAGATAAAAACCAAAAAGAAGCTGTATGAAAAGTTGCTTTGTGTTTTGTTAGTTCACTCCCAGAGTTACAGCTTTGCCCTCAAGAAGCCGTTAACTAAGACTGTTTTGTGAAATTTGCAGTGATATTTGGAAGCCCATAGAGGGCTAAGGTGAAAAAGGAAATATCTTCCGTTAAAAACTGGAAAGAACCATTCTGAGAAACTGCGGTGTGTTCTGTTAGTACATATCACCGAGGTACAGCTTTCCTCTCAAGAAGCCTTTCGCTAAGACTGTTCTTGTGGGATTTCCAAAGTGATATTTGGAAGCCCATAGAGGGCTATAGTGAAAAAGGAAATATCGTCAGTTAAATACTGGAAAGAAGCTTTCTGAGAGACTGCTTTGTGTTCTGTTAATTCATCTCACAGAGTTACAGCTTCCCCCTCAAGAAGCCTTTCGCTAAGACTGTTCTTGTGGAATTTGCAAAGTCATATTTGGAAGCCCATAGAATACTATGGTGAAAAAGGAACTATCTTCCGTTAAAAACTGGAAAGAAGATTTGTGAGAAACTGCTTTGAGTTCTGTTAATTCAACTCATAGAGTTACAGATTTCCCCTTCAGAAGCCTTTCCTTAAGACTGTTCTTCTGGAATTTGCAAAGTGATATTTGGAAGCCCATGAAAGGCTATGGTGAAAAGGGAAATAACTTCCGTTAAAAACTGGAAAGAAGCTTTCTGAAACACTGCCGTGGGTTCTGTTAATACATCTCACCGAGTTACAGCTTTCCCCTCAAGAAGCCTTTGTATAAGACTGTTCTTGTGGAATTTGCAAAGTGATACTTGGAAGCCCATAGAGGGCTATTTTGAAAATGGAAATATCCTAAGATAAAAACCGAAAAGAAGATTTCTGAGAAACTGCTTCGTGTTTTGTTAGTTCATCTCACAGAATTACAGCTTTGCTCCCAGAAGCCTTTCGCTAAGACTGTTCTTGTGGAATTTGCAAAGTGATCTTAGAAGCCCGTAGAGGGCTATGGTGAAAAAGGAAATAACTTACGTTAAAAATTGGAAAGAAGCTTTCTGAGAAACTGATGTGTGTTCTGTTAAAACATCTCACCGTGTTACAGCTTTCACCTCAAGAAGCCTTTCGCTAAGACTGTTCTTGTGGAATTTTCTAAGTGATATTTGGAAGCCCATAGGGGGCTATTGGAAAAAGAAAATATCTTCGGTTGAAAACTGGAAAGAAGCTTTCTGAGAAACAGCTCTGTGTTCTGTTAATTCATTTCAGAGAGTTACAGCTTTCCGCTAAAGAAGTCTTTCGCTAAGACTGCTCTTTTGGAATTTGCAAAGTGATATTTGGAAGCCCTTAGAGGGCTATGGTGAAAAAGGAAATATCTTCCGTTAAAAACTGGAAAGAAGCATTCTGAGATACTGCCGTGTGTTCTGTTAATACATCTAACCGAGTTACAGCTTTCCCCTCTAGAAGCCTTTCGCTAAGACTGTTCTTGTGGCATTTGCAATGTGATATTTGGAAGCCCTTAGAGGGCTATGGTGAAATAGGAAATATCTTCCGTTAAAAACTGGAAAGAAGCATTCTGAGAAAATGCCGTGTCTTCTGTTAATACGTCTCACTGTGTTCCAGCTTTCCTCTCAAGAAGCCTTTCGCTAAGACTGTTCTTGTGGGATTTGCAATGTGATATTTGGAAGCCCATAGAGGACTATGGTGAGAAAGGAAATATCCTCCGTTAAAAACTGGAAAGAAGATTTGTGAGAAAATGCTTTGTGTTCTGTTAATTCATCTCACAGAGTTAGAGCTTTCCCCTCAAGAAGCCTTTCGCTAAGACTGTTCTTGTGGAATTTGCATAGTGATATTTGGAATCCCATAGAGGGCTATGGTGAAAATGGAAATAACTTCAGTTAAAAAATGAAAAGAAGCTTTCCGAGAAACTGCTTTGTGTTCTGTTAATTCATCTCAAAGAGTTACAGCTTTCCCCTGAAGAAGCCTTCCGCTAAGACTGTTTTTGAGGAATTTCCAAAGTGATATGTGGAAGCCCATAGAGGGCTATGGTGAAAATGGAAATATTGTAAGATACTTACCGAAGAGAAGCTGTCTGAAAAACTGCTTTGTGTTCTGTTAGTTCATCTCACAGAGCTACAGCTTTTCCCTCAAGAAGCCGTTCACTAAGACTGTTTTGTGAAATTTGCAAAGTGATATTTGGAAGCCCATAGAGGGCTAAGGTGAAAAAGGAAATATCTTCCGTTAAAAACTGGAAAGAACCATTATGAGAAAATGCGGTGTGTTCTGTTAATACATATCACCGAGCTGCAGCTTTCCCCTCAGGAAGCCGTTCACTAAGACTGTTCTTGTGGAATTGCAAAGTGATATTTGGAGGCACATAGAGGGCAATGGTGAAAAAGGAAACACCTTAAGATAAAAACTGAAAAGAAGCTTTCTGAGAAACTGCTTTGTGTTCTGTTAATTCAAGTCACAGAGTTACTCTTTTACCTCAGGAAGCCTTTCACTAAGGCTGTTCTTGTGGAATTTACAAAGTGATATTTTGAAGCCCATAGAGGGCTATTGTGAAAAAGGAAATACCTTCAGTTAAAAACTGAAAAGAAGCTTTCTGAGAAACTGCTTTGTGTTCTGTTAATTCATCTCAAAGAGTTACTGCTTTTGCCTCAAAAATCCTTCCTCTAAGACTGTTTTTGTGGAATTTCCAAAGTGATATTTCGATGCCCATAGTAGGCTATGGTGAAAATGTAAATATCCTAAGATAAAAACCAAAAAGAAGCTGTATGAAAAGTTGCTTTGTGTTTTGTTAGTTCACTCCCAGAGTTACAGCTTTGCCCTCAAGAAGCCGTTAACTAAGACTGTTTTGTGAAATTTGCAGTGATATTTGGAAGCCCATAGAGGGCTAAGGTGAAAAAGGAAATATCTTCCGTTAAAAACTGGAAAGAACCATTCTGAGAAACTGCGGTGTGTTCTGTTAGTACATATCACCGAGGTACAGCTTTCCTCTCAAGAAGCCTTTCGCTAAGACTGTTCTTGTGGGATTTCCAAAGTGATATTTGGAAGCCCATAGAGGGCTATAGTGAAAAAGGAAATATCTTCAGTTAAATACTGGAAAGAAGCTTTCTGAGAGACTGCTTTGTGTTCTGTTAATTCATCTCACAGAGTTACAGCTTCCCCCTCAAGAAGCCTTTCGCTAAGACTGTTCTTGTGGAATTTGCAAAGTCATATTTGGAAGCCCATAGAATACTATGGTGAAAAAGGAACTATCTTCCGTAAAAAACTGGAAAGAAGATTTCTGAGAAACTGCTTTGTGTTCTGTTAATTCAACTCATAGAGTAACAGATTTCCCCTTCAGAAGCCTTTCGTTAAGACTGTTCTTCTGGAATTTGCAAAGTGATATTTGGAAGCCCATGAAGGGCTATGGTGAAAAGGGAAATAACTTCCGTTAAAAACTGGAAAGAAGCTTTCTGAAACACTGCCGTGTGTTCTGTTAATACATCTCACCGAGTTACAGCTTTCCCCTCAAGAAGCCTTTGTATAAGACTGTTCTTGTGGAATTTGCAAAGTGATACTTGGAAGCCCATAGAGGGCTATTTTGAAAATGGAAATATCCTAAGATAAAAACCGAAAAGAAGCTGTCTGAGAAACTGCTTTGTGTTGTGTTAGTTCATCTCACAGTGTTACAGCTTTCCCCTCAAGAAGCCCTTCACTAAGACTGTTCTTGTGAAATTTGCAAACTGATATTTGTATTCCCATAGAGGACTTTGGTGAAAAAGGAAATATCTTTCGTTAAAAACTGGAAAGAACCTTTCTGAGAAACTGCTTTGTGTTCTGTTAATTAATCTCACAGAGTTACAGCTTTCCTATCATGAAGCCGATCACTAAGGCTGTTCTTTTGGAATATGCAAAGTGATATTTGGAAGCCCATAGAGGGCTACGGTGAAAAAGGAAATATCCTAAGACAAAAACTGAAAAGAAGCTTTCTGAGAAACTGCTTTGTGTTCTGTTAGTTCGTCACCAGAGTTACAGCTTTCCCCTCAAAAAGCCTTTGGCTAAGACTGTTCTTGTGGAATTTGCAAAGTGAAATTTGGAAGCCCATTGAGGGCTATGATGAAAAAGGACATTTCTTCCATTAAAAACCGAAAAGAAGATTTCTGAGAAACTGCTTCGTGTTTTGTTAGTTCATCTCACAGAATTACAGCTTTGCTCCCAGAAGCCTTTCGCTAAGACTGTTCTTGTGGAATTTGCAAAGTGATCTTAGAAGCCCGTAGAGGGCTATGGTGAAAAAGGAAATAACTTACGTTAAAAATTGGAAAGAAGCTTTCTGAGAAACTGATGTGTGTTCTGTTAAAACATCTCACCGTGTTACAGCTTTCACCTCAAGAAGCCTTTCGCTAAGACTGTTCTTGTGGAATTTTCTAAGTGATATTTGGAAGCCCATAGAGGGCTATGGGAAAAAGAAAATATCTTCGGTTGAAAACTGGAAAGAAGCTTTCTGAGAAACAGCTCTGTGTTCTGTTAATTCATTTCAGAGAGTTACAGCTTTCCGCTAAAGAAGTCTTTCGCTAAGACTGCTCTTTTGGAATTTGCAAAGTGATATTTGGAAGCCCTTAGAGGGCTATGGTGAAAAAGGAAATATCTTCCGTTAAAAACTGGAAAGAAGCATTCTGAGATACTGCCGTGTGTTCTGTTAATACATCTAACCGAGTTACAGCTTTCCCCTCTAGAAGCCTTTCGCTAAGACTGTTCTTGTGGCATTTGCAATGTGATATTTGGAAGCCCTTAGAGGGCTATGGTGAAATAGGAAATATCTTCCGTTAAAAACTGGAAAGAAGCATTCTGAGAAAATGCCGTGTCTTCTGTTAATACGTCTCACTGTGTTCCAGCTTTCCTCTCAAGAAGCCTTTCGCTAAGACTGTTCTTGTGGGATTTGCAATGTGATATTTGGAAGCCCATAGAGGACTATGGTGAGAAAGGAAATATCCTCCGTTAAAAACTGGAAAGAAGATTTGTGAGAAAATGCTTTGTGTTCTGTTAATTCATCTCACAGAGTTAGAGCTTTCCCCTCAAGAAGCCTTTCGCTAAGACTGTTCTTGTGGAATTTGCATAGTGATATTTGGAATCCCATAGAGGGCTATGGTGAAAATGGAAATAACTTCAGTTAAAAAATGAAAAGAAGCTTTCCGAGAAACTGCTTTGTGTTCTGTTAATTCATCTCAAAGAGTTACAGCTTTCCCCTGAAGAAGCCTTCCGCTAAGACTGTTTTTGAGGAATTTCCAAAGTGATATGTGGAAGCCCATAGAGGGCTATGGTGAAAATGGAAATATTGTAAGATACTTACCGAAGAGAAGCTGTCTGAAAAACTGCTTTGTGTTCTGTTAGTTCATCTCACAGAGCTACAGCTTTTCCCTCAAGAAGCCGTTCACTAAGACTGTTTTGTGAAATTTGCAAAGTGATATTTGGAAGCCCATAGAGGGCTAAGGTGAAAAAGGAAATATCTTCCGTTAAAAACTGGAAAGAACCATTCTGAGAAAATGCGGTGTGTTCTGTTAATACATATCACCGAGCTGCAGCTTTCCCCTCAGGAAGCCGTTCACTAAGACTGTTCTTGTGGAATTGCAAAGTGATATTTGGAGGCACATAGAGGGCAATGGTGAAAAAGGAAACACCTTAAGATAAAAACTGAAAAGAAGCTTTCTGAGAAACTGCTTTGTGTTCTGTTAATTCAAGTCACAGAGTTACTCTTTTACCTCAGGAAGCCTTTCACTAAGGCTGTTCTTGTAGAATTTACAAAGTGATATTTTGAAGCCCATAGAGGGCTATTGTGAAAAAGGAAATACCTTCAGTTAAAAACTGAAAAGAAGCTTTCTGAGAAACTGCTTTGTGTTCTGTTAATTCATCTCAAAGAGTTACTGCTTTTGCCTCAAAAATCCTTCCTCTAAGACTGTTTTTGTGGAATTTCCAAAGTGATATTTCGATGCCCATAGTAGGCTATGGTGAAAATGTAAATATCCTAAGATAAAAACCAAAAAGAAGCTGTATGAAAAGTTGCTTTGTGTTTTGTTAGTTCACTCCCAGAGTTACAGCTTTGCCCTCAAGAAGCCGTTAACTAAGACTGTTTTGTGAAATTTGCAGTGATATTTGGAAGCCCATAGAGGGCTAAGGTGAAAAAGGAAATATGTTCCGTAAAAAACTGGAAAGAACCATTCTGAGAAACTGCGGTGTGTTCTGTTAGTACATATCACCGAGGTACAGCTTTCCTCTCAAGAAGCCTTTCGCTAAGACTGTTCTTGTGGGATTTCCAAAGTGATATTTGGAAGCCCATAGAGGGCTATAGTGAAAAAGGAAATATCGTCAGTTAAATACTGGAAAGAAGCTTTCTGAGAGACTGCTTTGTGTTCTGTTAATTCATCTCACAGAGTTACAGCTTCCCCCTCAAGAAGCCTTTCGCTAAGACTGTTCTTGTGGAATTTGCAAAGTCATATTTGGAAGCCCATAGAATACTATGGTGAAAAAGGAACTATCTTCCGTTAAAAACTGGAAAGAAGATTTGTGAGAAACTGCTTTGAGTTCTGTTAATTCAACTCATAGAGTTACAGATTTCCCCTTCAGAAGCCTTTCGTTAAGACTGTTCTTCTGGAATTTGCAAAGTGATATTTGGAAGCCCATGAAAGGCTATGGTGAAAAGGGAAATAACTTCCGTTAAAAACTGGAAAGAAGCTTTCTGAAACACTGCCGTGTGTTCTGTTAATACATCTCACCGAGTTACAGCTTTCCCCTCAAGAAGCCTTTGTATAAGACTGTTCCTGTGGAATTTGCAAAGTGATACTTGGAAGCCCATAGAGGGCTATTTTGAAAATGGAAATATCCTAAGATAAAAACCGAAAAGAAGATTTCTGAGAAACTGCTTCGTGTTTTGTTAGTTCATCTCACAGAATTACAGCTTTGCTCCCAGAAGCCTTTCGCTAAGACTGTTCTTGTGGAATTTGCAAAGTGATCTTAGAAGCCCGTAGAGGGCTATGGTGAAAAAGGAAATAACTTACGTTAAAAATTGGAAAGAAGCTTTCTGAGAAACTGATGTGTGTTCTGTTAAAACATCTCACCGTGTTACAGCTTTCACCTCAAGAAGCCTTTCGCTAAGACTGTTCTTGTGGAATTTTCTAAGTGATATTTGGAAGCCCATAGAGGGCTATTGGAAAAAGAAAATATCTTCGGTTGAAAACTGGAAAGAAGCTTTCTGAGAAACAGCTCTGTGTTCTGTTAATTCATTTCAGAGAGTTACAGCTTTCCGCTAAAGAAGTCTTTCGCTAAGACTGCTCTTTTGGAATTTGAAAAGTGATATTTGGAAGCCCTTAGAGGGCTATGGTGAAAAAGGAAATATCTTCCGTTAAAAACTGGAAAGAAGCATTCTGAGATACTGCCGTGTGTTCTGTTAATACATCTAACCGAGTTACAGCTTTCCCCTCTAGAAGCCTTTCGCTAAGACTGTTCTTGTGGCATTTGCAATGTGATATTTGGAAGCCCTTAGAGGGCTATGGTGAAATAGGAAATATCTTCCGTTAAAAACTGGAAAGAAGCATTCTGAGAAAATGCCGTGTCTTCTGTTAATACGTCTCACTGTGTTCCAGCTTTCCTCTCAAGAAGCCTTTCGCTAAGACTGTTCTTGTGGGATTTGCAATGTGATATTTGGAAGCCCATAGAGGACTATGGTGAGAAAGGAAATATCCTCCGTTAAAAACTGGAAAGAAGATTTGTGAGAAAATGCTTTGTGTTCTGTTAATTCATCTCACAGAGTTAGAGCTTTCCCCTCAAGAAGCCTTTCGCTAAGACTGTTCTTGTGGAATTTGCATAGTGATATTTGGAATCCCATAGAGGGCTATGGTGAAAATGGAAATAACTTCAGTTAAAAAATGAAAAGAAGCTTTCCGAGAAACTGCTTTGTGTTCTGTTAATTCATCTCAAAGAGTTACAGCTTTCCCCTGAAGAAGCCTTCCGCTAAGACTGTTTTTGAGGAATTTCCAAAGTGATATGTGGAAGCCCATAGAGGGCTATGGTGAAAATGGAAATATTGTAAGATACTTACCGAAGAGAAGCTGTCTGAAAAACTGCTTTGTGTTCTGTTAGTTCATCTCACAGAGCTACAGCTTTTCCCTCAAGAAGCCGTTCACTAAGACTGTTTTGTGAAATTTGCAAAGTGATATTTGGAAGCCCATAGAGGGCTAAGGTGAAAAAGGAAATATCTTCCGTTAAAAACTGGAAAGAACCATTATGAGAAAATGCGGTGTGTTCTGTTAATACATATCACCGAGCTGCAGCTTTCCCCTCAGGAAGCCGTTCACTAAGACTGTTCTTGTGGAATTGCAAAGTGATATTTGGAGGCACATAGAGGGCAATGGTGAAAAAGGAAACACCTTAAGATAAAAACTGAAAAGAAGCTTTCTGAGAAACTGCTTTGTGTTCTGTTAATTCAAGTCACAGAGTTACTCTTTTACCTCAGGAAGCCTTTCACTAAGGCTGTTCTTGTGGAATTTACAAAGTGATATTTTGAAGCCCATAGAGGGCTATTGTGAAAAAGGAAATACCTTCAGTTAAAAACTGAAAAGAAGCTTTCTGAGAAACTGCTTTGTGTTCTGTTAATTCATCTCAAAGAGTTACTGCTTTTGCCTCAAAAATCCTTCCTCTAAGACTGTTTTTGTGGAATTTCCAAAGTGATATTTCGATGCCCATAGTAGGCTATGGTGAAAATGTAAATATCCTAAGATAAAAACCAAAAAGAAGCTGTATGAAAAGTTGCTTTGTGTTTTGTTAGTTCACTCCCAGAGTTACAGCTTTGCCCTCAAGAAGCCGTTAACTAAGACTGTTTTGTGAAATTTGCAGTGATATTTGGAAGCCCATAGAGGGCTAAGGTGAAAAAGGAAATATCTTCCGTTAAAAACTGGAAAGAACCATTCTGAGAAACTGCGGTGTGTTCTGTTAGTACATATCACCGAGGTACAGCTTTCCTCTCAAGAAGCCTTTCGCTAAGACTGTTCTTGTGGGATTTCCAAAGTGATATTTGGAAGCCCATAGAGGGCTATAGTGAAAAAGGAAATATCTTCAGTTAAATACTGGAAAGAAGCTTTCTGAGAGACTGCTTTGTGTTCTGTTAATTCATCTCACAGAGTTACAGCTTCCCCCTCAAGAAGCCTTTCGCTAAGACTGTTCTTGTGGAATTTGCAAAGTCATATTTGGAAGCCCATAGAATACTATGGTGAAAAAGGAACTATCTTCCGTAAAAAACTGGAAAGAAGATTTGTGAGAATCTGCTTTGTGTTCTGTTAATTCAACTCATAGAGTTACAGATTTCCCCTTCAGAAGCCTTTCGTTAAGACTGTTCTTCTGGAATTTGCAAAGTGATATTTGGAAGCCCATGAAGGGCTATGGTGAAAAGGGAAATAACTTCCGTTAAAAACTGGAAAGAAGCTTTCTGAAACACTGCCGTGTGTTCTGTTAATACATCTCACGGAGTTACAGCTTTCCCCTCAAGAAGCCTTTGTATAAGACTGTTCTTGTGGAATTTGCAAAGTGATACTTGGAAGCCCATAGAGGGCTATTTTGAAAATGGAAATATCCTAAGATAAAAACCGAAAAGAAGATTTCTGAGAAACTGCTTCGTGTTTTGTTAGTTCATCTCACAGAATTACAGCTTTGCTCCCAGAAGCCTTTCGCTAAGACTGTTCTTGTGGAATTTGCAAAGTGATCTTAGAAGCCCGTAGAGGGCTATGGTGAAAAAGGAAATAACTTACGTTAAAAATTGGAAAGAAGCTTTCTGAGAAACTGATGTGTGTTCTGTTAAAACATCTCACCGTGTTACAGCTTTCACCTCAAGAAGCCTTTCGCTAAGACTGTTCTTGTGGAATTTTCTAAGTGATATTTGGAAGCCCATAGAGGGCTATGGGAAAAAGAAAATATCTTCGGTTGAAAACTGGAAAGAAGCTTTCTGAGAAACAGCTCTGTGTTCTGTTAATTCATTTCAGAGAGTTACAGCTTTCCGCTAAAGAAGTCTTTCGCTAAGACTGCTCTTTTGGAATTTGCAAAGTGATATTTGGAAGCCCTTAGAGGGCTATGGTGAAAAAGGAAATATCTTCCGTTAAAAACTGGAAAGAAGCATTCTGAGATACTGCCGTGTGTTCTGTTAATACATCTAACCGAGTTACAGCTTTCCCCTCTAGAAGCCTTTCGCTAAGACTGTTCTTGTGGCATTTGCAATGTGATATTTGGAAGCCCTTAGAGGGCTATGGTGAAATAGGAAATATCTTCCGTTAAAAACTGGAAAGAAGCATTCTGAGAAAATGCCGTGTCTTCTGTTAATACGTCTCACTGTGTTCCAGCTTTCCTCTCAAGAAGCCTTTCGCTAAGACTGTTCTTGTGGGATTTGCAATGTGATATTTGGAAGCCCATAGAGGACTATGGTGAGAAAGGAAATATCCTCCGTTAAAAACTGGAAAGAAGATTTGTGAGAAAATGCTTTGTGTTCTGTTAATTCATCTCACAGAGTTAGAGCTTTCCCCTCAAGAAGCCTTTCGCTAAGACTGTTCTTGTGGAATTTGCATAGTGATATTTGGAATCCCATAGAGGGCTATGGTGAAAATGGAAATAACTTCAGTTAAAAAATGAAAAGAAGCTTTCCGAGAAACTGCTTTGTGTTCTGTTAATTCATCTCAAAGAGTTACAGCTTTCCCCTGAAGAAGCCTTCCGCTAAGACTGTTTTTGAGGAATTTCCAAAGTGATATGTGGAAGCCCATAGAGGGCTATGGTGAAAATGGAAATATTGTAAGATACTTACCGAAGAGAAGCTGTCTGAAAAACTGCTTTGTGTTCTGTTAGTTCATCTCACAGAGCTACAGCTTTTCCCTCAAGAAGCCGTTCACTAAGACTGTTTTGTGAAATTTGCAAAGTGATATTTGGAAGCCCATAGAGGGCTAAGGTGAAAAAGGAAATATCTTCCGTTAAAAACTGGAAAGAACCATTCTGAGAAAATGCGGTGTGTTCTGTTAATACATATCACCGAGCTGCAGCTTTCCCCTCAGGAAGCCGTTCACTAAGACTGTTCTTGTGGAATTGCAAAGTGATATTTGGAGGCACATAGAGGGCAATGGTGAAAAAGGAAACACCTTAAGATAAAAACTGAAAAGAAGCTTTCTGAGAAACTGCTTTGTGTTCTGTTAATTCAAGTCACAGAGTTACTCTTTTACCTCAGGAAGCCTTTCACTAAGGCTGTTCTTGTAGAATTTACAAAGTGATATTTTGAAGCCCATAGAGGGCTATTGTGAAAAAGGAAATACCTTCAGTTAAAAACTGAAAAGAAGCTTTCTGAGAAACTGCTTTGTGTTCTGTTAATTCATCTCAAAGAGTTACTGCTTTTGCCTCAAAAATCCTTCCTCTAAGACTGTTTTTGTGGAATTTCCAAAGTGATATTTCGATGCCCATAGTAGGCTATGGTGAAAATGTAAATATCCTAAGATAAAAACCAAAAAGAAGCTGTATGAAAAGTTGCTTTGTGTTTTGTTAGTTCACTCCCAGAGTTACAGCTTTGCCCTCAAGAAGCCGTTAACTAAGACTGTTTTGTGAAATTTGCAGTGATATTTGGAAGCCCATAGAGGGCTAAGGTGAAAAAGGAAATATGTTCCGTTAAAAACTGGAAAGAACCATTCTGAGAAACTGCGGTGTGTTCTGTTAGTACATATCACCGAGGTACAGCTTTCCTCTCAAGAAGCCTTTCGCTAAGACTGTTCTTGTGGGATTTCCAAAGTGATATTTGGAAGCCCATAGAGGGCTATAGTGAAAAAGGAAATATCGTCAGTTAAATACTGGAAAGAAGCTTTCTGAGAGACTGCTTTGTGTTCTGTTAATTCATCTCACAGAGTTACAGCTTCCCCCTCAAGAAGCCTTTCGCTAAGACTGTTCTTGTGGAATTTGCAAAGTCATATTTGGAAGCCCATAGAATACTATGGTGAAAAAGGAACTATCTTCCGTTAAAAACTGGAAAGAAGATTTGTGAGAAACTGCTTTGAGTTCTGTTAATTCAACTCATAGAGTTACAGATTTCCCCTTCAGAAGCCTTTCGTTAAGACTGTTCTTCTGGAATTTGCAAAGTGATATTTGGAAGCCCATGAAAGGCTATGGTGAAAAGGGAAATAACTTCCGTTAAAAACTGGAAAGAAGCTTTCTGAAACACTGCCGTGTGTTCTGTTAATACATCTCACCGAGTTACAGCTTTCCCCTCAAGAAGCCTTTGTATAAGACTGTTCCTGTGGAATTTGCAAAGTGATACTTGGAAGCCCATAGAGGGCTATTTTGAAAATGGAAATATCCTAAGATAAAAACCGAAAAGAAGATTTCTGAGAAACTGCTTCGTGTTTTGTTAGTTCATCTCACAGAATTACAGCTTTGCTCCCAGAAGCCTTTCGCTAAGACTGTTCTTGTGGAATTTGCAAAGTGATCTTAGAAGCCCGTAGAGGGCTATGGTGAAAAAGGAAATAACTTACGTTAAAAATTGGAAAGAAGCTTTCTGAGAAACTGATGTGTGTTCTGTTAAAACATCTCACCGTGTTACAGCTTTCACCTCAAGAAGCCTTTCGCTAAGACTGTTCTTGTGGAATTTTCTAAGTGATATTTGGAAGCCCATAGAGGGCTATTGGAAAAAGAAAATATCTTCGGTTGAAAACTGGAAAGAAGCTTTCTGAGAAACAGCTCTGTGTTCTGTTAATTCATTTCAGAGAGTTACAGCTTTCCGCTAAAGAAGTCTTTCGCTAAGACTGCTCTTTTGGAATTTGAAAAGTGATATTTGGAAGCCCTTAGAGGGCTATGGTGAAAAAGGAAATATCTTCCGTTAAAAACTGGAAAGAAGCATTCTGAGATACTGCCGTGTGTTCTGTTAATACATCTAACCGAGTTACAGCTTTCCCCTCTAGAAGCCTTTCGCTAAGACTGTTCTTGTGGCATTTGCAATGTGATATTTGGAAGCCCTTAGAGGGCTATGGTGAAATAGGAAATATCTTCCGTTAAAAACTGGAAAGAAGCATTCTGAGAAAATGCCGTGTCTTCTGTTAATACGTCTCACTGTGTTCCAGCTTTCCTCTCAAGAAGCCTTTCGCTAAGACTGTTCTTGTGGGATTTGCAATGTGATATTTGGAAGCCCATAGAGGACTATGGTGAGAAAGGAAATATCCTCCGTTAAAAACTGGAAAGAAGATTTGTGAGAAAATGCTTTGTGTTCTGTTAATTCATCTCACAGAGTTAGAGCTTTCCCCTCAAGAAGCCTTTCGCTAAGACTGTTCTTGTGGAATTTGCATAGTGATATTTGGAATCCCATAGAGGGCTATGGTGAAAATGGAAATAACTTCAGTTAAAAAATGAAAAGAAGCTTTCCGAGAAACTGCTTTGTGTTCTGTTAATTCATCTCAAAGAGTTACAGCTTTCCCCTGAAGAAGCCTTCCGCTAAGACTGTTTTTGAGGAATTTCCAAAGTGATATGTGGAAGCCCATAGAGGGCTATGGTGAAAATGGAAATATTGTAAGATACTTACCGAAGAGAAGCTGTCTGAAAAACTGCTTTGTGTTCTGTTAGTTCATCTCACAGAGCTACAGCTTTTCCCTCAAGAAGCCGTTCACTAAGACTGTTTTGTGAAATTTGCAAAGTGATATTTGGAAGCCCATAGAGGGCTAAGGTGAAAAAGGAAATATCTTCCGTTAAAAACTGGAAAGAACCATTCTGAGAAAATGCGGTGTGTTCTGTTAATACATATCACCGAGCTGCAGCTTTCCCCTCAGGAAGCCGTTCACTAAGACTGTTCTTGTGGAATTGCAAAGTGATATTTGGAGGCACATAGAGGGCAATGGTGAAAAAGGAAACACCTTAAGATAAAAACTGAAAAGAAGCTTTCTGAGAAACTGCTTTGTGTTCTGTTAATTCAAGTCACAGAGTTACTCTTTTACCTCAGGAAGCCTTTCACTAAGGCTGTTCTTGTGGAATTTACAAAGTGATATTTTGAAGCCCATAGAGGGCTATTGTGAAAAAGGAAATACCTTCAGTTAAAAACTGAAAAGAAGCTTTCTGAGAAACTGCTTTGTGTTCTGTTAATTCATCTCAAAGAGTTACTGCTTTTGCCTCAAAAATCCTTCCTCTAAGACTGTTTTTGTGGAATTTCCAAAGTGATATTTCGATGCCCATAGTAGGCTATGGTGAAAATGTAAATATCCTAAGATAAAAACCAAAAAGAAGCTGTATGAAAAGTTGCTTTGTGTTTTGTTAGTTCACTCCCAGAGTTACAGCTTTGCCCTCAAGAAGCCGTTAACTAAGACTGTTTTGTGAAATTTGCAGTGATATTTGGAAGCCCATAGAGGGCTAAGGTGAAAAAGGAAATATCTTCCGTTAAAAACTGGAAAGAACCATTCTGAGAAACTGCGGTGTGTTCTGTTAGTACATATCACCGAGGTACAGCTTTCCTCTCAAGAAGCCTTTCGCTAAGACTGTTCTTGTGGGATTTCCAAAGTGATATTTGGAAGCCCATAGAGGGCTATAGTGAAAAAGGAAATATCTTCAGTTAAATACTGGAAAGAAGCTTTCTGAGAGACTGCTTTGTGTTCTGTTAATTCATCTCACAGAGTTACAGCTTCCCCCTCAAGAAGCCTTTCGCTAAGACTGTTCTTGTGGAATTTGCAAAGTCATATTTGGAAGCCCATAGAATACTATGGTGAAAAAGGAACTATCTTCCGTAAAAAACTGGAAAGAAGATTTCTGAGAAACTGCTTTGTGTTCTGTTAATTCAACTCATAGAGTTACAGATTTCCCCTTCAGAAGCCTTTCGTTAAGACTGTTCTTCTGGAATTTGCAAAGTGATATTTGGAAGCCCATGAAGGGCTATGGTGAAAAGGGAAATAACTTCCGTTAAAAACTGGAAAGAAGCTTTCTGAAACACTGCCGTGTGTTCTGTTAATACATCTCACCGAGTTACAGCTTTCCCCTCAAGAAGCCTTTGTATAAGACTGTTCTTGTGGAATTTGCAAAGTGATACTTGGAAGCCCATAGAGGGCTATTTTGAAAATGGAAATATCCTAAGATAAAAACCGAAAAGAAGCTGTCTGAGAAACTGCTTTGTGTTGTGTTAGTTCATCTCACAGTGTTACAGCTTTCCCCTCAAGAAGCCCTTCACTAAGACTGTTCTTGTGAAATTTGCAAACTGATATTTGTATTCCCATAGAGGACTTTGGTGAAAAAGGAAATATCTTTCGTTAAAAACTGGAAAGAACCTTTCTGAGAAACTGCTTTGTGTTCTGTTAATTAATCTCACAGAGTTACAGCTTTCCTATCATGAAGCCGATCACTAAGGCTGTTCTTTTGGAATATGCAAAGTGATATTTGGAAGCCCATAGAGGGCTACGGTGAAAAAGGAAATATCCTAAGACAAAAACTGAAAAGAAGCTTTCTGAGAAACTGCTTTGTGTTCTGTTAGTTCGTCACCAGAGTTACAGCTTTCCCCTCAAAAAGCCTTTGGCTAAGACTGTTCTTGTGGAATTTGCAAAGTGAAATTTGGAAGCCCATTGAGGGCTATGATGAAAAAGGACATTTCTTCCATTAAAAACCGAAAAGAAGATTTCTGAGAAACTGCTTCGTGTTTTGTTAGTTCATCTCACAGAATTACAGCTTTGCTCCCAGAAGCCTTTCGCTAAGACTGTTCTTGTGGAATTTGCAAAGTGATCTTAGAAGCCCGTAGAGGGCTATGGTGAAAAAGGAAATAACTTACGTTAAAAATTGGAAAGAAGCTTTCTGAGAAACTGATGTGTGTTCTGTTAAAACATCTCACCGTGTTACAGCTTTCACCTCAAGAAGCCTTTCGCTAAGACTGTTCTTGTGGAATTTTCTAAGTGATATTTGGAAGCCCATAGAGGGCTATGGGAAAAAGAAAATATCTTCGGTTGAAAACTGGAAAGAAGCTTTCTGAGAAACAGCTCTGTGTTCTGTTAATTCATTTCAGAGAGTTACAGCTTTCCGCTAAAGAAGTCTTTCGCTAAGACTGCTCTTTTGGAATTTGCAAAGTGATATTTGGAAGCCCTTAGAGGGCTATGGTGAAAAAGGAAATATCTTCCGTTAAAAACTGGAAAGAAGCATTCTGAGATACTGCCGTGTGATCTGTTAATACATCTAACCGAGTTACAGCTTTCCCCTCTAGAAGCCTTTCGCTAAGACTGTTCTTGTGGCATTTGCAATGTGATATTTGGAAGCCCTTAGAGGGCTATGGTGAAATAGGAAATATCTTCCGTTAAAAACTGGAAAGAAGCATTCTGAGAAAATGCCGTGTCTTCTGTTAATACGTCTCACTGTGTTCCAGCTTTCCTCTCAAGAAGCCTTTCGCTAAGACTGTTCTTGTGGGATTTGCAATGTGATATTTGGAAGCCCATAGAGGACTATGGTGAGAAAGGAAATATCCTCCGTTAAAAACTGGAAAGAAGATTTGTGAGAAAATGCTTTGTGTTCTGTTAATTCATCTCACAGAGTTAGAGCTTTCCCCTCAAGAAGCCTTTCGCTAAGACTGTTCTTGTGGAATTTGCATAGTGATATTTGGAATCCCATAGAGGGCTATGGTGAAAATGGAAATAACTTCAGTTAAAAAATGAAAAGAAGCTTTCCGAGAAACTGCTTTGTGTTCTGTTAATTCATCTCAAAGAGTTACAGCTTTCCCCTGAAGAAGCCTTCCGCTAAGACTGTTTTTGAGGAATTTCCAAAGTGATATGTGGAAGCCCATAGAGGGCTATGGTGAAAATGGAAATATTGTAAGATACTTACCGAAGAGAAGCTGTCTGAAAAACTGCTTTGTGTTCTGTTAGTTCATCTCACAGAGCTACAGCTTTTCCCTCAAGAAGCCGTTCACTAAGACTGTTTTGTGAAATTTGCAAAGTGATATTTGGAAGCCCATAGAGGGCTAAGGTGAAAAAGGAAATATCTTCCGTTAAAAACTGGAAAGAACCATTCTGAGAAAATGCGGTGTGTTCTGTTAATACATATCACCGAGCTGCAGCTTTCCCCTCAGGAAGCCGTTCACTAAGACTGTTCTTGTGGAATTGCAAAGTGATATTTGGAGGCACATAGAGGGCAATGGTGAAAAAGGAAACACCTTAAGATAAAAACTGAAAAGAAGCTTTCTGAGAAACTGCTTTGTGTTCTGTTAATTCAAGTCACAGAGTTACTCTTTTACCTCAGGAAGCCTTTCACTAAGGCTGTTCTTGTAGAATTTACAAAGTGATATTTTGAAGCCCATAGAGGGCTATTGTGAAAAAGGAAATACCTTCAGTTAAAAACTGAAAAGAAGCTTTCTGAGAAACTGCTTTGTGTTCTGTTAATTCATCTCAAAGAGTTACTGCTTTTGCCTCAAAAATCCTTCCTCTAAGACTGTTTTTGTGGAATTTCCAAAGTGATATTTCGATGCCCATAGTAGGCTATGGTGAAAATGTAAATATCCTAAGATAAAAACCAAAAAGAAGCTGTATGAAAAGTTGCTTTGTGTTTTGTTAGTTCACTCCCAGAGTTACAGCTTTGCCCTCAAGAAGCCGTTAACTAAGACTGTTTTGTGAAATTTGCAGTGATATTTGGAAGCCCATAGAGGGCTAAGGTGAAAAAGGAAATATCTTCCGTTAAAAACTGGAAAGAACCATTCTGAGAAACTGCGGTGTGTTCTGTTAGTACATATCACCGAGGTACAGCTTTCCTCTCAAGAAGCCTTTCGCTAAGACTGTTCTTGTGGGATTTCCAAAGTGATATTTGGAAGCCCATAGAGGGCTATAGTGAAAAAGGAAATATCGTCAGTTAAATACTGGAAAGAAGCTTTCTGAGAGACTGCTTTGTGTTCTGTTAATTCATCTCACAGAGTTACAGCTTCCCCCTCAAGAAGCCTTTCGCTAAGACTGTTCTTGTGGAATTTGCAAAGTCATATTTGGAAGCCCATAGAATACTATGGTGAAAAAGGAACTATCTTCCGTTAAAAACTGGAAAGAAGATTTGTGAGAAACTGCTTTGAGTTCTGTTAATTCAACTCATAGAGTTACAGATTTCCCCTTCAGAAGCCTTTCGTTAAGACTGTTCTTCTGGAATTTGCAAAGTGATATTTGGAAGCCCATGAAAGGCTATGGTGAAAAGGGAAATAACTTCCGTTAAAAACTGGAAAGAAGCTTTCTGAAACACTGCCGTGTGTTCTGTTAATACATCTCACCGAGTTACAGCTTTCCCCTCAAGAAGCCTTTGTATAAGACTGTTCCTGTGGAATTTGCAAAGTGATACTTGGAAGCCCATAGAGGGCTATTTTGAAAATGGAAATATCCTAAGATAAAAACCGAAAAGAAGATTTCTGAGAAACTGCTTCGTGTTTTGTTAGTTCATCTCACAGAATTACAGCTTTGCTCCCAGAAGCCTTTCGCTAAGACTGTTCTTGTGGAATTTGCAAAGTGATCTTAGAAGCCCGTAGAGGGCTATGGTGAAAAAGGAAATAACTTACGTTAAAAATTGGAAAGAAGCTTTCTGAGAAACTGATGTGTGTTCTGTTAAAACATCTCACCGTGTTACAGCTTTCACCTCAAGAAGCCTTTCGCTAAGACTGTTCTTGTGGAATTTTCTAAGTGATATTTGGAAGCCCATAGAGGGCTATTGGAAAAAGAAAATATCTTCGGTTGAAAACTGGAAAGAAGCTTTCTGAGAAACAGCTCTGTGTTCTGTTAATTCATTTCAGAGAGTTACAGCTTTCCGCTAAAGAAGTCTTTCGCTAAGACTGCTCTTTTGGAATTTGAAAAGTGATATTTGGAAGCCCTTAGAGGGCTATGGTGAAAAAGGAAATATCATCCGTTAAAAACTGGAAAGAAGCATTCTGAGATACTGCCGTGTGTTCTGTTAATACATCTAACCGAGTTACAGCTTTCCCCTCTAGAAGCCTTTCGCTAAGACTGTTCTTGTGGCATTTGCAATGTGATATTTGGAAGCCCTTAGAGGGCTATGGTGAAATAGGAAATATCTTCCGTTAAAAACTGGAAAGAAGCATTCTGAGAAAATGCCGTGTCTTCTGTTAATACGTCTCACTGTGTTCCAGCTTTCCTCTCAAGAAGCCTTTCGCTAAGACTGTTCTTGTGGGATTTGCAATGTGATATTTGGAAGCCCATAGAGGACTATGGTGAGAAAGGAAATATCCTCCGTTAAAAACTGGAAAGAAGATTTGTGAGAAAATGCTTTGTGTTCTGTTAATTCATCTCACAGAGTTAGAGCTTTCCCCTCAAGAAGCCTTTCGCTAAGACTGTTCTTGTGGAATTTGCATAGTGATATTTGGAATCCCATAGAGGGCTATGGTGAAAATGGAAATAACTTCAGTTAAAAAATGAAAAGAAGCTTTCCGAGAAACTGCTTTGTGTTCTGTTAATTCATCTCAAAGAGTTACAGCTTTCCCCTGAAGAAGCCTTCCGCTAAGACTGTTTTTGAGGAATTTCCAAAGTGATATGTGGAAGCCCATAGAGGGCTATGGTGAAAATGGAAATATTGTAAGATACTTACCGAAGAGAAGCTGTCTGAAAAACTGCTTTGTGTTCTGTTAGTTCATCTCACAGAGCTACAGCTTTTCCCTCAAGAAGCCGTTCACTAAGACTGTTTTGTGAAATTTGCAAAGTGATATTTGGAAGCCCATAGAGGGCTAAGGTGAAAAAGGAAATATCTTCCGTTAAAAACTGGAAAGAACCATTATGAGAAAATGCGGTGTGTTCTGTTAATACATATCACCGAGCTGCAGCTTTCCCCTCAGGAAGCCGTTCACTAAGACTGTTCTTGTGGAATTGCAAAGTGATATTTGGAGGCACATAGAGGGCAATGGTGAAAAAGGAAACACCTTAAGATAAAAACTGAAAAGAAGCTTTCTGAGAAACTGCTTTGTGTTCTGTTAATTCAAGTCACAGAGTTACTCTTTTACCTCAGGAAGCCTTTCACTAAGGCTGTTCTTGTGGAATTTACAAAGTGATATTTTGAAGCCCATAGAGGGCTATTGTGAAAAAGGAAATACCTTCAGTTAAAAACTGAAAAGAAGCTTTCTGAGAAACTGCTTTGTGTTCTGTTAATTCATCTCAAAGAGTTACTGCTTTTGCCTCAAAAATCCTTCCTCTAAGACTGTTTTTGTGGAATTTCCAAAGTGATATTTCGATGCCCATAGTAGGCTATGGTGAAAATGTAAATATCCTAAGATAAAAACCAAAAAGAAGCTGTATGAAAAGTTGCTTTGTGTTTTGTTAGTTCACTCCCAGAGTTACAGCTTTGCCCTCAAGAAGCCGTTAACTAAGACTGTTTTGTGAAATTTGCAGTGATATTTGGAAGCCCATAGAGGGCTAAGGTGAAAAAGGAAATATGTTCCGTTAAAAACTGGAAAGAACCATTCTGAGAAACTGCGGTGTGTTCTGTTAGTACATATCACCGAGGTACAGCTTTCCTCTCAAGAAGCCTTTCGCTAAGACTGTTCTTGTGGGATTTCCAAAGTGATATTTGGAAGCCCATAGAGGGCTATAGTGAAAAAGGAAATATCGTCAGTTAAATACGGGAAAGAAGCTTTCTGAGAGACTGCTTTGTGTTCTGTTAATTCATCTCACAGAGTTACAGCTTCCCCCTCAAGAAGCCTTTCGCTAAGACTGTTCTTGTGGAATTTGCAAAGTCATATTTGGAAGCCCATAGAATACTATGGTGAAAAAGGAACTATCTTCCGTTAAAAACTGGAAAGAAGATTTGTGAGAAACTGCTTTGAGTTCTGTTAATTCAACTCATAGAGTTACAGATTTCCCCTTCAGAAGCCTTTCGTTAAGACTGTTCTTCTGGAATTTGCAAAGTGATATTTGGAAGCCCATGAAAGGCTATGGTGAAAAGGGAAATAACTTCCGTTAAAAACTGGAAAGAAGCTTTCTGAAACACTGCCGTGTGTTCTGTTAATACATCTCACCGAGTTACAGCTTTCCCCTCAAGAAGCCTTTGTATAAGACTGTTCCTGTGGAATTTGCAAAGTGATACTTGGAAGCCCATAGAGGGCTATTTTGAAAATGGAAATATCCTAAGATAAAAACCGAAAAGAAGATTTCTGAGAAACTGCTTCGTGTTTTGTTAGTTCATCTCACAGAATTACAGCTTTGCTCCCAGAAGCCTTTCGCTAAGACTGTTCTTGTGGAATTTGCAAAGTGATCTTAGAAGCCCGTAGAGGGCTATGGTGAAAAAGGAAATAACTTACGTTAAAAATTGGAAAGAAGCTTTCTGAGAAACTGATGTGTGTTCTGTTAAAACATCTCACCGTGTTACAGCTTTCACCTCAAGAAGCCTTTCGCTAAGACTGTTCTTGTGGAATTTTCTAAGTGATATTTGGAAGCCCATAGAGGGCTATTGGAAAAAGAAAATATCTTCGGTTGAAAACTGGAAAGAAGCTTTCTGAGAAACAGCTCTGTGTTCTGTTAATTCATTTCAGAGAGTTACAGCTTTCCGCTAAAGAAGTCTTTCGCTAAGACTGCTCTTTTGGAATTTGAAAAGTGATATTTGGAAGCCCTTAGAGGGCTATGGTGAAAAAGGAAATATCATCCGTTAAAAACTGGAAAGAAGCATTCTGAGATACTGCCGTGTGTTCTGTTAATACATCTAACCGAGTTACAGCTTTCCCCTCTAGAAGCCTTTCGCTAAGACTGTTCTTGTGGCATTTGCAATGTGATATTTGGAAGCCCTTAGAGGGCTATGGTGAAATAGGAAATATCTTCCGTTAAAAACTGGAAAGAAGCATTCTGAGAAAATGCCGTGTCTTCTGTTAATACGTCTCACTGTGTTCCAGCTTTCCTCTCAAGAAGCCTTTCGCTAAGACTGTTCTTGTGGGATTTGCAATGTGATATTTGGAAGCCCATAGAGGACTATGGTGAGAAAGGAAATATCCTCCGTTAAAAACTGGAAAGAAGATTTGTGAGAAAATGCTTTGTGTTCTGTTAATTCATCTCACAGAGTTAGAGCTTTCCCCTCAAGAAGCCTTTCGCTAAGACTGTTCTTGTGGAATTTGCATAGTGATATTTGGAATCCCATAGAGGGCTATGGTGAAAATGGAAATAACTTCAGTTAAAAAATGAAAAGAAGCTTTCCGAGAAACTGCTTTGTGTTCTGTTAATTCATCTCAAAGAGTTACAGCTTTCCCCTGAAGAAGCCTTCCGCTAAGACTGTTTTTGAGGAATTTCCAAAGTGATATGTGGAAGCCCATAGAGGGCTATGGTGAAAATGGAAATATTGTAAGATACTTACCGAAGAGAAGCTGTCTGAAAAACTGCTTTGTGTTCTGTTAGTTCATCTCACAGAGCTACAGCTTTTCCCTCAAGAAGCCGTTCACTAAGACTGTTTTGTGAAATTTGCAAAGTGATATTTGGAAGCCCATAGAGGGCTAAGGTGAAAAAGGAAATATCTTCCGTTAAAAACTGGAAAGAACCATTATGAGAAAATGCGGTGTGTTCTGTTAATACATATCACCGAGCTGCAGCTTTCCCCTCAGGAAGCCGTTCACTAAGACTGTTCTTGTGGAATTGCAAAGTGATATTTGGAGGCACATAGAGGGCAATGGTGAAAAAGGAAACACCTTAAGATAAAAACTGAAAAGAAGCTTTCTGAGAAACTGCTTTGTGTTCTGTTAATTCAAGTCACAGAGTTACTCTTTTACCTCAGGAAGCCTTTCACTAAGGCTGTTCTTGTGGAATTTACAAAGTGATATTTTGAAGCCCATAGAGGGCTATTGTGAAAAAGGAAATACCTTCAGTTAAAAACTGAAAAGAAGCTTTCTGAGAAACTGCTTTGTGTTCTGTTAATTCATCTCAAAGAGTTACTGCTTTTGCCTCAAAAATCCTTCCTCTAAGACTGTTTTTGTGGAATTTCCAAAGTGATATTTCGATGCCCATAGTAGGCTATGGTGAAAATGTAAATATCCTAAGATAAAAACCAAAAAGAAGCTGTATGAAAAGTTGCTTTGTGTTTTGTTAGTTCACTCCCAGAGTTACAGCTTTGCCCTCAAGAAGCCGTTAACTAAGACTGTTTTGTGAAATTTGCAGTGATATTTGGAAGCCCATAGAGGGCTAAGGTGAAAAAGGAAATATGTTCCGTTAAAAACTGGAAAGAACCATTCTGAGAAACTGCGGTGTGTTCTGTTAGTACATATCACCGAGGTACAGCTTTCCTCTCAAGAAGCCTTTCGCTAAGACTGTTCTTGTGGGATTTCCAAAGTGATATTTGGAAGCCCATAGAGGGCTATAGTGAAAAAGGAAATATCGTCAGTTAAATACGGGAAAGAAGCTTTCTGAGAGACTGCTTTGTGTTCTGTTAATTCATCTCACAGAGTTACAGCTTCCCCCTCAAGAAGCCTTTCGCTAAGACTGTTCTTGTGGAATTTGCAAAGTCATATTTGGAAGCCCATAGAATACTATGGTGAAAAAGGAACTATCTTCCGTTAAAAACTGGAAAGAAGATTTGTGAGAAACTGCTTTGAGTTCTGTTAATTCAACTCATAGAGTTACAGATTTCCCCTTCAGAAGCCTTTCGTTAAGACTGTTCTTCTGGAATTTGCAAAGTGATATTTGGAAGCCCATGAAAGGCTATGGTGAAAAGGGAAATAACTTCCGTTAAAAACTGGAAAGAAGCTTTCTGAAACACTGCCGTGTGTTCTGTTAATACATCTCACCGAGTTACAGCTTTCCCCTCAAGAAGCCTTTGTATAAGACTGTTCCTGTGGAATTTGCAAAGTGATACTTGGAAGCCCATAGAGGGCTATTTTGAAAATGGAAATATCCTAAGATAAAAACCGAAAAGAAGATTTCTGAGAAACTGCTTCGTGTTTTGTTAGTTCATCTCACAGAATTACAGCTTTGCTCCCAGAAGCCTTTCGCTAAGACTGTTCTTGTGGAATTTGCAAAGTGATCTTAGAAGCCCGTAGAGGGCTATGGTGAAAAAGGAAATAACTTACGTTAAAAATTGGAAAGAAGCTTTCTGAGAAACTGATGTGTGTTCTGTTAAAACATCTCACCGTGTTACAGCTTTCACCTCAAGAAGCCTTTCGCTAAGACTGTTCTTGTGGAATTTTCTAAGTGATATTTGGAAGCCCATAGAGGGCTATTGGAAAAAGAAAATATCTTCGGTTGAAAACTGGAAAGAAGCTTTCTGAGAAACAGCTCTGTGTTCTGTTAATTCATTTCAGAGAGTTACAGCTTTCCGCTAAAGAAGTCTTTCGCTAAGACTGCTCTTTTGGAATTTGAAAAGTGATATTTGGAAGCCCTTAGAGGGCTATGGTGCAAAAGGAAATATCTTCCGTTAAAAACTGGAAAGAAGCATTCTGAGATACTGCCGTGTGTTCTGTTAATACATCTAACCGAGTTACAGCTTTCCCCTCTAGAAGCCTTTCGCTAAGACTGTTCTTGTGGCATTTGCAATGTGATATTTGGAAGCCCTTAGAGGGCTATGGTGAAATAGGAAATATCTTCCGTTAAAAACTGGAAAGAAGCATTCTGAGAAAATGCCGTGTCTTCTGTTAATACGTCTCACTGTGTTCCAGCTTTCCTCTCAAGAAGCCTTTCGCTAAGACTGTTCTTGTGGGATTTGCAATGTGATATTTGGAAGCCCATAGAGGACTATGGTGAGAAAGGAAATATCCTCCGTTAAAAACTGGAAAGAAGATTTGTGAGAAAATGCTTTGTGTTCTGTTAATTCATCTCACAGAGTTAGAGCTTTCCCCTCAAGAAGCCTTTCGCTAAGACTGTTCTTGTGGAATTTGCATAGTGATATTTGGAATCCCATAGAGGGCTATGGTGAAAATGGAAATAACTTCAGTTAAAAAATGAAAAGAAGCTTTCCGAGAAACTGCTTTGTGTTCTGTTAATTCATCTCAAAGAGTTACAGCTTTCCCCTGAAGAAGCCTTCCGCTAAGACTGTTTTTGAGGAATTTCCAAAGTGATATGTGGAAGCCCATAGAGGGCTATGGTGAAAATGGAAATATTGTAAGATACTTACCGAAGAGAAGCTGTCTGAAAAACTGCTTTGTGTTCTGTTAGTTCATCTCACAGAGCTACAGCTTTTCCCTCAAGAAGCCGTTCACTAAGACTGTTTTGTGAAATTTGCAAAGTGATATTTGGAAGCCCATAGAGGGCTAAGGTGAAAAAGGAAATATCTTCCGTTAAAAACTGGAAAGAACCATTATGAGAAAATGCGGTGTGTTCTGTTAATACATATCACCGAGCTGCAGCTTTCCCCTCAGGAAGCCGTTCACTAAGACTGTTCTTGTGGAATTGCAAAGTGATATTTGGAGGCACATAGAGGGCAATGGTGAAAAAGGAAACACCTTAAGATAAAAACTGAAAAGAAGCTTTCTGAGAAACTGCTTTGTGTTCTGTTAATTCAAGTCACAGAGTTACTCTTTTACCTCAGGAAGCCTTTCACTAAGGCTGTTCTTGTGGAATTTACAAAGTGATATTTTGAAGCCCATAGAGGGCTATTGTGAAAAAGGAAATACCTTCAGTTAAAAACTGAAAAGAAGCTTTCTGAGAAACTGCTTTGTGTTCTGTTAATTCATCTCAAAGAGTTACTGCTTTTGCCTCAAAAATCCTTCCTCTAAGACTGTTTTTGTGGAATTTCCAAAGTGATATTTCGATGCCCATAGTAGGCTATGGTGAAAATGTAAATATCCTAAGATAAAAACCAAAAAGAAGCTGTATGAAAAGTTGCTTTGTGTTTTGTTAGTTCACTCCCAGAGTTACAGCTTTGCCCTCAAGAAGCCGTTAACTAAGACTGTTTTGTGAAATTTGCAGTGATATTTGGAAGCCCATAGAGGGCTAAGGTGAAAAAGGAAATATCTTCCGTTAAAAACTGGAAAGAACCATTCTGAGAAACTGCGGTGTGTTCTGTTAGTACATATCACCGAGGTACAGCTTTCCTCTCAAGAAGCCTTTCGCTAAGACTGTTCTTGTGGGATTTCCAAAGTGATATTTGGAAGCCCATAGAGGGCTATAGTGAAAAAGGAAATATCGTCAGTTAAATACTGGAAAGAAGCTTTCTGAGAGACTGCTTTGTGTTCTGTTAATTCATCTCACAGAGTTACAGCTTCCCCCTCAAGAAGCCTTTCGCTAAGACTGTTCTTGTGGAATTTGCAAAGTCATATTTGGAAGCCCATAGAATACTATGGTGAAAAAGGAACTATCTTCCGTTAAAAACTGGAAAGAAGATTTGTGAGAAACTGCTTTGAGTTCTGTTAATTCAACTCATAGAGTTACAGATTTCCCCTTCAGAAGCCTTTCGTTAAGACTGTTCTTCTGGAATTTGCAAAGTGATATTTGGAAGCCCATGAAAGGCTATGGTGAAAAGGGAAATAACTTCCGTTAAAAACTGGAAAGAAGCTTTCTGAAACACTGCCGTGTGTTCTGTTAATACATCTCACCGAGTTACAGCTTTCCCCTCAAGAAGCCTTTGTATAAGACTGTTCCTGTGGAATTTGCAAAGTGATACTTGGAAGCCCATAGAGGGCTATTTTGAAAATGGAAATATCCTAAGATAAAAACCGAAAAGAAGATTTCTGAGAAACTGCTTCGTGTTTTGTTAGTTCATCTCACAGAATTACAGCTTTGCTCCCAGAAGCCTTTCGCTAAGACTGTTCTTGTGGAATTTGCAAAGTGATCTTAGAAGCCCGTAGAGGGCTATGGTGAAAAAGGAAATAACTTACGTTAAAAATTGGAAAGAAGCTTTCTGAGAAACTGATGTGTGTTCTGTTAAAACATCTCACCGTGTTACAGCTTTCACCTCAAGAAGCCTTTCGCTAAGACTGTTCTTGTGGAATTTTCTAAGTGATATTTGGAAGCCCATAGAGGGCTATTGGAAAAAGAAAATATCTTCGGTTGAAAACTGGAAAGAAGCTTTCTGAGAAACAGCTCTGTGTTCTGTTAATTCATTTCAGAGAGTTACAGCTTTCCGCTAAAGAAGTCTTTCGCTAAGACTGCTCTTTTGGAATTTGAAAAGTGATATTTGGAAGCCCTTAGAGGGCTATGGTGAAAAAGGAAATATCTTCCGTTAAAAACTGGAAAGAAGCATTCTGAGATACTGCCGTGTGTTCTGTTAATACATCTAACCGAGTTACAGCTTTCCCCTCTAGAAGCCTTTCGCTAAGACTGTTCTTGTGGCATTTGCAATGTGATATTTGGAAGCCCTTAGAGGGCTATGGTGAAATAGGAAATATCTTCCGTTAAAAACTGGAAAGAAGCATTCTGAGAAAATGCCGTGTCTTCTGTTAATACGTCTCACTGTGTTCCAGCTTTCCTCTCAAGAAGCCTTTCGCTAAGACTGTTCTTGTGGGATTTGCAATGTGATATTTGGAAGCCCATAGAGGACTATGGTGAGAAAGGAAATATCCTCCGTTAAAAACTGGAAAGAAGATTTGTGAGAAAATGCTTTGTGTTCTGTTAATTCATCTCACAGAGTTAGAGCTTTCCCCTCAAGAAGCCTTTCGCTAAGACTGTTCTTGTGGAATTTGCATAGTGATATTTGGAATCCCATAGAGGGCTATGGTGAAAATGGAAATAACTTCAGTTAAAAAATGAAAAGAAGCTTTCCGAGAAACTGCTTTGTGTTCTGTTAATTCATCTCAAAGAGTTACAGCTTTCCCCTGAAGAAGCCTTCCGCTAAGACTGTTTTTGAGGAATTTCCAAAGTGATATGTGGAAGCCCATAGAGGGCTATGGTGAAAATGGAAATATTGTAAGATACTTACCGAAGAGAAGCTGTCTGAAAAACTGCTTTGTGTTCTGTTAGTTCATCTCACAGAGCTACAGCTTTTCCCTCAAGAAGCCGTTCACTAAGACTGTTTTGTGAAATTTGCAAAGTGATATTTGGAAGCCCATAGAGGGCTAAGGTGAAAAAGGAAATATCTTCCGTTAAAAACTGGAAAGAACCATTATGAGAAAATGCGGTGTGTTCTGTTAATACATATCACCGAGCTGCAGCTTTCCCCTCAGGAAGCCGTTCACTAAGACTGTTCTTGTGGAATTGCAAAGTGATATTTGGAGGCACATAGAGGGCAATGGTGAAAAAGGAAACACCTTAAGATAAAAACTGAAAAGAAGCTTTCTGAGAAACTGCTTTGTGTTCTGTTAATTCAAGTCACAGAGTTACTCTTTTACCTCAGGAAGCCTTTCACTAAGGCTGTTCTTGTGGAATTTACAAAGTGATATTTTGAAGCCCATAGAGGGCTATTGTGAAAAAGGAAATACCTTCAGTTAAAAACTGAAAAGAAGCTTTCTGAGAAACTGCTTTGTGTTCTGTTAATTCATCTCAAAGAGTTACTGCTTTTGCCTCAAAAATCCTTCCTCTAAGACTGTTTTTGTGGAATTTCCAAAGTGATATTTCGATGCCCATAGTAGGCTATGGTGAAAATGTAAATATCCTAAGATAAAAACCAAAAAGAAGCTGTATGAAAAGTTGCTTTGTGTTTTGTTAGTTCACTCCCAGAGTTACAGCTTTGCCCTCAAGAAGCCGTTAACTAAGACTGTTTTGTGAAATTTGCAGTGATATTTGGAAGCCCATAGAGGGCTAAGGTGAAAAAGGAAATATCTTCCGTTAAAAACTGGAAAGAACCATTCTGAGAAACTGCGGTGTGTTCTGTTAGTACATATCACCGAGGTACAGCTTTCCTCTCAAGAAGCCTTTCGCTAAGACTGTTCTTGTGGGATTTCCAAAGTGATATTTGGAAGCCCATAGAGGGCTATAGTGAAAAAGGAAATATCTTCAGTTAAATACTGGAAAGAAGCTTTCTGAGAGACTGCTTTGTGTTCTGTTAATTCATCTCACAGAGTTACAGCTTCCCCCTCAAGAAGCCTTTCGCTAAGACTGTTCTTGTGGAATTTGCAAAGTCATATTTGGAAGCCCATAGAATACTATGGTGAAAAAGGAACTATCTTCCGTAAAAAACTGGAAAGAAGATTTGTGAGAAACTGCTTTGTGTTCTGTTAATTCAACTCATAGAGTTACAGATTTCCCCTTCAGAAGCCTTTCGTTAAGACTGTTCTTCTGGAATTTGCAAAGTGATATTTGGAAGCCCATGAAGGGCTATGGTGAAAAGGGAAATAACTTCCGTTAAAAACTGGAAAGAAGCTTTCTGAAACACTGCCGTGTGTTCTGTTAATACATCTCACGGAGTTACAGCTTTCCCCTCAAGAAGCCTTTGTATAAGACTGTTCCTGTGGAATTTGCAAAGTGATACTTGGAAGCCCATAGAGGGCTATTTTGAAAATGGAAATATCCTAAGATAAAAACCGAAAAGAAGATTTCTGAGAAACTGCTTCGTGTTTTGTTAGTTCATCTCACAGAATTACAGCTTTGCTCCCAGAAGCCTTTCGCTAAGACTGTTCTTGTGGAATTTGCAAAGTGATCTTAGAAGCCCGTAGAGGGCTATGGTGAAAAAGGAAATAACTTACGTTAAAAATTGGAAAGAAGCTTTCTGAGAAACTGATGTGTGTTCTGTTAAAACATCTCACCGTGTTACAGCTTTCACCTCAAGAAGCCTTTCGCTAAGACTGTTCTTGTGGAATTTTCTAAGTGATATTTGGAAGCCCATAGAGGGCTATGGGAAAAAGAAAATATCTTCGGTTGAAAACTGGAAAGAAGCTTTCTGAGAAACAGCTCTGTGTTCTGTTAATTCATTTCAGAGAGTTACAGCTTTCCGCTAAAGAAGTCTTTCGCTAAGACTGCTCTTTTGGAATTTGCAAAGTGATATTTGGAAGCCCTTAGAGGGCTATGGTGAAAAAGGAAATATCTTCCGTTAAAAACTGGAAAGAAGCATTCTGAGATACTGCCGTGTGTTCTGTTAATACATCTAACCGAGTTACAGCTTTCCCCTCTAGAAGCCTTTCGCTAAGACTGTTCTTGTGGCATTTGCAATGTGATATTTGGAAGCCCTTAGAGGGCTATGGTGAAATAGGAAATATCTTCCGTTAAAAACTGGAAAGAAGCATTCTGAGAAAATGCCGTGTCTTCTGTTAATACGTCTCACTGTGTTCCAGCTTTCCTCTCAAGAAGCCTTTCGCTAAGACTGTTCTTGTGGGATTTGCAATGTGATATTTGGAAGCCCATAGAGGACTATGGTGAGAAAGGAAATATCCTCCGTTAAAAACTGGAAAGAAGATTTGTGAGAAAATGCTTTGTGTTCTGTTAATTCATCTCACAGAGTTAGAGCTTTCCCCTCAAGAAGCCTTTCGCTAAGACTGTTCTTGTGGAATTTGCATAGTGATATTTGGAATCCCATAGAGGGCTATGGTGAAAATGGAAATAACTTCAGTTAAAAAATGAAAAGAAGCTTTCCGAGAAACTGCTTTGTGTTCTGTTAATTCATCTCAAAGAGTTACAGCTTTCCCCTGAAGAAGCCTTCCGCTAAGACTGTTTTTGAGGAATTTCCAAAGTGATATGTGGAAGCCCATAGAGGGCTATGGTGAAAATGGAAATATTGTAAGATACTTACCGAAGAGAAGCTGTCTGAAAAACTGCTTTGTGTTCTGTTAGTTCATCTCACAGAGCTACAGCTTTTCCCTCAAGAAGCCGTTCACTAAGACTGTTTTGTGAAATTTGCAAAGTGATATTTGGAAGCCCATAGAGGGCTAAGGTGAAAAAGGAAATATCTTCCGTTAAAAACTGGAAAGAACCATTCTGAGAAAATGCGGTGTGTTCTGTTAATACATATCACCGAGCTGCAGCTTTCCCCTCAGGAAGCCGTTCACTAAGACTGTTCTTGTGGAATTGCAAAGTGATATTTGGAGGCACATAGAGGGCAATGGTGAAAAAGGAAACACCTTAAGATAAAAACTGAAAAGAAGCTTTCTGAGAAACTGCTTTGTGTTCTGTTAATTCAAGTCACAGAGTTACTCTTTTACCTCAGGAAGCCTTTCACTAAGGCTGTTCTTGTGGAATTTACAAAGTGATATTTTGAAGCCCATAGAGGGCTATTGTGAAAAAGGAAATACCTTCAGTTAAAAACTGAAAAGAAGCTTTCTGAGAAACTGCTTTGTGTTCTGTTAATTCATCTCAAAGAGTTACTGCTTTTGCCTCAAAAATCCTTCCTCTAAGACTGTTTTTGTGGAATTTCCAAAGTGATATTTCGATGCCCATAGTAGGCTATGGTGAAAATGTAAATATCCTAAGATAAAAACCAAAAAGAAGCTGTATGAAAAGTTGCTTTGTGTTTTGTTAGTTCACTCCCAGAGTTACAGCTTTGCCCTCAAGAAGCCGTTAACTAAGACTGTTTTGTGAAATTTGCAGTGATATTTGGAAGCCCATAGAGGGCTAAGGTGAAAAAGGAAATATCTTCCGTTAAAAACTGGAAAGAACCATTCTGAGAAACTGCGGTGTGTTCTGTTAGTACATATCACCGAGGTACAGCTTTCCTCTCAAGAAGCCTTTCGCTAAGACTGTTCTTGTGGGATTTCCAAAGTGATATTTGGAAGCCCATAGAGGGCTATAGTGAAAAAGGAAATATCTTCAGTTAAATACTGGAAAGAAGCTTTCTGAGAGACTGCTTTGTGTTCTGTTAATTCATCTCACAGAGTTACAGCTTCCCCCTCAAGAAGCCTTTCGCTAAGACTGTTCTTGTGGAATTTGCAAAGTCATATTTGGAAGCCCATAGAATACTATGGTGAAAAAGGAACTATCTTCCGTAAAAAACTGGAAAGAAGATTTGTGAGAAACTGCTTTGTGTTCTGTTAATTCAACTCATAGAGTTACAGATTTCCCCTTCAGAAGCCTTTCGTTAAGACTGTTCTTCTGGAATTTGCAAAGTGATATTTGGAAGCCCATGAAGGGCTATGGTGAAAAGGGAAATAACTTCCGTTAAAAACTGGAAAGAAGCTTTCTGAAACACTGCCGTGTGTTCTGTTAATACATCTCACGGAGTTACAGCTTTCCCCTCAAGAAGCCTTTGTATAAGACTGTTCTTGTGGAATTTGCAAAGTGATACTTGGAAGCCCATAGAGGGCTATTTTGAAAATGGAAATATCCTAAGATAAAAACCGAAAAGAAGATTTCTGAGAAACTGCTTCGTGTTTTGTTAGTTCATCTCACAGAATTACAGCTTTGCTCCCAGAAGCCTTTCGCTAAGACTGTTCTTGTGGAATTTGCAAAGTGATCTTAGAAGCCCGTAGAGGGCTATGGTGAAAAAGGAAATAACTTACGTTAAAAATTGGAAAGAAGCTTTCTGAGAAACTGATGTGTGTTCTGTTAAAACATCTCACCGTGTTACAGCTTTCACCTCAAGAAGCCTTTCGCTAAGACTGTTCTTGTGGAATTTTCTAAGTGATATTTGGAAGCCCATAGAGGGCTATGGGAAAAAGAAAATATCTTCGGTTGAAAACTGGAAAGAAGCTTTCTGAGAAACAGCTCTGTGTTCTGTTAATTCATTTCAGAGAGTTACAGCTTTCCGCTAAAGAAGTCTTTCGCTAAGACTGCTCTTTTGGAATTTGCAAAGTGATATTTGGAAGCCCTTAGAGGGCTATGGTGAAAAAGGAAATATCTTCCGTTAAAAACTGGAAAGAAGCATTCTGAGATACTGCCGTGTGTTCTGTTAATACATCTAACCGAGTTACAGCTTTCCCCTCTAGAAGCCTTTCGCTAAGACTGTTCTTGTGGCATTTGCAATGTGATATTTGGAAGCCCTTAGAGGGCTATGGTGAAATAGGAAATATCTTCCGTTAAAAACTGGAAAGAAGCATTCTGAGAAAATGCCGTGTCTTCTGTTAATACGTCTCACTGTGTTCCAGCTTTCCTCTCAAGAAGCCTTTCGCTAAGACTGTTCTTGTGGGATTTGCAATGTGATATTTGGAAGCCCATAGAGGACTATGGTGAGAAAGGAAATATCCTCCGTTAAAAACTGGAAAGAAGATTTGTGAGAAAATGCTTTGTGTTCTGTTAATTCATCTCACAGAGTTAGAGCTTTCCCCTCAAGAAGCCTTTCGCTAAGACTGTTCTTGTGGAATTTGCATAGTGATATTTGGAATCCCATAGAGGGCTATGGTGAAAATGGAAATAACTTCAGTTAAAAAATGAAAAGAAGCTTTCCGAGAAACTGCTTTGTGTTCTGTTAATTCATCTCAAAGAGTTACAGCTTTCCCCTGAAGAAGCCTTCCGCTAAGACTGTTTTTGAGGAATTTCCAAAGTGATATGTGGAAGCCCATAGAGGGCTATGGTGAAAATGGAAATATTGTAAGATACTTACCGAAGAGAAGCTGTCTGAAAAACTGCTTTGTGTTCTGTTAGTTCATCTCACAGAGCTACAGCTTTTCCCTCAAGAAGCCGTTCACTAAGACTGTTTTGTGAAATTTGCAAAGTGATATTTGGAAGCCCATAGAGGGCTAAGGTGAAAAAGGAAATATCTTCCGTTAAAAACTGGAAAGAACCATTCTGAGAAAATGCGGTGTGTTCTGTTAATACATATCACCGAGCTGCAGCTTTCCCCTCAGGAAGCCGTTCACTAAGACTGTTCTTGTGGAATTGCAAAGTGATATTTGGAGGCACATAGAGGGCAATGGTGAAAAAGGAAACACCTTAAGATAAAAACTGAAAAGAAGCTTTCTGAGAAACTGCTTTGTGTTCTGTTAATTCAAGTCACAGAGTTACTCTTTTACCTCAGGAAGCCTTTCACTAAGGCTGTTCTTGTGGAATTTACAAAGTGATATTTTGAAGCCCATAGAGGGCTATTGTGAAAAAGGAAATACCTTCAGTTAAAAACTGAAAAGAAGCTTTCTGAGAAACTGCTTTGTGTTCTGTTAATTCATCTCAAAGAGTTACTGCTTTTGCCTCAAAAATCCTTCCTCTAAGACTGTTTTTGTGGAATTTCCAAAGTGATATTTCGATGCCCATAGTAGGCTATGGTGAAAATGTAAATATCCTAAGATAAAAACCAAAAAGAAGCTGTATGAAAAGTTGCTTTGTGTTTTGTTAGTTCACTCCCAGAGTTACAGCTTTGCCCTCAAGAAGCCGTTAACTAAGACTGTTTTGTGAAATTTGCAGTGATATTTGGAAGCCCATAGAGGGCTAAGGTGAAAAAGGAAATATCTTCCGTTAAAAACTGGAAAGAACCATTCTGAGAAACTGCGGTGTGTTCTGTTAGTACATATCACCGAGGTACAGCTTTCCTCTCAAGAAGCCTTTCGCTAAGACTGTTCTTGTGGGATTTCCAAAGTGATATTTGGAAGCCCATAGAGGGCTATAGTGAAAAAGGAAATATCTTCAGTTAAATACTGGAAAGAAGCTTTCTGAGAGACTGCTTTGTGTTCTGTTAATTCATCTCACAGAGTTACAGCTTCCCCCTCAAGAAGCCTTTCGCTAAGACTGTTCTTGTGGAATTTGCAAAGTCATATTTGGAAGCCCATAGAATACTATGGTGAAAAAGGAACTATCTTCCGTTAAAAACTGGAAAGAAGATTTGTGAGAAACTGCTTTGTGTTCTGTTAATTCAACTCATAGAGTTACAGATTTCCCCTTCAGAAGCCTTTCGTTAAGACTGTTCTTCTGGAATTTGCAAAGTGATATTTGGAAGCCCATGAAGGGCTATGGTGAAAAGGGAAATAACTTCCGTTAAAAACTGGAAAGAAGCTTTCTGAAACACTGCCGTGTGTTCTGTTAATACATCTCACCGAGTTACAGCTTTCCCCTCAAGAAGCCTTTGTATAAGACTGTTCTTGTGGAATTTGCAAAGTGATACTTGGAAGCCCATAGAGGGCTATTTTGAAAATGGAAATATCCTAAGATAAAAACCGAAAAGAAGCTGTCTGAGAAACTGCTTTGTGTTGTGTTAGTTCATCTCACAGTGTTACAGCTTTCCCCTCAAGAAGCCCTTCACTAAGACTGTTCTTGTGAAATTTGCAAACTGATATTTGTATTCCCATAGAGGACTTTGGTGAAAAAGGAAATATCTTTCGTTAAAAACTGGAAAGAACCTTTCTGAGAAACTGCTTTGTGTTCTGTTAATTAATCTCACAGAGTTACAGCTTTCCTATCATGAAGCCGATCACTAAGGCTGTTCTTTTGGAATATGCAAAGTGATATTTGGAAGCCCATAGAGGGCTACGGTGAAAAAGGAAATATCCTAAGACAAAAACTGAAAAGAAGCTTTCTGAGAAACTGCTTTGTGTTCTGTTAGTTCGTCACCAGAGTTACAGCTTTCCCCTCAAAAAGCCTTTGGCTAAGACTGTTCTTGTGGAATTTGCAAAGTGAAATTTGGAAGCCCATTGAGGGCTATGATGAAAAAGGACATTTCTTCCATTAAAAACCGAAAAGAAGATTTCTGAGAAACTGCTTCGTGTTTTGTTAGTTCATCTCACAGAATTACAGCTTTGCTCCCAGAAGCCTTTCGCTAAGACTGTTCTTGTGGAATTTGCAAAGTGATCTTAGAAGCCCGTAGAGGGCTATGGTGAAAAAGGAAATAACTTACGTTAAAAATTGGAAAGAAGCTTTCTGAGAAACTGATGTGTGTTCTGTTAAAACATCTCACCGTGTTACAGCTTTCACCTCAAGAAGCCTTTCGCTAAGACTGTTCTTGTGGAATTTTCTAAGTGATATTTGGAAGCCCATAGAGGGCTATGGGAAAAAGAAAATATCTTCGGTTGAAAACTGGAAAGAAGCTTTCTGAGAAACAGCTCTGTGTTCTGTTAATTCATTTCAGAGAGTTACAGCTTTCCGCTAAAGAAGTCTTTCGCTAAGACTGCTCTTTTGGAATTTGCAAAGTGATATTTGGAAGCCCTTAGAGGGCTATGGTGAAAAAGGAAATATCTTCCGTTAAAAACTGGAAAGAAGCATTCTGAGATACTGCCGTGTGTTCTGTTAATACATCTAACCGAGTTACAGCTTTCCCCTCTAGAAGCCTTTCGCTAAGACTGTTCTTGTGGCATTTGCAATGTGATATTTGGAAGCCCTTAGAGGGCTATGGTGAAATAGGAAATATCTTCCGTTAAAAACTGGAAAGAAGCATTCTGAGAAAATGCCGTGTCTTCTGTTAATACGTCTCACTGTGTTCCAGCTTTCCTCTCAAGAAGCCTTTCGCTAAGACTGTTCTTGTGGGATTTGCAATGTGATATTTGGAAGCCCATAGAGGACTATGGTGAGAAAGGAAATATCCTCCGTTAAAAACTGGAAAGAAGATTTGTGAGAAAATGCTTTGTGTTCTGTTAATTCATCTCACAGAGTTAGAGCTTTCCCCTCAAGAAGCCTTTCGCTAAGACTGTTCTTGTGGAATTTGCATAGTGATATTTGGAATCCCATAGAGGGCTATGGTGAAAATGGAAATAACTTCAGTTAAAAAATGAAAAGAAGCTTTCCGAGAAACTGCTTTGTGTTCTGTTAATTCATCTCAAAGAGTTACAGCTTTCCCCTGAAGAAGCCTTCCGCTAAGACTGTTTTTGAGGAATTTCCAAAGTGATATGTGGAAGCCCATAGAGGGCTATGGTGAAAATGGAAATATTGTAAGATACTTACCGAAGAGAAGCTGTCTGAAAAACTGCTTTGTGTTCTGTTAGTTCATCTCACAGAGCTACAGCTTTTCCCTCAAGAAGCCGTTCACTAAGACTGTTTTGTGAAATTTGCAAAGTGATATTTGGAAGCCCATAGAGGGCTAAGGTGAAAAAGGAAATATCTTCCGTTAAAAACTGGAAAGAACCATTCTGAGAAAATGCGGTGTGTTCTGTTAATACATATCACCGAGCTGCAGCTTTCCCCTCAGGAAGCCGTTCACTAAGACTGTTCTTGTGGAATTGCAAAGTGATATTTGGAGGCACATAGAGGGCAATGGTGAAAAAGGAAACACCTTAAGATAAAAACTGAAAAGAAGCTTTCTGAGAAACTGCTTTGTGTTCTGTTAATTCAAGTCACAGAGTTACTCTTTTACCTCAGGAAGCCTTTCACTAAGGCTGTTCTTGTAGAATTTACAAAGTGATATTTTGAAGCCCATAGAGGGCTATTGTGAAAAAGGAAATACCTTCAGTTAAAAACTGAAAAGAAGCTTTCTGAGAAACTGCTTTGTGTTCTGTTAATTCATCTCAAAGAGTTACTGCTTTTGCCTCAAAAATCCTTCCTCTAAGACTGTTTTTGTGGAATTTCCAAAGTGATATTTCGATGCCCATAGTAGGCTATGGTGAAAATGTAAATATCCTAAGATAAAAACCAAAAAGAAGCTGTATGAAAAGTTGCTTTGTGTTTTGTTAGTTCACTCCCAGAGTTACAGCTTTGCCCTCAAGAAGCCGTTAACTAAGACTGTTTTGTGAAATTTGCAGTGATATTTGGAAGCCCATAGAGGGCTAAGGTGAAAAAGGAAATATCTTCCGTTAAAAACTGGAAAGAACCATTCTGAGAAACTGCGGTGTGTTCTGTTAGTACATATCACCGAGGTACAGCTTTCCTCTCAAGAAGCCTTTCGCTAAGACTGTTCTTGTGGGATTTCCAAAGTGATATTTGGAAGCCCATAGAGGGCTATAGTGAAAAAGGAAATATCGTCAGTTAAATACTGGAAAGAAGCTTTCTGAGAGACTGCTTTGTGTTCTGTTAATTCATCTCACAGAGTTACAGCTTCCCCCTCAAGAAGCCTTTCGCTAAGACTGTTCTTGTGGAATTTGCAAAGTCATATTTGGAAGCCCATAGAATACTATGGTGAAAAAGGAACTATCTTCCGTTAAAAACTGGAAAGAAGATTTGTGAGAAACTGCTTTGAGTTCTGTTAATTCAACTCATAGAGTTACAGATTTCCCCTTCAGAAGCCTTTCGTTAAGACTGTTCTTCTGGAATTTGCAAAGTGATATTTGGAAGCCCATGAAAGGCTATGGTGAAAAGGGAAATAACTTCCGTTAAAAACTGGAAAGAAGCTTTCTGAAACACTGCCGTGTGTTCTGTTAATACATCTCACCGAGTTACAGCTTTCCCCTCAAGAAGCCTTTGTATAAGACTGTTCCTGTGGAATTTGCAAAGTGATACTTGGAAGCCCATAGAGGGCTATTTTGAAAATGGAAATATCCTAAGATAAAAACCGAAAAGAAGATTTCTGAGAAACTGCTTCGTGTTTTGTTAGTTCATCTCACAGAATTACAGCTTTGCTCCCAGAAGCCTTTCGCTAAGACTGTTCTTGTGGAATTTGCAAAGTGATCTTAGAAGCCCGTAGAGGGCTATGGTGAAAAAGGAAATAACTTACGTTAAAAATTGGAAAGAAGCTTTCTGAGAAACTGATGTGTGTTCTGTTAAAACATCTCACCGTGTTACAGCTTTCACCTCAAGAAGCCTTTCGCTAAGACTGTTCTTGTGGAATTTTCTAAGTGATATTTGGAAGCCCATAGAGGGCTATTGGAAAAAGAAAATATCTTCGGTTGAAAACTGGAAAGAAGCTTTCTGAGAAACAGCTCTGTGTTCTGTTAATTCATTTCAGAGAGTTACAGCTTTCCGCTAAAGAAGTCTTTCGCTAAGACTGCTCTTTTGGAATTTGAAAAGTGATATTTGGAAGCCCTTAGAGGGCTATGGTGAAAAAGGAAATATCTTCCGTTAAAAACTGGAAAGAAGCATTCTGAGATACTGCCGTGTGTTCTGTTAATACATCTAACCGAGTTACAGCTTTCCCCTCTAGAAGCCTTTCGCTAAGACTGTTCTTGTGGCATTTGCAATGTGATATTTGGAAGCCCTTAGAGGGCTATGGTGAAATAGGAAATATCTTCCGTTAAAAACTGGAAAGAAGCATTCTGAGAAAATGCCGTGTCTTCTGTTAATACGTCTCACTGTGTTCCAGCTTTCCTCTCAAGAAGCCTTTCGCTAAGACTGTTCTTGTGGGATTTGCAATGTGATATTTGGAAGCCCATAGAGGACTATGGTGAGAAAGGAAATATCCTCCGTTAAAAACTGGAAAGAAGATTTGTGAGAAAATGCTTTGTGTTCTGTTAATTCATCTCACAGAGTTAGAGCTTTCCCCTCAAGAAGCCTTTCGCTAAGACTGTTCTTGTGGAATTTGCATAGTGATATTTGGAATCCCATAGAGGGCTATGGTGAAAATGGAAATAACTTCAGTTAAAAAATGAAAAGAAGCTTTCCGAGAAACTGCTTTGTGTTCTGTTAATTCATCTCAAAGAGTTACAGCTTTCCCCTGAAGAAGCCTTCCGCTAAGACTGTTTTTGAGGAATTTCCAAAGTGATATGTGGAAGCCCATAGAGGGCTATGGTGAAAATGGAAATATTGTAAGATACTTACCGAAGAGAAGCTGTCTGAAAAACTGCTTTGTGTTCTGTTAGTTCATCTCACAGAGCTACAGCTTTTCCCTCAAGAAGCCGTTCACTAAGACTGTTTTGTGAAATTTGCAAAGTGATATTTGGAAGCCCATAGAGGGCTAAGGTGAAAAAGGAAATATCTTCCGTTAAAAACTGGAAAGAACCATTCTGAGAAAATGCGGTGTGTTCTGTTAATACATATCACCGAGCTGCAGCTTTCCCCTCAGGAAGCCGTTCACTAAGACTGTTCTTGTGGAATTGCAAAGTGATATTTGGAGGCACATAGAGGGCAATGGTGAAAAAGGAAACACCTTAAGATAAAAACTGAAAAGAAGCTTTCTGAGAAACTGCTTTGTGTTCTGTTAATTCAAGTCACAGAGTTACTCTTTTACCTCAGGAAGCCTTTCACTAAGGCTGTTCTTGTGGAATTTACAAAGTGATATTTTGAAGCCCATAGAGGGCTATTGTGAAAAAGGAAATACCTTCAGTTAAAAACTGAAAAGAAGCTTTCTGAGAAACTGCTTTGTGTTCTGTTAATTCATCTCAAAGAGTTACTGCTTTTGCCTCAAAAATCCTTCCTCTAAGACTGTTTTTGTGGAATTTCCAAAGTGATATTTCGATGCCCATAGTAGGCTATGGTGAAAATGTAAATATCCTAAGATAAAAACCAAAAAGAAGCTGTATGAAAAGTTGCTTTGTGTTTTGTTAGTTCACTCCCAGAGTTACAGCTTTGCCCTCAAGAAGCCGTTAACTAAGACTGTTTTGTGAAATTTGCAGTGATATTTGGAAGCCCATAGAGGGCTAAGGTGAAAAAGGAAATATCTTCCGTTAAAAACTGGAAAGAACCATTCTGAGAAACTGCGGTGTGTTCTGTTAGTACATATCACCGAGGTACAGCTTTCCTCTCAAGAAGCCTTTCGCTAAGACTGTTCTTGTGGGATTTCCAAAGTGATATTTGGAAGCCCATAGAGGGCTATAGTGAAAAAGGAAATATCGTCAGTTAAATACGGGAAAGAAGCTTTCTGAGAGACTGCTTTGTGTTCTGTTAATTCATCTCACAGAGTTACAGCTTCCCCCTCAAGAAGCCTTTCGCTAAGACTGTTCTTGTGGAATTTGCAAAGTCATATTTGGAAGCCCATAGAATACTATGGTGAAAAAGGAACTATCTTCCGTTAAAAACTGGAAAGAAGATTTGTGAGAAACTGCTTTGAGTTCTGTTAATTCAACTCATAGAGTTACAGATTTCCCCTTCAGAAGCCTTTCGTTAAGACTGTTCTTCTGGAATTTGCAAAGTGATATTTGGAAGCCCATGAAAGGCTATGGTGAAAAGGGAAATAACTTCCGTTAAAAACTGGAAAGAAGCTTTCTGAAACACTGCCGTGTGTTCTGTTAATACATCTCACCGAGTTACAGCTTTCCCCTCAAGAAGCCTTTGTATAAGACTGTTCCTGTGGAATTTGCAAAGTGATACTTGGAAGCCCATAGAGGGCTATTTTGAAAATGGAAATATCCTAAGATAAAAACCGAAAAGAAGATTTCTGAGAAACTGCTTCGTGTTTTGTTAGTTCATCTCACAGAATTACAGCTTTGCTCCCAGAAGCCTTTCGCTAAGACTGTTCTTGTGGAATTTGCAAAGTGATCTTAGAAGCCCGTAGAGGGCTATGGTGAAAAAGGAAATAACTTACGTTAAAAATTGGAAAGAAGCTTTCTGAGAAACTGATGTGTGTTCTGTTAAAACATCTCACCGTGTTACAGCTTTCACCTCAAGAAGCCTTTCGCTAAGACTGTTCTTGTGGAATTTTCTAAGTGATATTTGGAAGCCCATAGAGGGCTATTGGAAAAAGAAAATATCTTCGGTTGAAAACTGGAAAGAAGCTTTCTGAGAAACAGCTCTGTGTTCTGTTAATTCATTTCAGAGAGTTACAGCTTTCCGCTAAAGAAGTCTTTCGCTAAGACTGCTCTTTTGGAATTTGAAAAGTGATATTTGGAAGCCCTTAGAGGGCTATGGTGCAAAAGGAAATATCTTCCGTTAAAAACTGGAAAGAAGCATTCTGAGATACTGCCGTGTGTTCTGTTAATACATCTAACCGAGTTACAGCTTTCCCCTCTAGAAGCCTTTCGCTAAGACTGTTCTTGTGGCATTTGCAATGTGATATTTGGAAGCCCTTAGAGGGCTATGGTGAAATAGGAAATATCTTCCGTTAAAAACTGGAAAGAAGCATTCTGAGAAAATGCCGTGTCTTCTGTTAATACGTCTCACTGTGTTCCAGCTTTCCTCTCAAGAAGCCTTTCGCTAAGACTGTTCTTGTGGGATTTGCAATGTGATATTTGGAAGCCCATAGAGGACTATGGTGAGAAAGGAAATATCCTCCGTTAAAAACTGGAAAGAAGATTTGTGAGAAAATGCTTTGTGTTCTGTTAATTCATCTCACAGAGTTAGAGCTTTCCCCTCAAGAAGCCTTTCGCTAAGACTGTTCTTGTGGAATTTGCATAGTGATATTTGGAATCCCATAGAGGGCTATGGTGAAAATGGAAATAACTTCAGTTAAAAAATGAAAAGAAGCTTTCCGAGAAACTGCTTTGTGTTCTGTTAATTCATCTCAAAGAGTTACAGCTTTCCCCTGAAGAAGCCTTCCGCTAAGACTGTTTTTGAGGAATTTCCAAAGTGATATGTGGAAGCCCATAGAGGGCTATGGTGAAAATGGAAATATTGTAAGATACTTACCGAAGAGAAGCTGTCTGAAAAACTGCTTTGTGTTCTGTTAGTTCATCTCACAGAGCTACAGCTTTTCCCTCAAGAAGCCGTTCACTAAGACTGTTTTGTGAAATTTGCAAAGTGATATTTGGAAGCCCATAGAGGGCTAAGGTGAAAAAGGAAATATCTTCCGTTAAAAACTGGAAAGAACCATTATGAGAAAATGCGGTGTGTTCTGTTAATACATATCACCGAGCTGCAGCTTTCCCCTCAGGAAGCCGTTCACTAAGACTGTTCTTGTGGAATTGCAAAGTGATATTTGGAGGCACATAGAGGGCAATGGTGAAAAAGGAAACACCTTAAGATAAAAACTGAAAAGAAGCTTTCTGAGAAACTGCTTTGTGTTCTGTTAATTCAAGTCACAGAGTTACTCTTTTACCTCAGGAAGCCTTTCACTAAGGCTGTTCTTGTGGAATTTACAAAGTGATATTTTGAAGCCCATAGAGGGCTATTGTGAAAAAGGAAATACCTTCAGTTAAAAACTGAAAAGAAGCTTTCTGAGAAACTGCTTTGTGTTCTGTTAATTCATCTCAAAGAGTTACTGCTTTTGCCTCAAAAATCCTTCCTCTAAGACTGTTTTTGTGGAATTTCCAAAGTGATATTTCGATGCCCATAGTAGGCTATGGTGAAAATGTAAATATCCTAAGATAAAAACCAAAAAGAAGCTGTATGAAAAGTTGCTTTGTGTTTTGTTAGTTCACTCCCAGAGTTACAGCTTTGCCCTCAAGAAGCCGTTAACTAAGACTGTTTTGTGAAATTTGCAGTGATATTTGGAAGCCCATAGAGGGCTAAGGTGAAAAAGGAAATATGTTCCGTTAAAAACTGGAAAGAACCATTCTGAGAAACTGCGGTGTGTTCTGTTAGTACATATCACCGAGGTACAGCTTTCCTCTCAAGAAGCCTTTCGCTAAGACTGTTCTTGTGGGATTTCCAAAGTGATATTTGGAAGCCCATAGAGGGCTATAGTGAAAAAGGAAATATCGTCAGTTAAATACGGGAAAGAAGCTTTCTGAGAGACTGCTTTGTGTTCTGTTAATTCATCTCACAGAGTTACAGCTTCCCCCTCAAGAAGCCTTTCGCTAAGACTGTTCTTGTGGAATTTGCAAAGTCATATTTGGAAGCCCATAGAATACTATGGTGAAAAAGGAACTATCTTCCGTTAAAAACTGGAAAGAAGATTTGTGAGAAACTGCTTTGAGTTCTGTTAATTCAACTCATAGAGTTACAGATTTCCCCTTCAGAAGCCTTTCGTTAAGACTGTTCTTCTGGAATTTGCAAAGTGATATTTGGAAGCCCATGAAAGGCTATGGTGAAAAGGGAAATAACTTCCGTTAAAAACTGGAAAGAAGCTTTCTGAAACACTACCGTGTGTTCTGTTAATACATCTCACCGAGTTACAGCTTTCCCCTCAAGAAGCCTTTGTATAAGACTATTCCTGTGGAATTTGCAAAGTGATACTTGGAAGCCCATAGAGGGCTATTTTGAAAATGGAAATATCCTAAGATAAAAACCGAAAAGAAGATTTCTGAGAAACTGCTTCGTGTTTTGTTAGTTCATCTCACAGAATTACAGCTTTGCTCCCAGAAGCCTTTCGCTAAGACTGTTCTTGTGGAATTTGCAAAGTGATCTTAGAAGCCCGTAGAGGGCTATGGTGAAAAAGGAAATAACTTACGTTAAAAATTGGAAAGAAGCTTTCTGAGAAACTGGTGTGTGTTCTGTTAAAACATCTCACCGTGTTACAGCTTTCACCTCAAGAAGCCTTTCGCTAAGACTGTTCTTGTGGAATTTTCTAAGTGATATTTGGAAGCCCATAGAGGGCTATTGGAAAAAGAAAATATCTTCGGTTGAAAACTGGAAAGAAGCTTTCTGAGAAACAGCTCTGTGTTCTGTTAATTCATTTCAGAGAGTTACAGCTTTCCGCTAAAGAAGTCTTTCGCTAAGACTGCTCTTTTGGAATTTGAAAAGTGATATTTGGAAGCCCTTAGAGGGCTATGGTGCAAAAGGAAATATCTTCCGTTAAAAACTGGAAAGAAGCATTCTGAGATACTGCCGTGTGTTCTGTTAATACATCTAACCGAGTTACAGCTTTCCCCTCTAGAAGCCTTTCGCTAAGACTGTTCTTGTGGCATTTGCAATGTGATATTTGGAAGCCCTTAGAGGGCTATGGTGAAATAGGAAATATCTTCCGTTAAAAACTGGAAAGAAGCATTCTGAGAAAATGCCGTGTCTTCTGTTAATACGTCTCACTGTGTTCCAGCTTTCCTCTCAAGAAGCCTTTCGCTAAGACTGTTCTTGTGGGATTTGCAATGTGATATTTGGAAGCCCATAGAGGACTATGGTGAGAAAGGAAATATCCTCCGTTAAAAACTGGAAAGAAGATTTGTGAGAAAATGCTTTGTGTTCTGTTAATTCATCTCACAGAGTTAGAGCTTTCCCCTCAAGAAGCCTTTCGCTAAGACTGTTCTTGTGGAATTTGCATAGTGATATTTGGAATCCCATAGAGGGCTATGGTGAAAATGGAAATAACTTCAGTTAAAAAATGAAAAGAAGCTTTCCGAGAAACTGCTTTGTGTTCTGTTAATTCATCTCAAAGAGTTACAGCTTTCCCCTGAAGAAGCCTTCCGCTAAGACTGTTTTTGAGGAATTTCCAAAGTGATATGTGGAAGCCCATAGAGGGCTATGGTGAAAATGGAAATATTGTAAGATACTTACCGAAGAGAAGCTGTCTGAAAAACTGCTTTGTGTTCTGTTAGTTCATCTCACAGAGCTACAGCTTTTCCCTCAAGAAGCCGTTCACTAAGACTGTTTTGTGAAATTTGCAAAGTGATATTTGGAAGCCCATAGAGGGCTAAGGTGAAAAAGGAAATATCTTCCGTTAAAAACTGGAAAGAACCATTATGAGAAAATGCGGTGTGTTCTGTTAATACATATCACCGAGCTGCAGCTTTCCCCTCAGGAAGCCGTTCACTAAGACTGTTCTTGTGGAATTGCAAAGTGATATTTGGAGGCACATAGAGGGCAATGGTGAAAAAGGAAACACCTTAAGATAAAAACTGAAAAGAAGCTTTCTGAGAAACTGCTTTGTGTTCTGTTAATTCAAGTCACAGAGTTACTCTTTTACCTCAGGAAGCCTTTCACTAAGGCTGTTCTTGTGGAATTTACAAAGTGATATTTTGAAGCCCATAGAGGGCTATTGTGAAAAAGGAAATACCTTCAGTTAAAAACTGAAAAGAAGCTTTCTGAGAAACTGCTTTGTGTTCTGTTAATTCATCTCAAAGAGTTACTGCTTTTGCCTCAAAAATCCTTCCTCTAAGACTGTTTTTGTGGAATTTCCAAAGTGATATTTCGATGCCCATAGTAGGCTATGGTGAAAATGTAAATATCCTAAGATAAAAACCAAAAAGAAGCTGTATGAAAAGTTGCTTTGTGTTTTGTTAGTTCACTCCCAGAGTTACAGCTTTGCCCTCAAGAAGCCGTTAACTAAGACTGTTTTGTGAAATTTGCAGTGATATTTGGAAGCCCATAGAGGGCTAAGGTGAAAAAGGAAATATGTTCCGTTAAAAACTGGAAAGAACCATTCTGAGAAACTGCGGTGTGTTCTGTTAGTACATATCACCGAGGTACAGCTTTCCTCTCAAGAAGCCTTTCGCTAAGACTGTTCTTGTGGGATTTCCAAAGTGATATTTGGAAGCCCATAGAGGGCTATAGTGAAAAAGGAAATATCGTCAGTTAAATACGGGAAAGAAGCTTTCTGAGAGACTGCTTTGTGTTCTGTTAATTCATCTCACAGAGTTACAGCTTCCCCCTCAAGAAGCCTTTCGCTAAGACTGTTCTTGTGGAATTTGCAAAGTCATATTTGGAAGCCCATAGAATACTATGGTGAAAAAGGAACTATCTTCCGTTAAAAACTGGAAAGAAGATTTGTGAGAAACTGCTTTGAGTTCTGTTAATTCAACTCATAGAGTTACAGATTTCCCCTTCAGAAGCCTTTCGTTAAGACTGTTCTTCTGGAATTTGCAAAGTGATATTTGGAAGCCCATGAAAGGCTATGGTGAAAAGGGAAATAACTTCCGTTAAAAACTGGAAAGAAGCTTTCTGAAACACTGCCGTGTGTTCTGTTAATACATCTCACCGAGTTACAGCTTTCCCCTCAAGAAGCCTTTGTATAAGACTGTTCCTGTGGAATTTGCAAAGTGATACTTGGAAGCCCATAGAGGGCTATTTTGAAAATGGAAATATCCTAAGATAAAAACCGAAAAGAAGATTTCTGAGAAACTGCTTCGTGTTTTGTTAGTTCATCTCACAGAATTACAGCTTTGCTCCCAGAAGCCTTTCGCTAAGACTGTTCTTGTGGAATTTGCAAAGTGATCTTAGAAGCCCGTAGAGGGCTATGGTGAAAAAGGAAATAACTTACGTTAAAAATTGGAAAGAAGCTTTCTGAGAAACTGATGTGTGTTCTGTTAAAACATCTCACCGTGTTACAGCTTTCACCTCAAGAAGCCTTTCGCTAAGACTGTTCTTGTGGAATTTTCTAAGTGATATTTGGAAGCCCATAGAGGGCTATTGGAAAAAGAAAATATCTTCGGTTGAAAACTGGAAAGAAGCTTTCTGAGAAACAGCTCTGTGTTCTGTTAATTCATTTCAGAGAGTTACAGCTTTCCGCTAAAGAAGTCTTTCGCTAAGACTGCTCTTTTGGAATTTGAAAAGTGATATTTGGAAGCCCTTAGAGGGCTATGGTGCAAAAGGAAATATCTTCCGTTAAAAACTGGAAAGAAGCATTCTGAGATACTGCCGTGTGTTCTGTTAATACATCTAACCGAGTTACAGCTTTCCCCTCTAGAAGCCTTTCGCTAAGACTGTTCTTGTGGCATTTGCAATGTGATATTTGGAAGCCCTTAGAGGGCTATGGTGAAATAGGAAATATCTTCCGTTAAAAACTGGAAAGAAGCATTCTGAGAAAATGCCGTGTCTTCTGTTAATACGTCTCACTGTGTTCCAGCTTTCCTCTCAAGAAGCCTTTCGCTAAGACTGTTCTTGTGGGATTTGCAATGTGATATTTGGAAGCCCATAGAGGACTATGGTGAGAAAGGAAATATCCTCCGTTAAAAACTGGAAAGAAGATTTGTGAGAAAATGCTTTGTGTTCTGTTAATTCATCTCACAGAGTTAGAGCTTTCCCCTCAAGAAGCCTTTCGCTAAGACTGTTCTTGTGGAATTTGCATAGTGATATTTGGAATCCCATAGAGGGCTATGGTGAAAATGGAAATAACTTCAGTTAAAAAATGAAAAGAAGCTTTCCGAGAAACTGCTTTGTGTTCTGTTAATTCATCTCAAAGAGTTACAGCTTTCCCCTGAAGAAGCCTTCCGCTAAGACTGTTTTTGAGGAATTTCCAAAGTGATATGTGGAAGCCCATAGAGGGCTATGGTGAAAATGGAAATATTGTAAGATACTTACCGAAGAGAAGCTGTCTGAAAAACTGCTTTGTGTTCTGTTAGTTCATCTCACAGAGCTACAGCTTTTCCCTCAAGAAGCCGTTCACTAAGACTGTTTTGTGAAATTTGCAAAGTGATATTTGGAAGCCCATAGAGGGCTAAGGTGAAAAAGGAAATATCTTCCGTTAAAAACTGGAAAGAACCATTCTGAGAAAATGCGGTGTGTTCTGTTAATACATATCACCGAGCTGCAGCTTTCCCCTCAGGAAGCCGTTCACTAAGACTGTTCTTGTGGAATTGCAAAGTGATATTTGGAGGCACATAGAGGGCAATGGTGAAAAAGGAAACACCTTAAGATAAAAACTGAAAAGAAGCTTTCTGAGAAACTGCTTTGTGTTCTGTTAATTCAAGTCACAGAGTTACTCTTTTACCTCAGGAAGCCTTTCACTAAGGCTGTTCTTGTGGAATTTACAAAGTGATATTTTGAAGCCCATAGAGGGCTATTGTGAAAAAGGAAATACCTTCAGTTAAAAACTGAAAAGAAGCTTTCTGAGAAACTGCTTTGTGTTCTGTTAATTCATCTCAAAGAGTTACTGCTTTTGCCTCAAAAATCCTTCCTCTAAGACTGTTTTTGTGGAATTTCCAAAGTGATATTTCGATGCCCATAGTAGGCTATGGTGAAAATGTAAATATCCTAAGATAAAAACCAAAAAGAAGCTGTATGAAAAGTTGCTTTGTGTTTTGTTAGTTCACTCCCAGAGTTACAGCTTTGCCCTCAAGAAGCCGTTAACTAAGACTGTTTTGTGAAATTTGCAGTGATATTTGGAAGCCCATAGAGGGCTAAGGTGAAAAAGGAAATATCTTCCGTTAAAAACTGGAAAGAACCATTCTGAGAAACTGCGGTGTGTTCTGTTAGTACATATCACCGAGGTACAGCTTTCCTCTCAAGAAGCCTTTCGCTAAGACTGTTCTTGTGGGATTTCCAAAGTGATATTTGGAAGCCCATAGAGGGCTATAGTGAAAAAGGAAATATCGTCAGTTAAATACGGGAAAGAAGCTTTCTGAGAGACTGCTTTGTGTTCTGTTAATTCATCTCACAGAGTTACAGCTTCCCCCTCAAGAAGCCTTTCGCTAAGACTGTTCTTGTGGAATTTGCAAAGTCATATTTGGAAGCCCATAGAATACTATGGTGAAAAAGGAACTATCTTCCGTTAAAAACTGGAAAGAAGATTTGTGAGAAACTGCTTTGAGTTCTGTTAATTCAACTCATAGAGTTACAGATTTCCCCTTCAGAAGCCTTTCGTTAAGACTGTTCTTCTGGAATTTGCAAAGTGATATTTGGAAGCCCATGAAAGGCTATGGTGAAAAGGGAAATAACTTCCGTTAAAAACTGGAAAGAAGCTTTCTGAAACACTGCCGTGTGTTCTGTTAATACATCTCACCGAGTTACAGCTTTCCCCTCAAGAAGCCTTTGTATAAGACTGTTCCTGTGGAATTTGCAAAGTGATACTTGGAAGCCCATAGAGGGCTATTTTGAAAATGGAAATATCCTAAGATAAAAACCGAAAAGAAGATTTCTGAGAAACTGCTTCGTGTTTTGTTAGTTCATCTCACAGAATTACAGCTTTGCTCCCAGAAGCCTTTCGCTAAGACTGTTCTTGTGGAATTTGCAAAGTGATCTTAGAAGCCCGTAGAGGGCTATGGTGAAAAAGGAAATAACTTACGTTAAAAATTGGAAAGAAGCTTTCTGAGAAACTGATGTGTGTTCTGTTAAAACATCTCACCGTGTTACAGCTTTCACCTCAAGAAGCCTTTCGCTAAGACTGTTCTTGTGGAATTTTCTAAGTGATATTTGGAAGCCCATAGAGGGCTATTGGAAAAAGAAAATATCTTCGGTTGAAAACTGGAAAGAAGCTTTCTGAGAAACAGCTCTGTGTTCTGTTAATTCATTTCAGAGAGTTACAGCTTTCCGCTAAAGAAGTCTTTCGCTAAGACTGCTCTTTTGGAATTTGAAAAGTGATATTTGGAAGCCCTTAGAGGGCTATGGTGAAAAAGGAAATATCTTCCGTTAAAAACTGGAAAGAAGCATTCTGAGATACTGCCGTGTGTTCTGTTAATACATCTAACCGAGTTACAGCTTTCCCCTCTAGAAGCCTTTCGCTAAGACTGTTCTTGTGGCATTTGCAATGTGATATTTGGAAGCCCTTAGAGGGCTATGGTGAAATAGGAAATATCTTCCGTTAAAAACTGGAAAGAAGCATTCTGAGAAAATGCCGTGTCTTCTGTTAATACGTCTCACTGTGTTCCAGCTTTCCTCTCAAGAAGCCTTTCGCTAAGACTGTTCTTGTGGGATTTGCAATGTGATATTTGGAAGCCCATAGAGGACTATGGTGAGAAAGGAAATATCCTCCGTTAAAAACTGGAAAGAAGATTTGTGAGAAAATGCTTTGTGTTCTGTTAATTCATCTCACAGAGTTAGAGCTTTCCCCTCAAGAAGCCTTTCGCTAAGACTGTTCTTGTGGAATTTGCATAGTGATATTTGGAATCCCATAGAGGGCTATGGTGAAAATGGAAATAACTTCAGTTAAAAAATGAAAAGAAGCTTTCCGAGAAACTGCTTTGTGTTCTGTTAATTCATCTCAAAGAGTTACAGCTTTCCCCTGAAGAAGCCTTCCGCTAAGACTGTTTTTGAGGAATTTCCAAAGTGATATGTGGAAGCCCATAGAGGGCTATGGTGAAAATGGAAATATTGTAAGATACTTACCGAAGAGAAGCTGTCTGAAAAACTGCTTTGTGTTCTGTTAGTTCATCTCACAGAGCTACAGCTTTTCCCTCAAGAAGCCGTTCACTAAGACTGTTTTGTGAAATTTGCAAAGTGATATTTGGAAGCCCATAGAGGGCTAAGGTGAAAAAGGAAATATCTTCCGTTAAAAACTGGAAAGAACCATTCTGAGAAAATGCGGTGTGTTCTGTTAATACATATCACCGAGCTGCAGCTTTCCCCTCAGGAAGCCGTTCACTAAGACTGTTCTTGTGGAATTGCAAAGTGATATTTGGAGGCACATAGAGGGCAATGGTGAAAAAGGAAACACCTTAAGATAAAAACTGAAAAGAAGCTTTCTGAGAAACTGCTTTGTGTTCTGTTAATTCAAGTCACAGAGTTACTCTTTTACCTCAGGAAGCCTTTCACTAAGGCTGTTCTTGTGGAATTTACAAAGTGATATTTTGAAGCCCATAGAGGGCTATTGTGAAAAAGGAAATACCTTCAGTTAAAAACTGAAAAGAAGCTTTCTGAGAAACTGCTTTGTGTTCTGTTAATTCATCTCAAAGAGTTACTGCTTTTGCCTCAAAAATCCTTCCTCTAAGACTGTTTTTGTGGAATTTCCAAAGTGATATTTCGATGCCCATAGTAGGCTATGGTGAAAATGTAAATATCCTAAGATAAAAACCAAAAAGAAGCTGTATGAAAAGTTGCTTTGTGTTTTGTTAGTTCACTCCCAGAGTTACAGCTTTGCCCTCAAGAAGCCGTTAACTAAGACTGTTTTGTGAAATTTGCAGTGATATTTGGAAGCCCATAGAGGGCTAAGGTGAAAAAGGAAATATCTTCCGTTAAAAACTGGAAAGAACCATTCTGAGAAACTGCGGTGTGTTCTGTTAGTACATATCACCGAGGTACAGCTTTCCTCTCAAGAAGCCTTTCGCTAAGACTGTTCTTGTGGGATTTCCAAAGTGATATTTGGAAGCCCATAGAGGGCTATAGTGAAAAAGGAAATATCTTCAGTTAAATACTGGAAAGAAGCTTTCTGAGAGACTGCTTTGTGTTCTGTTAATTCATCTCACAGAGTTACAGCTTCCCCCTCAAGAAGCCTTTCGCTAAGACTGTTCTTGTGGAATTTGCAAAGTCATATTTGGAAGCCCATAGAATACTATGGTGAAAAAGGAACTATCTTCCGTAAAAAACTGGAAAGAAGATTTGTGAGAAACTGCTTTGTGTTCTGTTAATTCAACTCATAGAGTTACAGATTTCCCCTTCAGAAGCCTTTCGTTAAGACTGTTCTTCTGGAATTTGCAAAGTGATATTTGGAAGCCCATGAAGGGCTATGGTGAAAAGGGAAATAACTTCCGTTAAAAACTGGAAAGAAGCTTTCTGAAACACTGCCGTGTGTTCTGTTAATACATCTCACCGAGTTACAGCTTTCCCCTCAAGAAGCCTTTGTATAAGACTGTTCTTGTGGAATTTGCAAAGTGATACTTGGAAGCCCATAGAGGGCTATTTTGAAAATGGAAATATCCTAAGATAAAAACCGAAAAGAAGCTGTCTGAGAAACTGCTTTGTGTTGTGTTAGTTCATCTCACAGTGTTACAGCTTTCCCCTCAAGAAGCCCTTCACTAAGACTGTTCTTGTGAAATTTGCAAACTGATATTTGTATTCCCATAGAGGACTTTGGTGAAAAAGGAAATATCTTTCGTTAAAAACTGGAAAGAACCTTTCTGAGAAACTGCTTTGTGTTCTGTTAATTAATCTCACAGAGTTACAGCTTTCCTATCATGAAGCCGATCACTAAGGCTGTTCTTTTGGAATATGCAAAGTGATATTTGGAAGCCCATAGAGGGCTACGGTGAAAAAGGAAATATCCTAAGACAAAAACTGAAAAGAAGCTTTCTGAGAAACTGCTTTGTGTTCTGTTAGTTCGTCACCAGAGTTACAGCTTTCCCCTCAAAAAGCCTTTGGCTAAGACTGTTCTTGTGGAATTTGCAAAGTGAAATTTGGAAGCCCATTGAGGGCTATGATGAAAAAGGACATTTCTTCCATTAAAAACCGAAAAGAAGATTTCTGAGAAACTGCTTCGTGTTTTGTTAGTTCATCTCACAGAATTACAGCTTTGCTCCCAGAAGCCTTTCGCTAAGACTGTTCTTGTGGAATTTGCAAAGTGATCTTAGAAGCCCGTAGAGGGCTATGGTGAAAAAGGAAATAACTTACGTTAAAAATTGGAAAGAAGCTTTCTGAGAAACTGATGTGTGTTCTGTTAAAACATCTCACCGTGTTACAGCTTTCACCTCAAGAAGCCTTTCGCTAAGACTGTTCTTGTGGAATTTTCTAAGTGATATTTGGAAGCCCATAGAGGGCTATGGGAAAAAGAAAATATCTTCGGTTGAAAACTGGAAAGAAGCTTTCTGAGAAACAGCTCTGTGTTCTGTTAATTCATTTCAGAGAGTTACAGCTTTCCGCTAAAGAAGTCTTTCGCTAAGACTGCTCTTTTGGAATTTGCAAAGTGATATTTGGAAGCCCTTAGAGGGCTATGGTGAAAAAGGAAATATCTTCCGTTAAAAACTGGAAAGAAGCATTCTGAGATACTGCCGTGTGTTCTGTTAATACATCTAACCGAGTTACAGCTTTCCCCTCTAGAAGCCTTTGGCTAAGACTGTTCTTGTGGCATTTGCAATGTGATATTTGGAAGCCCTTAGAGGGCTATGGTGAAATAGGAAATATCTTCCGTTAAAAACTGGAAAGAAGCATTCTGAGAAAATGCCGTGTCTTCTGTTAATACGTCTCACTGTGTTCCAGCTTTCCTCTCAAGAAGCCTTTCGCTAAGACTGTTCTTGTGGGATTTGCAATGTGATATTTGGAAGCCCATAGAGGACTATGGTGAGAAAGGAAATATCCTCCGTTAAAAACTGGAAAGAAGGTTTGTGAGAAAATGATTTGTGTTCTGTTAATTCATCTCACAGAGTTAGAGCTTTCCCCTCAAGAAGCCTTTCGCTAAGACTGTTCTTGTGGAATTTGCATAGTGATATTTGGAATCCCATAGAGGGCTATGGTGAAAATGGAAATAACTTCAGTTAAAAAATGAAAAGAAGCTTTCCGAGAAACTGCTTTGTGTTCTGTTAATTCATCTCAAAGAGTTACAGCTTTCCCCTGAAGAAGCCTTCCGCTAAGACTGTTTTTGAGGAATTTCCAAAGTGATATGTGGAAGCCCATAGAGGGCTATGGTGAAAATGGAAATATTGTAAGATACTTACCGAAGAGAAGCTGTCTGAAAAACTGCTTTGTGTTCTGTTAGTTCATCTCACAGAGCTACAGCTTTTCCCTCAAGAAGCCGTTCACTAAGACTGTTTTGTGAAATTTGCAAAGTGATATTTGGAAGCCCATAGAGGGCTAAGGTGAAAAAGGAAATATCTTCCGTTAAAAACTGGAAAGAACCATTCTGAGAAAATGCGGTGTGTTCTGTTAATACATATCACCGAGCTGCAGCTTTCCCCTCAGGAAGCCGTTCACTAAGACTGTTCTTGTGGAATTGCAAAGTGATATTTGGAGGCACATAGAGGGCAATGGTGAAAAAGGAAACACCTTAAGATAAAAACTGAAAAGAAGCTTTCTGAGAAACTGCTTTGTGTTCTGTTAATTCAAGTCACAGAGTTACTCTTTTACCTCAGGAAGCCTTTCACTAAGGCTGTTCTTGTGGAATTTACAAAGTGATATTTTGAAGCCCATAGAGGGCTATTGTGAAAAAGGAAATACCTTCAGTTAAAAACTGAAAAGAAGCTTTCTGAGAAACTGCTTTGTGTTCTGTTAATTCATCTCAAAGAGTTACTGCTTTTGCCTCAAAAATCCTTCCTCTAAGACTGTTTTTGTGGAATTTCCAAAGTGATATTTCGATGCCCATAGTAGGCTATGGTGAAAATGTAAATATCCTAAGATAAAAACCAAAAAGAAGCTGTATGAAAAGTTGCTTTGTGTTTTGTTAGTTCACTCCCAGAGTTACAGCTTTGCCCTCAAGAAGCCGTTAACTAAGACTGTTTTGTGAAATTTGCAGTGATATTTGGAAGCCCATAGAGGGCTAAGGTGAAAAAGGAAATATCTTCCGTTAAAAACTGGAAAGAACCATTCTGAGAAACTGCGGTGTGTTCTGTTAGTACATATCACCGAGGTACAGCTTTCCTCTCAAGAAGCCTTTCGCTAAGACTGTTCTTGTGGGATTTCCAAAGTGATATTTGGAAGCCCATAGAGGGCTATAGTGAAAAAGGAAATATCGTCAGTTAAATACTGGAAAGAAGCTTTCTGAGAGACTGCTTTGTGTTCTGTTAATTCATCTCACAGAGTTACAGCTTCCCCCTCAAGAAGCCTTTCGCTAAGACTGTTCTTGTGGAATTTGCAAAGTCATATTTGGAAGCCCATAGAATACTATGGTGAAAAAGGAACTATCTTCCGTTAAAAACTGGAAAGAAGATTTGTGAGAAACTGCTTTGTGTTCTGTTAATTCAACTCATAGAGTTACAGATTTCCCCTTCAGAAGCCTTTCGTTAAGACTGTTCTTCTGGAATTTGCAAAGTGATATTTGGAAGCCCATGAAAGGCTATGGTGAAAAGGGAAATAACTTCCGTTAAAAACTGGAAAGAAGCTTTCTGAAACACTGCCGTGTGTTCTGTTAATACATCTCACCGAGTTACAGCTATCCCCTCAAGAAGCCTTTGTATAAGACTGTTCTTGTGGAATTTGCAAAGTGATACTTGGAAGCCCATAGAGGGCTATTTTGAAAATGGAAATATCCTAAGATAAAAACCGAAAAGAAGATTTCTGAGAAACTGCTTCGTGTTTTGTTAGTTCATCTCACAGAATTACAGCTTTGCTCCCAGAAGCCTTTCGCTAAGACTGTTCTTGTGGAATTTGCAAAGTGATCTTAGAAGCCCGTAGAGGGCTATGGTGAAAAAGGAAATAACTTACGTTAAAAATTGGAAAGAAGCTTTCTGAGAAACTGATGTGTGTTCTGTTAAAACATCTCACCGTGTTACAGCTTTCACCTCAAGAAGCCTTTCGCTAAGACTGTTCTTGTGGAATTTTCTAAGTGATATTTGGAAGCCCATAGAGGGCTATTGGAAAAAGAAAATATCTTCGGTTGAAAACTGGAAAGAAGCTTTCTGAGAAACAGCTCTGTGTTCTGTTAATTCATTTCAGAGAGTTACAGCTTTCCGCTAAAGAAGTCTTTCGCTAAGACTGCTCTTTTGGAATTTGCAAAGTGATATTTGGAAGCCCTTAGAGGGCTATGGTGAAAAAGGAAATATCTTCCGTTAAAAACTGGAAAGAAGCATTCTGAGATACTGCCGTGTGTTCTGTTAATACATCTAACCGAGTTACAGCTTTCCCCTCTAGAAGCCTTTCGCTAAGACTGTTCTTGTGGCATTTGCAATGTGATATTTGGAAGCCCTTAGAGGGCTATGGTGAAATAGGAAATATCTTCCGTTAAAAACTGGAAAGAAGCATTCTGAGAAAATGCCGTGTCTTCTGTTAATACGTCTCACTGTGTTCCAGCTTTCCTCTCAAGAAGCCTTTCGCTAAGACTGTTCTTGTGGGATTTGCAATGTGATATTTGGAAGCCCATAGAGGACTATGGTGAGAAAGGAAATATCCTCCGTTAAAAACTGGAAAGAAGATTTGTGAGAAAATGCTTTGTGTTCTGTTAATTCATCTCACAGAGTTAGAGCTTTCCCCTCAAGAAGCCTTTCGCTAAGTCTGTTCTTGTGGAATTTGCATAGTGATATTTGGAATCCCATAGAGGGCTATGGTGAAAATGGAAATAACTTCAGTTAAAAAATGAAAAGAAGCTTTCCGAGAAACTGCTTTGTGTTCTGTTAATTCATCTCAAAGAGTTACAGCTTTCCCCTGAAGAAGCCTTCCGCTAAGACTGTTTTTGAGGAATTTCCAAAGTGATATGTGGAAGCCCATAGAGGGCTATGGTGAAAATGGAAATATTGTAAGATACTTACCGAAGAGAAGCTGTCTGAAAAACTGCTTTGTGTTCTGTTAGTTCATCTCACAGAGCTACAGCTTTTCCCTCAAGAAGCCGTTCACTAAGACTGTTTTGTGAAATTTGCAAAGTGATATTTGGAAGCCCATAGAGGGCTAAGGTGAAAAAGGAAATATCTTCCGTTAAAAACTGGAAAGAACCATTCTGAGAAAATGCGGTGTGTTCTGTTAATACATATCACCGAGCTGCAGCTTTCCCCTCAGGAAGCCGTTCACTAAGACTGTTCTTGTGGAATTGCAAAGTGATATTTGGAGGCACATAGAGGGCAATGGTGAAAAAGGAAACACCTTAAGATAAAAACTGAAAAGAAGCTTTCTGAGAAACTGCTTTGTGTTCTGTTAATTCAAGTCACAGAGTTACTCTTTTACCTCAGGAAGCCTTTCACTAAGGCTGTTCTTGTGGAATTTACAAAGTGATATTTTGAAGCCCATAGAGGGCTATTGTGAAAAAGGAAATACCTTCAGTTAAAAACTGAAAAGAAGCTTTCTGAGAAACTGCTTTGTGTTCTGTTAATTCATCTCAAAGAGTTACTGCTTTTGCCTCAAAAATCCTTCCTCTAAGACTGTTTTTGTGGAATTTCCAAAGTGATATTTCGATGCCCATAGTAGGCTATGGTGAAAATGTAAATATCCTAAGATAAATACCAAAAAGAAGCTGTATGAAAAGTTGCTTTGTGTTTTGTTAGTTCACTCCCAGAGTTACAGCTTTGCCCTCAAGAAGCCGTTAACTAAGACTGTTTTGTGAAATTTGCAGTGATATTTGGAAGCCCATAGAGGGCTAAGGTGAAAAAGGAAATATCTTCCGTTAAAAACTGGAAAGAACCATTCTGAGAAACTGCGGTGTGTTCTGTTAGTACATATCACCGAGGTACAGCTTTCCTCTCAAGAAGCCTTTCGCTAAGACTGTTCTTGTGGGATTTCCAAAGTGATATTTGGAAGCCCATAGAGGGCTATAGTGAAAAAGGAAATATCGTCAGTTAAATACTGGAAAGAAGCTTTCTGAGAGACTGCTTTGTGTTCTGTTAATTCATCTCACAGAGTTACAGCTTCCCCCTCAAGAAGCCTTTCGCTAAGACTGTTCTTGTGGAATTTGCAAAGTCATATTTGGAAGCCCATAGAATACTATGGTGAAAAAGGAACTATCTTCCGTTAAAAACTGGAAAGAAGATTTGTGAGAAACTGCTTTGTGTTCTGTTAATTCAACTCATAGAGTTACAGATTTCCCCTTCAGAAGCCTTTCGTTAAGACTGTTCTTCTGGAATTTGCAAAGTGATATTTGGAAGCCCATGAAAGGCTATGGTGAAAAGGGAAATAACTTCCGTTAAAAACTGGAAAGAAGCTTTCTGAAACACTGCCGTGTGTTCTGTTAATACATCTCACCGAGTTACAGCTTTCCCCTCAAGAAGCCTTTGTATAAGACTGTTCTTGTGGAATTTGCAAAGTGATACTTGGAAGCCCATAGAGGGCTATTTTGAAAATGGAAATATCCTAAGATAAAAACCGAAAAGAAGATTTCTGAGAAACTGCTTCATGTTTTGTTAGTTCATCTCACAGAATTACAGCTTTGCTCCCAGAAGCCTTTCGCTAAGACTGTTCTTGTGGAATTTGCAAAGTGATCTTAGAAGCCCGTAGAGGGCTATGGTGAAAAAGGAAATAACTTACGTTAAAAATTGGAAAGAAGCTTTCTGAGAAACTGATGTGTGTTCTGTTAAAACATCTCACCGTGTTACAGCTTTCACCTCAAGAAGCCTTTCGCTAAGACTGTTCTTGTGGAATTTTCTAAGTGATATTTGGAAGCCCATAGAGGGCTATTGGAAAAAGAAAATATCTTCGGTTGAAAACTGGAAAGAAGCTTTCTGAGAAACAGCTCTGTGTTCTGTTAATTCATTTCAGAGAGTTACAGCTTTCCGCTAAAGAAGTCTTTCGCTAAGACTGCTCTTTTGGAATTTGAAAAGTGATATTTGGAAGCCCTTAGAGGGCTATGGTGAAAAAGGAAATATCTTCCGTTAAAAACTGGAAAGAAGCATTCTGAGATACTGCCGTGTGTTCTGTTAATACATCTAACCGAGTTACAGCTTTCCCCTCTAGAAGCCTTTCGCTAAGACTGTTCTTGTGGCATTTGCAATGTGATATTTGGAAGCCCTTAGAGGGCTATGGTGAAATAGGAAATATCTTCCGTTAAAAACTGGAAAGAAGCATTCTGAGAAAATGCCGTGTCTTCTGTTAATACGTCTCACTGTGTTCCAGCTTTCCTCTCAAGAAGCCTTTCGCTAAGACTGTTCTTGTGGGATTTGCAATGTGATATTTGGAAGCCCATAGAGGACTATGGTGAGAAAGGAAATATCCTCCGTTAAAAACTGGAAAGAAGATTTGTGAGAAAATGCTTTGTGTTCTGTTAATTCATCTCACAGAGTTAGAGCTTTCCCCTCAAGAAGCCTTTCGCTAAGACTGTTCTTGTGGAATTTGCATAGTGATATTTGGAATCCCATAGAGGGCTATGGTGAAAATGGAAATAACTTCAGTTAAAAAATGAAAAGAAGCTTTCCGAGAAACTGCTTTGTGTTCTGTTAATTCATCTCAAAGAGTTACAGCTTTCCCCTGAAGAAGCCTTCCGCTAAGACTGTTTTTGAGGAATTTCCAAAGTGATATGTGGAAGCCCATAGAGGGCTATGGTGAAAATGGAAATATTGTAAGATACTTACCGAAGAGAAGCTGTCTGAAAAACTGCTTTGTGTTCTGTTAGTTCATCTCACAGAGCTACAGCTTTTCCCTCAAGAAGCCGTTCACTAAGACTGTTTTGTGAAATTTGCAAAGTGATATTTGGAAGCCCATAGAGGGCTAAGGTGAAAAAGGAAATATCTTCCGTTAAAAACTGGAAAGAACCATTCTGAGAAAATGCGGTGTGTTCTGTTAATACATATCACCGAGCTGCAGCTTTCCCCTCAGGAAGCCGTTCACTAAGACTGTTCTTGTGGAATTGCAAAGTGATATTTGGAGGCACATAGAGGGCAATGGTGAAAAAGGAAACACCTTAAGATAAAAACTGAAAAGAAGCTTTCTGAGAAACTGCTTTGTGTTCTGTTAATTCAAGTCACAGAGTTACTCTTTTACCTCAGGAAGCCTTTCACTAAGGCTGTTCTTGTGGAATTTACAAAGTGATATTTTGAAGCCCATAGAGGGCTATTGTGAAAAAGGAAATACCTTCAGTTAAAAACTGAAAAGAAGCTTTCTGAGAAACTGCTTTGTGTTCTGTTAATTCATCTCAAAGAGTTACTGCTTTTCCCTCAAAAATCCTTCCTCTAAGACTGTTTTTGTGGAATTTCCAAAGTGATATTTCGATGCCCATAGTAGGCTATGGTGAAAATGTAAATATCCTAAGATAAAAACCAAAAAGAAGCTGTATGAAAAGTTGCTTTGTGTTTTGTTAGTTCACTCCCAGAGTTACAGCTTTGCCCTCAAGAAGCCGTTAACTAAGACTGTTTTGTGAAATTTGCAGTGATATTTGGAAGCCCATAGAGGGCTAAGGTGAAAAAGGAAATATCTTCCGTTAAAAACTGGAAAGAACCATTCTGAGAAACTGCGGTGTGTTCTGTTAGTACATATCACCGAGGTACAGCTTTCCTCTCAAGAAGCCTTTCGCTAAGACTGTTCTTGTGGGATTTCCAAAGTGATATTTGGAAGCCCATAGAGGGCTATAGTGAAAAAGGAAATATCTTCAGTTAAATACTGGAAAGAAGCTTTCTGAGAGACTGCTTTGTGTTCTGTTAATTCATCTCACAGAGTTACAGCTTCCCCCTCAAGAAGCCTTTCGCTAAGACTGTTCTTGTGGAATTTGCAAAGTCATATTTGGAAGCCCATAGAATACTATGGTGAAAAAGGAACTATCTTCCGTAAAAAACTGGAAAGAAGATTTGTGAGAAACTGCTTTGTGTTCTGTTAATTCAACTCATAGAGTTACAGATTTCCCCTTCAGAAGCCTTTCGTTAAGACTGTTCTTCTGGAATTTGCAAAGTGATATTTGGAAGCCCATGAAGGGCTATGGTGAAAAGGGAAATAACTTCCGTTAAAAACTGGAAAGAAGCTTTCTGAAACACTGCCGTGTGTTCTGTTAATACATCTCACGGAGTTACAGCTTTCCCCTCAAGAAGCCTTTGTATAAGACTGTTCTTGTGGAATTTGCAAAGTGATACTTGGAAGCCCATAGAGGGCTATTTTGAAAATGGAAATATCCTAAGATAAAAACCGAAAAGAAGCTGTCTGAGAAACTGCTTTGTGTTGTGTTAGTTCATCTCACAGTGTTACAGCTTTCCCCTCAAGAAGCCCTTCACTAAGACTGTTCTTGTGAAATTTGCAAACTGATATTTGTATTCCCATAGAGGACTTTGGTGAAAAAGGAAATATCTTTCGTTAAAAACTGGAAAGAACCTTTCTGAGAAACTGCTTTGTGTTCTGTTAATTAATCTCACAGAGTTACAGCTTTCCTATCATGAAGCCGATCACTAAGGCTGTTCTTTTGGAATATGCAAAGTGATATTTGGAAGCCCATAGAGGGCTACGGTGAAAAAGGAAATATCCTAAGACAAAAACTGAAAAGAAGCTTTCTGAGAAACTGCTTTGTGTTCTGTTAGTTCGTCACCAGAGTTACAGCTTTCCCCTCAAAAAGCCTTTGGCTAAGACTGTTCTTGTGGAATTTGCAAAGTGAAATTTGGAAGCCCATTGAGGGCTATGATGAAAAAGGACATTTCTTCCATTAAAAACCGAAAAGAAGATTTCTGAGAAACTGCTTCGTGTTTTGTTAGTTCATCTCACAGAATTACAGCTTTGCTCCCAGAAGCCTTTCGCTAAGACTGTTCTTGTGGAATTTGCAAAGTGATCTTAGAAGCCCGTAGAGGGCTATGGTGAAAAAGGAAATAACTTACGTTAAAAATTGGAAAGAAGCTTTCTGAGAAACTGATGTGTGTTCTGTTAAAACATCTCACCGTGTTACAGCTTTCACCTCAAGAAGCCTTTCGCTAAGACTGTTCTTGTGGAATTTTCTAAGTGATATTTGGAAGCCCATAGAGGGCTATGGGAAAAAGAAAATATCTTCGGTTGAAAACTGGAAAGAAGCTTTCTGAGAAACAGCTCTGTGTTCTGTTAATTCATTTCAGAGAGTTACAGCTTTCTGCTAAAGAAGTCTTTCGCTAAGACTGCTCTTTTGGAATTTGCAAAGTGATATTTGGAAGCCCTTAGAGGGCTATGGTGAAAAAGGAAATATCTTCCGTTAAAAACTGGAAAGAAGCATTCTGAGATACTGCCGTGTGTTCTGTTAATACATCTAACCGAGTTACAGCTTTCCCCTCTAGAAGCCTTTCGCTAAGACTGTTCTTGTGGCATTTGCAATGTGATATTTGGAAGCCCTTAGAGGGCTATGGTGAAATAGGAAATATCTTCCGTTAAAAACTGGAAAGAAGCATTCTGAGAAAATGCCGTGTCTTCTGTTAATACGTCTCACTGTGTTCCAGCTTTCCTCTCAAGAAGCCTTTCGCTAAGACTGTTCTTGTGGGATTTGCAATGTGATATTTGGAAGCCCATAGAGGACTATGGTGAGAAAGGAAATATCCTCCGTTAAAAACTGGAAAGAAGGTTTGTGAGAAAATGATTTGTGTTCTGTTAATTCATCTCACAGAGTTAGAGCTTTCCCCTCAAGAAGCCTTTCGCTAAGACTGTTCTTGTGGAATTTGCATAGTGATATTTGGAATCCCATAGAGGGCTATGGTGAAAATGGAAATAACTTCAGTTAAAAAATGAAAAGAAGCTTTCCGAGAAACTGCTTTGTGTTCTGTTAATTCATCTCAAAGAGTTACAGCTTTCCCCTGAAGAAGCCTTCCGCTAAGACTGTTTTTGAGGAATTTCCAAAGTGATATGTGGAAGCCCATAGAGGGCTATGGTGAAAATGGAAATATTGTAAGATACTTACCGAAGAGAAGCTGTCTGAAAAACTGCTTTGTGTTCTGTTAGTTCATCTCACAGAGCTACAGCTTTTCCCTCAAGAAGCCGTTCACTAAGACTGTTTTGTGAAATTTGCAAAGTGATATTTGGAAGCCCATAGAGGGCTAAGGTGAAAAAGGAAATATCTTCCGTTAAAAACTGGAAAGAACCATTCTGAGAAAATGCGGTGTGTTCTGTTAATACATATCACCGAGCTGCAGCTTTCCCCTCAGGAAGCCGTTCACTAAGACTGTTCTTGTGGAATTGCAAAGTGATATTTGGAGGCACATAGAGGGCAATGGTGAAAAAGGAAACACCTTAAGATAAAAACTGAAAAGAAGCTTTCTGAGAAACTGCTTTGTGTTCTGTTAATTCAAGTCACAGAGTTACTCTTTTACCTCAGGAAGCCTTTCACTAAGGCTGTTCTTGTGGAATTTACAAAGTGATATTTTGAAGCCCATAGAGGGCTATTGTGAAAAAGGAAATACCTTCAGTTAAAAACTGAAAAGAAGCTTTCTGAGAAACTGCTTTGTGTTCTGTTAATTCATCTCAAAGAGTTACTGCTTTTGCCTCAAAAATCCTTCCTCTAAGACTGTTTTTGTGGAATTTCCAAAGTGATATTTCGATGCCCATAGTAGGCTATGGTGAAAATGTAAATATCCTAAGATAAAAACCAAAAAGAAGCTGTATGAAAAGTTGCTTTGTGTTTTGTTAGTTCACTCCCAGAGTTACAGCTTTGCCCTCAAGAAGCCGTTAACTAAGACTGTTTTGTGAAATTTGCAGTGATATTTGGAAGCCCATAGAGGGCTAAGGTGAAAAAGGAAATATCTTCCGTTAAAAACTGGAAAGAACCATTCTGAGAAACTGCGGTGTGTTCTGTTAGTACATATCACCGAGGTACAGCTTTCCTCTCAAGAAGCCTTTCGCTAAGACTGTTCTTGTGGGATTTCCAAAGTGATATTTGGAAGCCCATAGAGGGCTATAGTGAAAAAGGAAATATCGTCAGTTAAATACTGGAAAGAAGCTTTCTGAGAGACTGCTTTGTGTTCTGTTAATTCATCTCACAGAGTTACAGCTTCCCCCTCAAGAAGCCTTTCGCTAAGACTGTTCTTGTGGAATTTGCAAAGTCATATTTGGAAGCCCATAGAATACTATGGTGAAAAAGGAACTATCTTCCGTTAAAAACTGGAAAGAAGATTTGTGAGAAACTGCTTTGTGTTCTGTTAATTCAACTCATAGAGTTACAGATTTCCCCTTCAGAAGCCTTTCGTTAAGACTGTTCTTCTGGAATTTGCAAAGTGATATTTGGAAGCCCATGAAAGGCTATGGTGAAAAGGGAAATAACTTCCGTTAAAAACTGGAAAGAAGCTTTCTGAAACACTGCCGTGTGTTCTGTTAATACATCTCACCGAGTTACAGCTATCCCCTCAAGAAGCCTTTGTATAAGACTGTTCTTGTGGAATTTGCAAAGTGATACTTGGAAGCCCATAGAGGGCTATTTTGAAAATGGAAATATCCTAAGATAAAAACCGAAAAGAAGATTTCTGAGAAACTGCTTCGTGTTTTGTTAGTTCATCTCACAGAATTACAGCTTTGCTCCCAGAAGCCTTTCGCTAAGACTGTTCTTGTGGAATTTGCAAAGTGATCTTAGAAGCCCGTAGAGGGCTATGGTGAAAAAGGAAATAACTTACGTTAAAAATTGGAAAGAAGCTTTCTGAGAAACTGATGTGTGTTCTGTTAAAACATCTCACCGTGTTACAGCTTTCACCTCAAGAAGCCTTTCGCTAAGACTGTTCTTGTGGAATTTTCTAAGTGATATTTGGAAGCCCATAGAGGGCTATGGGAAAAAGAAAATATCTTCGGTTGAAAACTGGAAAGAAGCTTTCTGAGAAACAGCTCTGTGTTCTGTTAATTCATTTCAGAGAGTTACAGCTTTCCGCTAAAGAAGTCTTTCGCTAAGACTGCTCTTTTGGAATTTGCAAAGTGATATTTGGAAGCCCTTAGAGGGCTATGGTGAAAAAGGAAATATCTTCCGTTAAAAACTGGAAAGAAGCATTCTGAGATACTGCCGTGTGTTCTGTTAATACATCTAACCGAGTTACAGCTTTCCCCTCTAGAAGCCTTTCGCTAAGACTGTTCTTGTGGCATTTGCAATGTGATATTTGGAAGCCCTTAGAGGGCTATGGTGAAATAGGAAATATCTTCCGTTAAAAACTGGAAAGAAGCATTCTGAGAAAATGCCGTGTCTTCTGTTAATACGTCTCACTGTGTTCCAGCTTTCCTCTCAAGAAGCCTTTCGCTAAGACTGTTCTTGTGGGATTTGCAATGTGATATTTGGAAGCCCATATAGGACTATGGTGAGAAAGGAAATATCCTCCGTTAAAAACTGGAAAGAAGATTTGTGAGAAAATGCTTTGTGTTCTGTTAATTCATCTCACAGAGTTAGAGCTTTCCCCTCAAGAAGCCTTTAGCTAAGTCTGTTCTTGTGGAATTTGCATAGTGATATTTGGAATCCCATAGAGGGCTATGGTGAAAATGGAAATAACTTCAGTTAAAAAATGAAAAGAAGCTTTCCGAGAAACTGCTTTGTGTTCTGTTAATTCATCTCAAAGAGTTACAGCTTTCCCCTGAAGAAGCCTTCCGCTAAGACTGTTTTTGAGGAATTTCCAAAGTGATATGTGGAAGCCCATAGAGGGCTATGGTGAAAATGGAAATATTGTAAGATACTTACCGAAGAGAAGCTGTCTGAAAAACTGCTTTGTGTTCTGTTAGTTCATCTCACAGAGCTACAGCTTTTCCCTCAAGAAGCCGTTCACTAAGACTGTTTTGTGAAATTTGCAAAGTGATATTTGGAAGCCCATAGAGGGCTAAGGTGAAAAAGGAAATATCTTCCGTTAAAAACTGGAAAGAACCATTCTGAGAAAATGCGGTGTGTTCTGTTAATACATATCACCGAGCTGCAGCTTTCCCCTCAGGAAGCCGTTCACTAAGACTGTTCTTGTGGAATTGCAAAGTGATATTTGGAGGCACATAGAGGGCAATGGTGAAAAAGGAAACACCTTAAGATAAAAACTGAAAAGAAGCTTTCTGAGAAACTGCTTTGTGTTCTGTTAATTCAAGTCACAGAGTTACTCTTTTACCTCAGGAAGCCTTTCACTAAGGCTGTTCTTGTGGAATTTACAAAGTGATATTTTGAAGCCCATAGAGGGCTATTGTGAAAAAGGAAATACCTTCAGTTAAAAACTGAAAAGAAGCTTTCTGAGAAACTGCTTTGTGTTCTGTTAATTCATCTCAAAGAGTTACTGCTTTTGCCTCAAAAATCCTTCCTCTAAGACTGTTTTTGTGGAATTTCCAAAGTGATATTTCGATGCCCATAGTAGGCTATGGTGAAAATGTAAATATCCTAAGATAAAAACCAAAAAGAAGCTGTATGAAAAGTTGCTTTGTGTTTTGTTAGTTCACTCCCAGAGTTACAGCTTTGCCCTCAAGAAGCCGTTAACTAAGACTGTTTTGTGAAATTTGCAGTGATATTTGGAAGCCCATAGAGGGCTAAGGTGAAAAAGGAAATATCTTCCGTTAAAAACTGGAAAGAACCATTCTGAGAAACTGCGGTGTGTTCTGTTAGTACATATCACCGAGGTACAGCTTTCCTCTCAAGAAGCCTTTCGCTAAGACTGTTCTTGTGGGATTTCCAAAGTGATATTTGGAAGCCCATAGAGGGCTATAGTGAAAAAGGAAATATCGTCAGTTAAATACTGGAAAGAAGCTTTCTGAGAGACTGCTTTGTGTTCTGTTAATTCATCTCACAGAGTTACAGCTTCCCCCTCAAGAAGCCTTTCGCTAAGACTGTTCTTGTGGAATTTGCAAAGTCATATTTGGAAGCCCATAGAATACTATGGTGAAAAAGGAACTATCTTCCGTTAAAAACTGGAAAGAAGATTTGTGAGAAACTGCTTTGTGTTCTGTTAATTCAACTCATAGAGTTACAGATTTCCCCTTCAGAAGCCTTTCGTTAAGACTGTTCTTCTGGAATTTGCAAAGTGATATTTGGAAGCCCATGAAAGGCTATGGTGAAAAGGGAAATAACTTCCGTTAAAAACTGGAAAGAAGCTTTCTGAAACACTGCCGTGTGTTCTGTTAATACATCTCACCGAGTTACAGCTATCCCCTCAAGAAGCCTTTGTATAAGACTGTTCTTGTGGAATTTGCAAAGTGATACTTGGAAGCCCATAGAGGGCTATTTTGAAAATGGAAATATCCTAAGATAAAAACCGAAAAGAAGATTTCTGAGAAACTGCTTCGTGTTTTGTTAGTTCATCTCACAGAATTACAGCTTTGCTCCCAGAAGCCTTTCGCTAAGACTGTTCTTGTGGAATTTGCAAAGTGATCTTAGAAGCCCATAGAGGGCTATGGTGAAAAAGGAAATAACTTACGTTAAAAATTGGAAAGAAGCTTTCTGAGAAACTGATGTGTGTTCTGTTAAAACATCTCACCGTGTTACAGCTTTCACCTCAAGAAGCCTTTCGCTAAGACTGTTCTTGTGGAATTTTCTAAGTGATATTTGGAAGCCCATAGAGGGCTATTGGAAAAAGAAAATATCTTCGGTTGAAAACTGGAAAGAAGCTTTCTGAGAAACAGCTCTGTGTTCTGTTAATTCATTTCAGAGAGTTACAGCTTTCCGCTAAAGAAGTCTTTCGCTAAGACTGCTCTTTTGGAATTTGCAAAGTGATATTTGGAAGCCCTTAGAGGGCTATGGTGAAAAAGGAAATATCTTCCGTTAAAAACTGGAAAGAAGCATTCTGAGATACTGCCGTGTGTTCTGTTAATACATCTAACCGAGTTACAGCTTTCCCCTCTAGAAGCCTTTCGCTAAGACTGTTCTTGTGGCATTTGCAATGTGATATTTGGAAGCCCTTAGAGGGCTATGGTGAAATAGGAAATATCTTCCGTTAAAAACTGGAAAGAAGCATTCTGAGAAAATGCCGTGTCTTCTGTTAATACGTCTCACTGTGTTCCAGCTTTCCTCTCAAGAAGCCTTTCGCTAAGACTGTTCTTGTGGGATTTGCAATGTGATATTTGGAAGCCCATAGAGGACTATGGTGAGAAAGGAAATATCCTCCGTTAAAAACTGGAAAGAAGATTTGTGAGAAAATGCTTTGTGTTCTGTTAATTCATCTCACAGAGTTAGAGCTTTCCCCTCAAGAAGCCTTTAGCTAAGTCTGTTCTTGTGGAATTTGCATAGTGATATTTGGAATCCCATAGAGGGCTATGGTGAAAATGGAAATAACTTCAGTTAAAAAATGAAAAGAAGCTTTCCGAGAAACTGCTTTGTGTTCTGTTAATTCATCTCAAAGAGTTACAGCTTTCCCCTGAAGAAGCCTTCCGCTAAGACTGTTTTTGAGGAATTTCCAAAGTGATATGTGGAAGCCCATAGAGGGCTATGGTGAAAATGGAAATATTGTAAGATACTTACCGAAGAGAAGCTGTCTGAAAAACTGCTTTGTGTTCTGTTAGTTCATCTCACAGAGCTACAGCTTTTCCCTCAAGAAGCCGTTCACTAAGACTGTTTTGTGAAATTTGCAAAGTGATATTTGGAAGCCCATAGAGGGCTAAGGTGAAAAAGGAAATATCTTCCGTTAAAAACTGGAAAGAACCATTCTGAGAAAATGCGGTGTGTTCTGTTAATACATATCACCGAGCTGCAGCTTTCCCCTCAGGAAGCCGTTCACTAAGACTGTTCTTGTGGAATTGCAAAGTGATATTTGGAGGCACATAGAGGGCAATGGTGAAAAAGGAAACACCTTAAGATAAAAACTGAAAAGAAGCTTTCTGAGAAACTGCTTTGTGTTCTGTTAATTCAAGTCACAGAGTTACTCTTTTACCTCAGGAAGCCTTTCACTAAGGCTGTTCTTGTGGAATTTACAAAGTGATATTTTGAAGCCCATAGAGGGCTATTGTGAAAAAGGAAATACCTTCAGTTAAAAACTGAAAAGAAGCTTTCTGAGAAACTGCTTTGTGTTCTGTTAATTCATCTCAAAGAGTTACTGCTTTTGCCTCAAAAATCCTTCCTCTAAGACTGTTTTTGTGGAATTTCCAAAGTGATATTTCGATGCCCATAGTAGGCTATGGTGAAAATGTAAATATCCTAAGATAAAAACCAAAAAGAAGCTGTATGAAAAGTTGCTTTGTGTTTTGTTAGTTCACTCCCAGAGTTACAGCTTTGCCCTCAAGAAGCCGTTAACTAAGACTATTTTGTGAAATTTGCAGTGATATTTGGAAGCCCATAGAGGGCTAAGGTGAAAAAGGAAATATCTTCCGTTAAAAACTGGAAAGAACCATTCTGAGAAACTGCGGTGTGTTCTGTTAGTACATATCACCGAGGTACAGCTTTCCTCTCAAGAAGCCTTTCGCTAAGACTGTTCTTGTGGGATTTCCAAAGTGATATTTGGAAGCCCATAGAGGGCTATAGTGAAAAAGGAAATATCGTCAGTTAAATACTGGAAAGAAGCTTTCTGAGAGACTGCTTTGTGTTCTGTTAATTCATCTCACAGAGTTACAGCTTCCCCCTCAAGAAGCCTTTCGCTAAGACTGTTCTTGTGGAATTTGCAAAGTCATATTTGGAAGCCCATAGAATACTATGGTGAAAAAGGAACTATCTTCCGTTAAAAACTGGAAAGAAGATTTGTGAGAAACTGCTTTGTGTTCTGTTAATTCAACTCATAGAGTTACAGATTTCCCCTTCAGAAGCCTTTCGTTAAGACTGTTCTTCTGGAATTTGCAAAGTGATATTTGGAAGCCCATGAAAGGCTATGGTGAAAAGGGAAATAACTTCCGTTAAAAACTGGAAAGAAGCTTTCTGAAACACTGCCGTGTGTTCTGTTAATACATCTCACCGAGTTACAGCTTTCCCCTCAAGAAGCCTTTGTATAAGACTGTTCTTGTGGAATTTGCAAAGTGATACTTGGAAGCCCATAGAGGGCTATTTTGAAAATGGAAATATCCTAAGATAAAAACCGAAAAGAAGATTTCTGAGAAACTGCTTCATGTTTTGTTAGTTCATCTCACAGAATTACAGCTTTGCTCCCAGAAGCCTTTCGCTAAGACTGTTCTTGTGGAATTTGCAAAGTGATCTTAGAAGCCCGTAGAGGGCTATGGTGAAAAAGGAAATAACTTACGTTAAAAATTGGAAAGAAGCTTTCTGAGAAACTGATGTGTGTTCTGTTAAAACATCTCACCGTGTTACAGCTTTCACCTCAAGAAGCCTTTCGCTAAGACTGTTCTTGTGGAATTTTCTAAGTGATATTTGGAAGCCCATAGAGGGCTATTGGAAAAAGAAAATATCTTCGGTTGAAAACTGGAAAGAAGCTTTCTGAGAAACAGCTCTGTGTTCTGTTAATTCATTTCAGAGAGTTACAGCTTTCCGCTAAAGAAGTCTTTCGCTAAGACTGCTCTTTTGGAATTTGAAAAGTGATATTTGGAAGCCCTTAGAGGGCTATGGTGCAAAAGGAAATATCTTCCGTTAAAAACTGGAAAGAAGCATTCTGAGATACTGCCGTGTGTTCTGTTAATACATCTAACCGAGTTACAGCTTTCCCCTCTAGAAGCCTTTCGCTAAGACTGTTCTTGTGGCATTTGCAATGTGATATTTGGAAGCCCTTAGAGGGCTATGGTGAAATAGGAAATATCTTCCGTTAAAAACTGGAAAGAAGCATTCTGAGAAAATGCCGTGTCTTCTGTTAATACGTCTCACTGTGTTCCAGCTTTCCTCTCAAGAAGCCTTTCGCTAAGACTGTTCTTGTGGGATTTGCAATGTGATATTTGGAAGCCCATAGAGGACTATGGTGAGAAAGGAAATATCCTCCGTTAAAAACTGGAAAGAAGATTTGTGAGAAAATGCTTTGTGTTCTGTTAATTCATCTCACAGAGTTAGAGCTTTCCCCTCAAGAAGCCTTTCGCTAAGACTGTTCTTGTGGAATTTGCATAGTGATATTTGGAATCCCATAGAGGGCTATGGTGAAAATGGAAATAACTTCAGTTAAAAAATGAAAAGAAGCTTTCCGAGAAACTGCTTTGTGTTCTGTTAATTCATCTCAAAGAGTTACAGCTTTCCCCTGAAGAAGCCTTCCGCTAAGACTGTTTTTGAGGAATTTCCAAAGTGATATGTGGAAGCCCATAGAGGGCTATGGTGAAAATGGAAATATTGTAAGATACTTACCGAAGAGAAGCTGTCTGAAAAACTGCTTTGTGTTCTGTTAGTTCATCTCACAGAGCTACAGCTTTTCCCTCAAGAAGCCGTTCACTAAGACTGTTTTGTGAAATTTGCAAAGTGATATTTGGAAGCCCATAGAGGGCTAAGGTGAAAAAGGAAATATCTTCCGTTAAAAACTGGAAAGAACCATTCTGAGAAAATGCGGTGTGTTCTGTTAATACATATCACCGAGCTGCAGCTTTCCCCTCAGGAAGCCGTTCACTAAGACTGTTCTTGTGGAATTGCAAAGTGATATTTGGAGGCACATAGAGGGCAATGGTGAAAAAGGAAACACCTTAAGATAAAAACTGAAAAGAAGCTTTCTGAGAAACTGCTTTGTGTTCTGTTAATTCAAGTCACAGAGTTACTCTTTTACCTCAGGAAGCCTTTCACTAAGGCTGTTCTTGTGGAATTTACAAAGTGATATTTTGAAGCCCATAGAGGGCTATTGTGAAAAAGGAAATACCTTCAGTTAAAAACTGAAAAGAAGCTTTCTGAGAAACTGCTTTGTGTTCTGTTAATTCATCTCAAAGAGTTACTGCTTTTGCCTCAAAAATCCTTCCTCTAAGACTGTTTTTGTGGAATTTCCAAAGTGATATTTCGATGCCCATAGTAGGCTATGGTGAAAATGTAAATATCCTAAGATAAAAACCAAAAAGAAGCTGTATGAAAAGTTGCTTTGTGTTTTGTTAGTTCACTCCCAGAGTTACAGCTTTGCCCTCAAGAAGCCGTTAACTAAGACTGTTTTGTGAAATTTGCAGTGATATTTGGAAGCCCATAGAGGGCTAAGGTGAAAAAGGAAATATCTTCCGTTAAAAACTGGAAAGAACCATTCTGAGAAACTGCGGTGTGTTCTGTTAGTACATATCACCGAGGTACAGCTTTCCTCTCAAGAAGCCTTTCGCTAAGACTGTTCTTGTGGGATTTCCAAAGTGATATTTGGAAGCCCATAGAGGGCTATAGTGAAAAAGGAAATATCGTCAGTTAAATACTGGAAAGAAGCTTTCTGAGAGACTGCTTTGTGTTCTGTTAATTCATCTCACAGAGTTACAGCTTCCCCCTCAAGAAGCCTTTCGCTAAGACTGTTCTTGTGGAATTTGCAAAGTCATATTTGGAAGCCCATAGAATACTATGGTGAAAAAGGAACTATCTTCCGTTAAAAACTGGAAAGAAGATTTGTGAGAAACTGCTTTGAGTTCTGTTAATTCAACTCATAGAGTTACAGATTTCCCCTTCAGAAGCCTTTCGTTAAGACTGTTCTTCTGGAATTTGCAAAGTGATATTTGGAAGCCCATGAAAGGCTATGGTGAAAAGGGAAATAACTTCCGTTAAAAACTGGAAAGAAGCTTTCTGAAACACTGCCGTGTGTTCTGTTAATACATCTCACCGAGTTACAGCTTTCCCCTCAAGAAGCCTTTGTATAAGACTGTTCCTGTGGAATTTGCAAAGTGATACTTGGAAGCCCATAGAGGGCTATTTTGAAAATGGAAATATCCTAAGATAAAAACCGAAAAGAAGATTTCTGAGAAACTGCTTCGTGTTTTGTTAGTTCATCTCACAGAATTACAGCTTTGCTCCCAGAAGCCTTTCGCTAAGACTGTTCTTGTGGAATTTGCAAAGTGATCTTAGAAGCCCGTAGAGGGCTATGGTGAAAAAGGAAATAACTTACGTTAAAAATTGGAAAGAAGCTTTCTGAGAAACTGATGTGTGTTCTGTTAAAACATCTCACCGTGTTACAGCTTTCACCTCAAGAAGCCTTTCGCTAAGACTGTTCTTGTGGAATTTTCTAAGTGATATTTGGAAGCCCATAGAGGGCTATTGGAAAAAGAAAATATCTTCGGTTGAAAACTGGAAAGAAGCTTTCTGAGAAACAGCTCTGTGTTCTGTTAATTCATTTCAGAGAGTTACAGCTTTCCGCTAAAGAAGTCTTTCGCTAAGACTGCTCTTTTGGAATTTGCAAAGTGATATTTGGAAGCCCTTAGAGGGCTATGGTGAAAAAGGAAATATCTTCCGTTAAAAACTGGAAAGAAGCATTCTGAGATACTGCCGTGTGTTCTGTTAATACATCTAACCGAGTTACAGCTTTCCCCTCTAGAAGCCTTTCGCTAAGACTGTTCTTGTGGCATTTGCAATGTGATATTTGGAAGCCCTTAGAGGGCTATGGTGAAATAGGAAATATCTTCCGTTAAAAACTGGAAAGAAGCATTCTGAGAAAATGCCGTGTCTTCTGTTAATACGTCTCACTGTGTTCCAGCTTTCCTCTCAAGAAGCCTTTCGCTAAGACTGTTCTTGTGGGATTTGCAATGTGATATTTGGAAGCCCATAGAGGACTATGGTGAGAAAGGAAATATCCTCCGTTAAAAACTGGAAAGAAGATTTGTGAGAAAATGCTTTGTGTTCTGTTAATTCATCTCACAGAGTTAGAGCTTTCCCCTCAAGAAGCCTTTAGCTAAGTCTGTTCTTGTGGAATTTGCATAGTGATATTTGGAATCCCATAGAGGGCTATGGTGAAAATGGAAATAACTTCAGTTAAAAAATGAAAAGAAGCTTTCCGAGAAACTGCTTTGTGTTCTGTTAATTCATCTCAAAGAGTTACAGCTTTCCCCTGAAGAAGCCTTCCGCTAAGACTGTTTTTGAGGAATTTCCAAAGTGATATGTGGAAGCCCATAGAGGGCTATGGTGAAAATGGAAATATTGTAAGATACTTACCGAAGAGAAGCTGTCTGAAAAACTGCTTTGTGTTCTGTTAGTTCATCTCACAGAGCTACAGCTTTTCCCTCAAGAAGCCGTTCACTAAGACTGTTTTGTGAAATTTGCAAAGTGATATTTGGAAGCCCATAGAGGGCTAAGGTGAAAAAGGAAATATCTTCCGTTAAAAACTGGAAAGAACCATTCTGAGAAAATGCGGTGTGTTCTGTTAATACATATCACCGAGCTGCAGCTTTCCCCTCAGGAAGCCGTTCACTAAGACTGTTCTTGTGGAATTGCAAAGTGATATTTGGAGGCACATAGAGGGCAATGGTGAAAAAGGAAACACCTTAAGATAAAAACTGAAAAGAAGCTTTCTGAGAAACTGCTTTGTGTTCTGTTAATTCAAGTCACAGAGTTACTCTTTTACCTCAGGAAGCCTTTCACTAAGGCTGTTCTTGTGGAATTTACAAAGTGATATTTTGAAGCCCATAGAGGGCTATTGTGAAAAAGGAAATACCTTCAGTTAAAAACTGAAAAGAAGCTTTCTGAGAAACTGCTTTGTGTTCTGTTAATTCATCTCAAAGAGTTACTGCTTTTGCCTCAAAAATCCTTCCTCTAAGACTGTTTTTGTGGAATTTCCAAAGTGATATTTCGATGCCCATAGTAGGCTATGGTGAAAATGTAAATATCCTAAGATAAAAACCAAAAAGAAGCTGTATGAAAAGTTGCTTTGTGTTTTGTTAGTTCACTCCCAGAGTTACAGCTTTGCCCTCAAGAAGCCGTTAACTAAGACTGTTTTGTGAAATTTGCAGTGATATTTGGAAGCCCATAGAGGGCTAAGGTGAAAAAGGAAATATCTTCCGTTAAAAACTGGAAAGAACCATTCTGAGAAACTGCGGTGTGTTCTGTTAGTACATATCACCGAGGTACAGCTTTCCTCTCAAGAAGCCTTTCGCTAAGACTGTTCTTGTGGGATTTCCAAAGTGATATTTGGAAGCCCATAGAGGGCTATAGTGAAAAAGGAAATATCGTCAGTTAAATACTGGAAAGAAGCTTTCTGAGAGACTGCTTTGTGTTCTGTTAATTCATCTCACAGAGTTACAGCTTCCCCCTCAAGAAGCCTTTCGCTAAGACTGTTCTTGTGGAATTTGCAAAGTCATATTTGGAAGCCCATAGAATACTATGGTGAAAAAGGAACTATCTTCCGTTAAAAACTGGAAAGAAGATTTGTGAGAAACTGCTTTGTGTTCTGTTAATTCAACTCATAGAGTTACAGATTTCCCCTTCAGAAGCCTTTCGTTAAGACTGTTCTTCTGGAATTTGCAAAGTGATATTTGGAAGCCCATGAAAGGCTATGGTGAAAAGGGAAATAACTTCCGTTAAAAACTGGAAAGAAGCTTTCTGAAACACTGCCGTGTGTTCTGTTAATACATCTCACCGAGTTACAGCTTTCCCCTCAAGAAGCCTTTGTATAAGACTGTTCTTGTGGAATTTGCAAAGTGATACTTGGAAGCCCATAGAGGGCTATTTTGAAAATGGAAATATCCTAAGATAAAAACCGAAAAGAAGATTTCTGAGAAACTGCTTCATGTTTTGTTAGTTCATCTCACAGAATTACAGCTTTGCTCCCAGAAGCCTTTCGCTAAGACTGTTCTTGTGGAATTTGCAAAGTGATCTTAGAAGCCCGTAGAGGGCTATGGTGAAAAAGGAAATAACTTACGTTAAAAATTGGAAAGAAGCTTTCTGAGAAACTGATGTGTGTTCTGTTAAAACATCTCACCGTGTTACAGCTTTCACCTCAAGAAGCCTTTCGCTAAGACTGTTCTTGTGGAATTTTCTAAGTGATATTTGGAAGCCCATAGAGGGCTATTGGAAAAAGAAAATATCTTCGGTTGAAAACTGGAAAGAAGCTTTCTGAGAAACAGCTCTGTGTTCTGTTAATTCATTTCAGAGAGTTACAGCTTTCCGCTAAAGAAGTCTTTCGCTAAGACTGCTCTTTTGGAATTTGAAAAGTGATATTTGGAAGCCCTTAGAGGGCTATGGTGCAAAAGGAAATATCTTCCGTTAAAAACTGGAAAGAAGCATTCTGAGATACTGCCGTGTGTTCTGTTAATACATCTAACCGAGTTACAGCTTTCCCCTCTAGAAGCCTTTCGCTAAGACTGTTCTTGTGGCATTTGCAATGTGATATTTGGAAGCCCTTAGAGGGCTATGGTGAAATAGGAAATATCTTCCGTTAAAAACTGGAAAGAAGCATTCTGAGAAAATGCCGTGTCTTCTGTTAATACGTCTCACTGTGTTCCAGCTTTCCTCTCAAGAAGCCTTTCGCTAAGACTGTTCCTGTGGGATTTGCAATGTGATATTTGGAAGCCCATAGAGGACTATGGTGAGAAAGGAAATATCCTCCGTTAAAAACTGGAAAGAAGATTTGTGAGAAAATGCTTTGTGTTCTGTTAATTCATCTCACAGAGTTAGAGCTTTCCCCTCAAGAAGCCTTTCGCTAAGACTGTTCTTGTGGAATTTGCATAGTGATATTTGGAATCCCATAGAGGGCTATGGTGAAAATGGAAATAACTTCAGTTAAAAAATGAAAAGAAGCTTTCCGAGAAACTGCTTTGTGTTCTGTTAATTCATCTCAAAGAGTTACAGCTTTCCCCTGAAGAAGCCTTCCGCTAAGACTGTTTTTGAGGAATTTCCAAAGTGATATGTGGAAGCCCATAGAGGGCTATGGTGAAAATGGAAATATTGTAAGATACTTACCGAAGAGAAGCTGTCTGAAAAACTGCTTTGTGTTCTGTTAGTTCATCTCACAGAGCTACAGCTTTTCCCTCAAGAAGCCGTTCACTAAGACTGTTTTGTGAAATTTGCAAAGTGATATTTGGAAGCCCATAGAGGGCTAAGGTGAAAAAGGAAATATCTTCCGTTAAAAACTGGAAAGAACCATTCTGAGAAAATGCGGTGTGTTCTGTTAATACATATCACCGAGCTGCAGCTTTCCCCTCAGGAAGCCGTTCACTAAGACTGTTCTTGTGGAATTGCAAAGTGATATTTGGAGGCACATAGAGGGCAATGGTGAAAAAGGAAACACCTTAAGATAAAAACTGAAAAGAAGCTTTCTGAGAAACTGCTTTGTGTTCTGTTAATTCAAGTCACAGAGTTACTCTTTTACCTCAGGAAGCCTTTCACTAAGGCTGTTCTTGTGGAATTTACAAAGTGATATTTTGAAGCCCATAGAGGGCTATTGTGAAAAAGGAAATACCTTCAGTTAAAAACTGAAAAGAAGCTTTCTGAGAAACTGCTTTGTGTTCTGTTAATTCATCTCAAAGAGTTACTGCTTTTGCCTCAAAAATCCTTCCTCTAAGACTGTTTTTGTGGAATTTCCAAAGTGATATTTCGATGCCCATAGTAGGCTATGGTGAAAATGTAAATATCCTAAGATAAAAACCAAAAAGAAGCTGTATGAAAAGTTGCTTTGTGTTTTGTTAGTTCACTCCCAGAGTTACAGCTTTGCCCTCAAGAAGCCGTTAACTAAGACTGTTTTGTGAAATTTGCAGTGATATTTGGAAGCCCATAGAGGGCTAAGGTGAAAAAGGAAATATCTTCCGTTAAAAACTGGAAAGAACCATTCTGAGAAACTGCGGTGTGTTCTGTTAGTACATATCACCGAGGTACAGCTTTCCTCTCAAGAAGCCTTTCGCTAAGACTGTTCTTGTGGGATTTCCAAAGTGATATTTGGAAGCCCATAGAGGGCTATAGTGAAAAAGGAAATATCGTCAGTTAAATACGGGAAAGAAGCTTTCTGAGAGACTGCTTTGTGTTCTGTTAATTCATCTCACAGAGTTACAGCTTCCCCCTCAAGAAGCCTTTCGCTAAGACTGTTCTTGTGGAATTTGCAAAGTCATATTTGGAAGCCCATAGAATACTATGGTGAAAAAGGAACTATCTTCCGTTAAAAACTGGAAAGAAGATTTGTGAGAAACTGCTTTGAGTTCTGTTAATTCAACTCATAGAGTTACAGATTTCCCCTTCAGAAGCCTTTCGTTAAGACTGTTCTTCTGGAATTTGCAAAGTGATATTTGGAAGCCCATGAAAGGCTATGGTGAAAAGGGAAATAACTTCCGTTAAAAACTGGAAAGAAGCTTTCTGAAACACTGCCGTGTGTTCTGTTAATACATCTCACCGAGTTACAGCTTTCCCCTCAAGAAGCCTTTGTATAAGACTGTTCCTGTGGAATTTGCAAAGTGATACTTGGAAGCCCATAGAGGGCTATTTTGAAAATGGAAATATCCTAAGATAAAAACCGAAAAGAAGATTTCTGAGAAACTGCTTCGTGTTTTGTTAGTTCATCTCACAGAATTACAGCTTTGCTCCCAGAAGCCTTTCGCTAAGACTGTTCTTGTGGAATTTGCAAAGTGATCTTAGAAGCCCGTAGAGGGCTATGGTGAAAAAGGAAATAACTTACGTTAAAAATTGGAAAGAAGCTTTCTGAGAAACTGATGTGTGTTCTGTTAAAACATCTCACCGTGTTACAGCTTTCACCTCAAGAAGCCTTTCGCTAAGACTGTTCTTGTGGAATTTTCTAAGTGATATTTGGAAGCCCATAGAGGGCTATTGGAAAAAGAAAATATCTTCGGTTGAAAACTGGAAAGAAGCTTTCTGAGAAACAGCTCTGTGTTCTGTTAATTCATTTCAGAGAGTTACAGCTTTCCGCTAAAGAAGTCTTTCGCTAAGACTGCTCTTTTGGAATTTGAAAAGTGATATTTGGAAGCCCTTAGAGGGCTATGGTGAAAAAGGAAATATCTTCCGTTAAAAACTGGAAAGAAGCATTCTGAGAAAATGCCGTGTCTTCTGTTAATACGTCTCACTGTGTTCCAGCTTTCCTCTCAAGAAGCCTTTCGCTAAGACTGTTCTTGTGGGATTTGCAATGTGATATTTGGAAGCCCATAGAGGACTATGGTGAGAAAGGAAATATCCTCCGTTAAAAACTGGAAAGAAGATTTGTGAGAAAATGCTTTGTGTTCTGTTAATTCATCTCACAGAGTTAGAGCTTTCCCCTCAAGAAGCCTTTCGCTAAGACTGTTCTTGTGGAATTTGCATAGTGATATTTGGAATCCCATAGAGGGCTATGGTGAAAATGGAAATAACTTCAGTTAAAAAATGAAAAGAAGCTTTCCGAGAAACTGCTTTGTGTTCTGTTAATTCATCTCAAAGAGTTACAGCTTTCCCCTGAAGAAGCCTTCCGCTAAGACTGTTTTTGAGGAATTTCCAAAGTGATATGTGGAAGCCCATAGAGGGCTATGGTGAAAATGGAAATATTGTAAGATACTTACCGAAGAGAAGCTGTCTGAAAAACTGCTTTGTGTTCTGTTAGTTCATCTCACAGAGCTACAGCTTTTCCCTCAAGAAGCCGTTCACTAAGACTGTTTTGTGAAATTTGCAAAGTGATATTTGGAAGCCCATAGAGGGCTAAGGTGAAAAAGGAAATATCTTCCGTTAAAAACTGGAAAGAACCATTCTGAGAAAATGCGGTGTGTTCTGTTAATACATATCACCGAGCTGCAGCTTTCCCCTCAGGAAGCCGTTCACTAAGACTGTTCTTGTGGAATTGCAAAGTGATATTTGGAGGCACATAGAGGGCAATGGTGAAAAAGGAAACACCTTAAGATAAAAACTGAAAAGAAGCTTTCTGAGAAACTGCTTTGTGTTCTGTTAATTCAAGTCACAGAGTTACTCTTTTACCTCAGGAAGCCTTTCACTAAGGCTGTTCTTGTGGAATTTACAAAGTGATATTTTGAAGCCCATAGAGGGCTATTGTGAAAAAGGAAATACCTTCAGTTAAAAACTGAAAAGAAGCTTTCTGAGAAACTGCTTTGTGTTCTGTTAATTCATCTCAAAGAGTTACTGCTTTTCCCTCAAAAATCCTTCCTCTAAGACTGTTTTTGTGGAATTTCCAAAGTGATATTTCGATGCCCATAGTAGGCTATGGTGAAAATGTAAATATCCTAAGATAAAAACCAAAAAGAAGCTGTATGAAAAGTTGCTTTGTGTTTTGTTAGTTCACTCCCAGAGTTACAGCTTTGCCCTCAAGAAGCCGTTAACTAAGACTGTTTTGTGAAATTTGCAGTGATATTTGGAAGCCCATAGAGGGCTAAGGTGAAAAAGGAAATATCTTCCGTTAAAAACTGGAAAGAACCATTCTGAGAAACTGCGGTGTGTTCTGTTAGTACATATCACCGAGGTACAGCTTTCCTCTCAAGAAGCCTTTCGCTAAGACTGTTCTTGTGGGATTTCCAAAGTGATATTTGGAAGCCCATAGAGGGCTATAGTGAAAAAGGAAATATCGTCAGTTAAATACTGGAAAGAAGCTTTCTGAGAGACTGCTTTGTGTTCTGTTAATTCATCTCACAGAGTTACAGCTTCCCCCTCAAGAAGCCTTTCGCTAAGACTGTTCTTGTGGAATTTGCAAAGTCATATTTGGAAGCCCATAGAATACTATGGTGAAAAAGGAACTATCTTCCGTAAAAAACTGGAAAGAAGATTTGTGAGAAACTGCTTTGTGTTCTGTTAATTCAACTCATAGAGTTACAGATTTCCCCTTCAGAAGCCTTTCGTTAAGACTGTTCTTCTGGAATTTGCAAAGTGATATTTGGAAGCCCATGAAGGGCTATGGTGAAAAGGGAAATAACTTCCGTTAAAAACTGGAAAGAAGCTTTCTGAAACACTGCCGTGTGTTCTGTTAATACATCTCACGGAGTTACAGCTTTCCCCTCAAGAAGCCTTTGTATAAGACTGTTCTTGTGGAATTTGCAAAGTGATACTTGGAAGCCCATAGAGGGCTATTTTGAAAATGGAAATATCCTAAGATAAAAACCGAAAAGAAGCTGTCTGAGAAACTGCTTTGTGTTGTGTTAGTTCATCTCACAGTGTTACAGCTTTCCCCTCAAGAAGCCCTTCACTAAGACTGTTCTTGTGAAATTTGCAAACTGATATTTGTATTCCCATAGAGGACTTTGGTGAAAAAGGAAATATCTTTCGTTAAAAACTGGAAAGAACCTTTCTGAGAAACTGCTTTGTGTTCTGTTAATTAATCTCACAGAGTTACAGCTTTCCTATCATGAAGCCGATCACTAAGGCTGTTCTTTTGGAATATGCAAAGTGATATTTGGAAGCCCATAGAGGGCTACGGTGAAAAAGGAAATATCCTAAGACAAAAACTGAAAAGAAGCTTTCTGAGAAACTGCTTTGTGTTCTGTTAGTTCGTCACCAGAGTTACAGCTTTCCCCTCAAAAAGCCTTTGGCTAAGACTGTTCTTGTGGAATTTGCAAAGTGAAATTTGGAAGCCCATTGAGGGCTATGATGAAAAAGGACATTTCTTCCATTAAAAACCGAAAAGAAGATTTCTGAGAAACTGCTTCGTGTTTTGTTAGTTCATCTCACAGAATTACAGCTTTGCTCCCAGAAGCCTTTCGCTAAGACTGTTCTTGTGGAATTTGCAAAGTGATCTTAGAAGCCCGTAGAGGGCTATGGTGAAAAAGGAAATAACTTACGTTAAAAATTGGAAAGAAGCTTTCTGAGAAACTGATGTGTGTTCTGTTAAAACATCTCACCGTGTTACAGCTTTCACCTCAAGAAGCCTTTCGCTAAGACTGTTCTTGTGGAATTTTCTAAGTGATATTTGGAAGCCCATAGAGGGCTATGGGAAAAAGAAAATATCTTCGGTTGAAAACTGGAAAGAAGCTTTCTGAGAAACAGCTCTGTGTTCTGTTAATTCATTTCAGAGAGTTACAGCTTTCCGCTAAAGAAGTCTTTCGCTAAGACTGCTCTTTTGGAATTTGCAAAGTGATATTTGGAAGCCCTTAGAGGGCTATGGTGAAAAAGGAAATATCTTCCGTTAAAAACTGGAAAGAAGCATTCTGAGATACTGCCGTGTGTTCTGTTAATACATCAAACCGAGTTACAGCATTCCCCTCTAGAAGCCTTTCGCTAAGACTGTTCTTGTGGCATTTGCAATGTGATATTTGGAAGCCCTTAGAGGGCTATGGTGAAATAGGAAATATCTTCCGTTAAAAACTGGAAAGAAGCATTCTGAGAAAATGCCGTGTCTTCTGTTAATACGTCTCACTGTGTTCCAGCTTTCCTCTCAAGAAGCCTTTCGCTAAGACTGTTCTTGTGGGATTTGCAATGTGATATTTGGAAGCCCATAGAGGACTATGGTGAGAAAGGAAATATCCTCCGTTAAAAACTGGAAAGAAGATTTGTGAGAAAATGCTTTGTGTTCTGTTAATTCATCTCACAGAGTTAGAGCTTTCCCCTCAAGAAGCCTTTCGCTAAGACTGTTCTTGTGGAATTTGCATAGTGATATTTGGAATCCCATAGAGGGCTATGGTGAAAATGGAAATAACTTCAGTTAAAAAATGAAAAGAAGCTTTCCGAGAAACTGCTTTGTGTTCTGTTAATTCATCTCAAAGAGTTACAGCTTTCCCCTGAAGAAGCCTTCGGCTAAGACTGTTTTTGAGGAATTTCCAAAGTGATATGTGGAAGCCCATAGAGGGCTATGGTGAAAATGGAAATATTGTAAGATACTTACCGAAGAGAAGCTGTCTGAAAAACTGCTTTGTGTTCTGTTAGTTCATCTCACAGAGCTACAGCTTTTCCCTCAAGAAGCCGTTCACTAAGACTGTTTTGTGAAATTTGCAAAGTGGTATTTGGAAGCCCATAGAGGGCTAAGGTGAAAAAGGAAATATCTTCCGTTAAAAACTGGAAAGAACCATTATGAGAAAATGCGGTGTGTTCTGTTAATACATATCACCGAGCTGCAGCTTGCCCCTCAGGAAGCCGTTCACTAAGACTGTTCTTGTGGAATTGCAAAGTGATATTTGGAGGCACATAGAGGGCAATGGTGAAAAAGGAAACACCTTAAGATAAAAACTGAAAAGAAGCTTTCTGAGAAACTGCTTTGTGTTCTGTTAATTCAAGTCACAGAGTTACTCTTTTACCTCAGGAAGCCTTTCACTAAGGCTGTTCTTGTGGAATTTACAAAGTGATATTTTGAAGCCCATAGAGGGCTATTGTGAAAAAGGAAATACCTTCAGTTAAAAACTGAAAAGAAGCTTTCTGAGAAACTGCTTTGTGTTCTGTTAATTCATCTCAAAGAGTTACTGCTTTTGCCTCAAAAATCCTTCCTCTAAGACTGTTTTTGTGGAATTTCCAAAGTGATATTTCGATGCCCATAGTAGGCTATGGTGAAAATGTAAATATCCTAAGATAAAAACCAAAAAGAAGCTGTATGAAAAGTTGCTTTGTGTTTTGTTATTTCACTCCCAGTGTTACAGCTTTGCCCTCAAGAAGCCGTTAACTAAGACTGTTTTGTGAAATTTGCAGTGATATTTGGAAGCCCATAGAGGGCTAAGGTGAAAAAGGAAATATCTTCCGTTAAAAACTGGAAAGAACCATTCTGAGAAACTGCGGTGTGTTCTGTTAGTACATATCACCGAGGTACAGCTTTCCTCTCAAGAAGCCTTTCGTTAAGACTGTTCTTGTGGGATTTCCAAAGTGATATTTGGAAGCCCATGAAGGGCTATGGTGAAAAGGGAAATAACTTCCGTTAAAAACTGGAAAGAAGCTTTCTGAAACACTGCCGTGTGTTCTGTTAATACATCTCACCGAGTTACAGCTTTCCCCTCAAGAAGCCTTTGTATAAGACTGTTCTTGTGGAATTTGCAAAGTGATACTTGGAAGCCCATAGAGGGCTATTTTGAAAATGGAAATATCCTAAGATAAAAACCGAAAAGAAGCTGTCTGAGAAACTGCTTTGTGTTGTGTTAGTTCATCTCACAGTGTTACAGCTTTCCCCTCAAGAAGCCCTTCACTAAGACTGTTCTTGTGAAATTTGCAAACTGATATTTGTATTCCCATAGAGGACTTTGGTGAAAAAGGAAATATCTTTCGTTAAAAACTGGAAAGAACCTTTCTGAGAAACTGCTTTGTGTTCTGTTAATTAATCTCACAGAGTTACAGCTTTCCTATCATGAAGCCGATCACTAAGGCTGTTCTTTTGGAATATGCAAAGTGATATTTGGAAGCCCATAGAGGGCTACGGTGAAAAAGGAAATATCCTAAGACAAAAACTGAAAAGAAGCTTTCTGAGAAACTGCTTTGTGTTCTGTTAGTTCGTCACCAGAGTTACAGCTTTCCCCTCAAAAAGCCTTTGGCTAAGACTGTTCTTGTGGAATTTGCAAAGTGAAATTTGGAAGCCCATTGAGGGCTATGATGAAAAAGGACATTTCTTCCATTAAAAACCGAAAAGAAGATTTCTGAGAAACTGCTTCGTGTTTTGTTAGTTCATCTCACAGAATTACAGCTTTGCTCCCAGAAGCCTTTCGCTAAGACTGTTCTTGTGGAATTTGCAAAGTGATCTTAGAAGCCCGTAGAGGGCTATGGTGAAAAAGGAAATAACTTACGTTAAAAATTGGAAAGAAGCTTTCTGAGAAACTGATGTGTGTTCTGTTAAAACATCTCACCGTGTTACAGCTTTCACCTCAAGAAGCCTTTC